>NC_079170.1:18807987-19144653 GCF_947568905.1 Ostrea edulis | reverse complement strand
GACGATGTAGAGTACAGAAACACGACGCGGTAGCGTAGTGGTTAGTACAGTCGGCTGCGTTTCACTTCTCCCCAAAAATCGTCTGCATTTCCGGCAGTTTTTATTTTCATTTCCGTCATTTTCTTTTTTACACCTACGAATTGTTTTACTACATCTTCCGGCAATTTATTGTAACCTTTTTCGTTAGCCAGGAAAAAACCTGTTGTCCCCTTCTGAACAAGGGGGTGGGGTGAAAGTAGGATTTTAAGCGAATTAAATGTGTTAGTTATACCATCTACTAATCACCAAACTATCTTTATCCGTGCATAACTTATATAGGAGTCCTACTTTTACAGCCTTTCCATCGGAACACGGTCGCAATCCCGATGAATATAAATCACAGCAGTAAAAGAATTAATTTCTTTCACACCTGTTGATCAAAAGTTATGAAACTCGAACTTGATCTTTAATAGTGTGTCATTCTGAAACTACACCGCAAGTTGCAATTAAATGAATCCTCTAAAGCATACCGAAAAAATTCTGGAAAACCGATGGGACAGACAGACTGACAGACAAAGGGACAGACAGGCAGAGAAGAAACCTATAGCCCCATTCGGTTTTACAAAAGGGTAGGGGAGTAGTAACCTTACCAAATAGTGTTTAGACAGCGACCCATGTAAACGTTTACTAACAGTTGCCGATTTATAGTCGCTTTCCTCGCTACATTCCTAGGTATTTTTTACATCGTTATTAGTATACAATGGTGGCTAAAACATTATTATGCAGTTTTAATGTTAAGACTTCATCGGGAAATTTGTTAACTTCGAAATAAACAATGTTGTCCGTGATGAATGATGGTATTTTTTATTTCAAAGGTATCACTAACACTATGTTCATTATCAGCTGATTGAAGAAGGTCACATACCTGATCCTGACGTCAATGTACCATGTGCCTACCTAACTAATTAACAAGATATTTAGCAACCGGGGCTTCGACTTAATAAAATCCTTCTAGTGGCCAATTATTGAAGTATATTTCGGTGAACTAATTATAAGAAGTACTTACTATATGCATATGAAAGACAAATTGCATGTAATTTTGTGTACTTTGGAAGCATACGATATTTGGAATTTTAATAAAGAAAGTCTCGGCTTCGATTATATTACTGGGAAATTGTCAATTAATAAATGCCAGATTTGAAAAGTATAACGTGCTGGGAGATTTCAAAAATACCGGAAATGAAATGCATCTTGTCCGCCGGTCTTGTTGCAGCGACTAGATAAAGAATCAAACACGTGACTTCCAGATTGCGTAAAAAAAAAAAATTGTTTATTCAATATTGTTTAACAACGACCAAAAGCATTTCCTCGCTAGCAAAAAATAAGATTTGTCCGGAGTATGGCAAATATACGTGTTAATAAACATCAGCATACCAATATCTCACAGAATAAAGTTCTAGAGATGTACTGTTACAGAGAACAAAACTTACCGAAAAGTTTATAAACAGATTTTTAATGGAAATAACCATAAATTTAAGCATAATATCACATCTACTTTAGGACGGAAACTTCAATTAAACACAGAATCATCAAACATAAGAAAATTATCAATAAATATAGACTCACACTATTAAATATTTCATGTACAGTAGCATCAGTAATTTCATCCCTTACGTCCTCTGAAAGCTACGAGAAGTTCACGTGTTTAGGAGAAAACCATTACAATGAAATTAGTTGGTATTCTGTGGAGGTTGTTCCGTTACCACGTTCTCAGCATAGGTCGGCGGGGGCATTGGTTGGGATACTTGGGGTGGATACTGCTGTTGTCCATATCCAGGATAGCTTGGGGCACTAGGCTGTACATGTTGTGCGCCCCATCCTTGTTGCTGGGGATAATTTGGATAGGAATTGTATACTGCTGGAAGATAAGAATAAAATCGAAAATAGACAGGAAAGAAAGTGTAAAGTTTTGTTACATTCCCACTCCCATTTAGAATTATTTTTTTTACTCGTATAGAGATGTCACCAGCTTTTGGTGAAATGCCACAAAACAGTGCATGGCGCGCAAGGCCGTAGCAGTAGCGGTTCTTTATTGTATCCAAACGACCCGCGGTTTTTACCTCAATGCCAAGAGCTTGAAAAGGAACAGTTATCAATGTTAAACGTCTTGAATGACGCGGGTATGGGGTCAAGATTCGAACCTGGAACCACTTGGGTCCCATCATAACCACGAGTCTGCAGCAACGGGTATATTATTAATAGTAAACTAGAATTTCATCGGTATAATGTCAACAAGACGCCATTGTCCTACTCGAAAAGACACATCATCCTTGATAAGGATTCGCTTGCATTAGAGATGCAATGCAAATATGGAACCTCTTTCTCTCCCTACGTGCACGCTTCAAGAATCACGTAACAATCGTGTATATTCTACATATACAGGTACCTAGGCTTAAGTATGAACATGTATGACGCGCACCTCAAACTAGGAATGTACAATGTACAAAAGGAATTGGTCAATGCTTATTTCGGCCGGAATCTTTTACTGGAGTGAAATTTTGCATTCAGATAATTCACAGAATTCATTGAATTATTATAGTTCTTATCTTTCTTGATTGATTATTGTCACCTGCAATGTACAGCTTGTTACGGTATCCCCTTCAACATTCCTTTACTTTGGATATGTAACAATGTGAATTTCTATTGATTTTGAAACTTTGCTCGAGGGGGGATTCTGAAATGTTGTTTTTGTACTTTTTGTGTGCGTCAGTACCTTTATTGTTTAGATCTCAAGTATACCTGTGCATTTATAACGGACACACCATCATATGCGTGGAGTTGTTTTCAATTAGACTGATGCCTGATATCATGCTATAATTGTTTCCTTGATCTAAAGCACGTAATATAAACTACATGTACTCAAATGTCGTCTTACACGATGTAAATGAAAATCGCATGACCTTTTCTCGATCTACATGTACATGCAAACTACATATATGTAAGTTAATGAAAATTAATATTGTTTCGTTTCGTTCCATTCTTATAAAGACGTCACCAGCTGTAGGTGATGCGCTACAAATCTACACGCGTGCATGTTGCTTAGGGTCGCAGCAGTGAGGGTTCTTTATCGTGTCAATGTCCCGAGTGAGGCAGTACTTTTCATCCAACAATCCCGCGACTCTGACTTCTTAACGTCCCGCGTGTGGTGACGAAGCTGTCGCTCCCTATCATTACATCATACACGAACATGTAGTAATGCCGCAGCTGAAGTACAAACAAAGCTCGAACTCACATCCTCCCTGACACAACATGGGCGCCTTAACCACGGAGACAACGCTATCGTATCTCCAGAAATACTTCCCAATCTTTGCGAAGTACATTCTAGGTAAAAACAGTTAGCATTAGGAATGTACATGTACATGAAATACATACCTGAATACGTCACTGTGGAAGTGACAGTCCCTGGATGAATGTAATACATACCTGAGGACGTCACTGTGGAACTGACAGTCCCGGGTTGGATAACTGTTCCTGATGTTTTCTTTTTGCATACGCAAATACAGAGAACAGCAATTAAGACACACAGCAGGATGAATCCGACAATTCCTCCGACCACGGCTCCGATTATTGTTCCAACAGATCTAAAACGTATATGCTTAAATACAATATTCTGAAATTTAAAACAAAGTATGATGTACAGTATTAGTGACAATATCCAATCTAGAATTGTAAGAAAAAAATCAATCCTTGCAGGACTTGGGACTCATGATCTACAGATCGACATTCTTACGCCTTTCTTTCAAAGCTCTATTTATTCTACAACAATTAATAACCAAGCTCGACAACGTAAATTTATGCTTCTCGTCGGCTCGAATATTGACATGAATGGGTCATTGGTGTGGGAGGAGACGAGAGTACGCGAAGGAGACCCATGAGTCCGAATGGGCGACCATATTTACCCTCTCATACACAACCACTGCCGAACCTCTCACACACAACCACTGAACAAACAACCACTGCCGATCCTCTCACACACAGCCACTGCCGAACCTCTCACACACAGCCACTGCCGAACCTCTCACACACAACCACGGCCGATCCTCTAACAAACAACCACTGCCGAACCTCTCACACACAACCACTGCCGATCCCGAGTATCGAATTCAGTGAAAAGTATAAGTGCATTAATCATTACGCTATTTGGACATCAACAAGCCGTACGTATGGTGTCCAGATAGGGCCATGTGCAAAAGCGTAATAGCGCGTTTCTTAAAATGCGTTATCACGCTAACACACAATATACCGTCGCGCTATCACAAAACACGCCATCGCGCTAATACACAACACGCCGTCGCAGTGTCACGCTAACAATCCGTCGCGCTACCACGTTAACACACAACACGCTGTAACGCCATCACGCTAGTTTACACAACACGCCGTCGCACTATCACAAAACACGCCGTCGCGCTAATACACAACACGCCGTCGAGCTGTCACGCCAACACGCCATTTTGCTATCATGTTAATATAAAACAAGCCGTCGCGCTGTCACACTAACACACATCACACCGTCGCGCTGTCACGCCAACACAAAACACGCCGTCGTGCTGTCACACTAACACAAAACATGCCGTCGCGATTTTGCACAGTCAATCGCGTTTGGTTGTGTATTAGCGCAATAACGCGACATCGTGTTAGCTTGACAGCGCTACAGCTTGTTGTGTGTTAAGCGTGATAGAGCATCGGCGTGTTTGCGTAACAACGCAATGGCGTGTTGTGTATTATCGTGATAACGCGACGGCGTGTTTTGTGTCAGCGTGATAGCACGAAAGCGTTTTGTGTGTTAGAGTGATACCGCGACGGCGTGTTTGCGTGACAGCGCGAGTGTGTTTTGTGCATTAGCGTGAATGCGCGACGGTGTGTTTTGTGTTAGAGTGATAGCGTGACAGGGCGTGGTGTGTTTCAGCGTGATACGCGCTATTAACGACACCATACGTACGCCTTAATCTGCTGAGTCAACCTTTGAGGCTATGAAATAGATAGAATTACGAAATAAATAGCTGATTTTGGAAATCAGTCATAATCAACGTTATAGTGTTCACGTAATTATTAAAAGTGTTTAGATATTGGGACTGCAGTGTAGCATTCCATAGTGAATACCACTAGACCTATGTTGTAGACATGGGTCAATGTAATGTTGCCACTGCTCCACTGTTTTCACAGCCGGTCAGGCTCCGGCATGTGCTCCCTAACAGACAGTGTAACGGGATCCAGAATACTTAATCTAAGTTTAACTTGCTTTTTCACAAAATATGCTTTTATAACAGTGATTTAAATCAAAGAAGAGCTCGCCGCCTAAGGTTATTATCCCCGAAACCAAATCTCTTATCAAAACTTAGCTAAGCGTTATAGGTATGTAAGTATTGTACAGTCGATTCTAATTGTGCTCAACAACGGCCGTTTTTGCAGTTGAATTCATAAATCCAGTTACTTATTACGTCACACTACATTCTAATTGCCAAAAAAAAAAAGGAAAGGTAATTACAATGCTTTTCAGTACTATTTGCACTGCTTACAGATGTTCTATTGATCACTGTTAGACAATTTAATCATACTCAATCTGATAGCAGAAGACTGCTTATCATCGATTTGAATCCTATGCCCACAAATTCTCTCCGTGAAGACCATGATTTGTTTTTATTTGAAAAGTGTTTACTACTTCGTTAAATAACTCTTTTTGGAAGAAGAAGTTGTATATTGTATATACAAAAAATGTGTGTTAGAAATCTGTGTTTGAAAACTCATATTAGTTAACTGTGCTGTCCGCCGATTGTTTTCTAGACGGAATATTCGTTTAAAGTTCCATACTTGCACAGTTTAGTGATTAAGAAAATAACCTGCATTCACAACATACATACATGTATCGATGGCTTTAGAAAAGCAAACGGATCATAAATCCTAAATTCAACAAAAATATAGAATTAGAAATAAACATATTGATCTACAGAGATAATTGTAAAGTTAAATTAGAAGTAAGAAATCATAAATAGAATGCTGTAGTTGAACATTGGAAGATTGTTAATCTCCATGGCTTCTATAACAATCTGACAGTTACTAACGCCGATAGCTTTATTCGTTATGGTCATATGCGACGTTTTACAACTCTTTTTAATCTCCTCGATATGAAGAGTTTTTATATGATTTCCGAAATAGGTTTAAACTGTATATTGCAGAAATGATATGATAATTATACCTCGCATATCAACCTGGTTACCTCAGTGGTTAATAATGCAAGTGCCAAGGGTTCAATTTCTGATTGATTCGAAGATTTTTCTCAATCTAAGTAAAATCATATCTTCTTTGACTGTTACACTGGAGAAGGATCTGACAGGTCATGTTATTGACCCCGATCTCGTGAATAATTCAATAAATATTCGACCAATAACAATAGCTTGGCTAAGAATCACGGACCAATCAAGAATCGATTTACAGAAGCTTATATGGATTGTAAGTTCACAAAAATGACGTTGACCCATCAATTTGTTTTTACAAATTCCAAATATCAGCGTTAAAGGAAGAATAACGTAAGATCTTGGATATCATACAGCCGTAATCATTAATATATATGTTCTAGCATCGCTCATGCCCGCCGCCATCTTTGATTATTCTCCCGTACTTCTCGGTAGTTATTGACATGCGTATGATAAGTACCTGTATGTTCCGATATAACAGTTAAACGTCCATATTACTGAAAGCTGCCATTTGATAGGTCAAGTGTGAAAGGTGAAATAACACGACCTCAGACGCAATGCTGTCAGATCCTTCTCCAGTGTTATTTTAAATAGATTGAGATTTTTCTCCACACCTTTGCTACAACAACTTAGTAATGCCCATATGTACAATGCATATTAAGAGTAATTTTGAACTTTTACTTGCCGCAACTAGTAACGATCAAAATAAACTACCCAAATAAATAACCCCAATGTCACGAACAGTTTGCATTATAGAGAAAAGTCGCAAATGGCCTTAAGTTGCACAATACTTACATATCGTCATAGTAACAGTAATAGTAACTGTAGCTGTAGGAATAGTAGTAATAACAATAACTGTCTGCGGCACCTAGTAAATGTAAAACAAAATACATCATCCTGAAAGCCAACACAAGTATGATGGAAAGATGCAAACATTATAGCAAATATGCACAAAGAAAACTTGTAAACTTATACTATATTGAAACTTTTCCGAATATCATGTATCAAACGATAAAAAAATCAAGTTTACCTAAAATGATAAGAAGTATGATTGCAAAGTCGGAGTAATTTATAAAAAGAAAATGTAATCAAGGAGTGAAAAATATAGGTACGTTTGTAGGTAAAGACGAAATGAACAATTTCAATTACCACAGCGCAACAGTGGCAAATAATTTTCGCACAAAGACAAAGAGTGAAGCCAGAGAGCAAGTGAACAGTTTCCAAAGAAACCTGAGCGACGAATACCACAAATTTTACGTATCAAAATATATCAAAAATGTATATGAAAACCCTTTCCTGAGACGGATGAATTATATATTATGGAGTTATAAAGATCTAGTTTGCTAATACAACCTATCATTGGGTCAAATGCTGTCTGACATGTTTCATACCAACTGTTAGGTCGTTCTTTGCGCACTGATTTTGACTACAGATTACTTCGTTTACCTGATCAAGATATAGGGCTCATGGCGGGGTTGGCTAGAGGTCTGTACAGCATATTTTAATTGTTTAACTTTAGTCATGTGGTATAGGACCGAAGGCTTTATAAGTAAGCTTGATAAGATTTCCACAAGTTCTACGGCGGCAAAACTCGAATATCTCAATCAAAGACGAAAAAGTCAAGGAGATATTACTCATGATGTAATATATAGTAAAACTTAGTTAGGAATCTCCTACCACACTGGACAACCAAATCTTGTATTTTCGAAAATTCAGCATAATAATAACACTTGTATTAGCCTGTCATAGCGCACAGAATTCACTATACATAATTGGTTGATTGAATATTGTTTAACGTCCCTCTCGAGAATCTTTCACTCACATGGAGACGACACCATTGCCGGTAAAGGGCTGCAAAATATAGGGCTATGCTCGGTGCTTATGGCCTTTGAGCAGGGAGGGATTTTTATCTTGTCATGCCTGCTGTGACACGGGGCCTCGGTTTTTTGCGGTCTCATCTGAAGGACAGCCCCATTTAGTGGCCTCTTACGACAAGCAAAGGGTACTGAGCACCTATTCTAACCCGAATCTACCCAGGACTTCACGACTTGAATGAATTTTATAAGTGCCTTGTTTTATTCAATCACCAAAATGAATACAGAATATGACTGAAAAGGTTTCTAGTAATATTCACCAGAATGGGGAGGGTGGGGGATAGAGATCGAGTGATGTTGTTCTTGACTTTAGATAATTTATGGAATAGCCTTAACATGCGTGGATATCTGCCAAGGAATCAGAAATATACAAACAACCCCTATCCTTGGGTAGTTTACAGAATCATACCCCTGATGTATGCATATCATATGTTTTCAACGGAACACATAATTCAATTTTAAATGGTAAACAAATTTCACATAACATGATGGATATCAAAACAGTCTGGAAACTACTGTATCTTAGGGCAGCGAATTTGTACTGATAATATGAAGCCTCGTTTCTTTCCAACAGTGATGCCCAAATCAAAGATACTTATTTTTCACACAGTAAGAAACAAAATAAACTATATACATGTAGCTTTGAATTGTCCAATTTTTCACAAAACTTATTTGCACCACAGTTACTTTAAAATGAACTAATTTCACTTTGAATATCATGTTGATAGAATTAATTCTCTCATGATATTATTAAGCATTATTTCATAATCCTGGGTTTAAGAGAAATAACTGAAAAATGTGTGCTCCTCAAAGGTAATAAAGATATGGTGAAGGAATAGGGTGAAATTTACAATTTTTCAGGACAATAAAATCTTAAATTGTGAAGTTTAAAGGTATAGAAAACTAATTGAAGAATTGCACCAATTAATATATGGACAGATCACAGCTATTAAAAAAACAATGGTGTAGACATTAATTTCTCTTCATAGCGCCCACGAACCATCCATGAAGATGTGACAAGAGTGAAAGACGGAAGTAGAATTAAACACCAACTTTACCCATAAGACATTTGAATGAGATTTGCTAGTAGGTACATACATGTTCTATATACACAAGGTATGTAAAATGATTGAAATAAGGAAGAGCCGATATTATAATACAAATTGTATATTTTCTTACCAATTAATATGGAGGATAAAATACTGCTCAACCAAAAAGTGTAGACCGCCATCTTAGTTTTGTCAGTCCAACAATGAATGGTAAATATCTCTCGAGTCACAGGGTGGGTTTTATTTGCGTCCACCAATCTTTATCTCTTAGACGCTTACTTTGATAAAATTGAAATTTTACAAATCGATAGTTTGGACAAAATGAATTCAACATGGGCGCGATTTATTCGCTTGCTGATAAGAACGTAGAATAGTATGCATGTATATATGCGGAGGAGGTCATAAATGATTTCCGAAATTTAAGTTAAATGATGACCAGATTAACTTATCGTAGGTCTGTATATAACTAAATGTATATGCGGAAGTGTCTATTTCATATAAATTTAACTATCATTTCCAATATATAATAACAGGATTCCATGTTGAAAACAAAACGAATTTGTATGTGTTTCTTTAAGATGTTTTGTGGGGTTTTTTTTAATTCTCTAAAGCATGCTAGGTTTAAATCAAACGAACTTTCGGTCAAACACGTAAATGTACGTAGGTATAGATAAGAGGTGACATAAAAAAGAGTTGGTTTTAATGTGATCTTGGGATATTTTGTGATCGATGTAATTTACAATGGCGGATCCAGAAATTTGTAAACTGAAGGGGGGGGGGTAAATTAAATGGGGGAGGGGGCTGTCTTGAGGCCCCCATTGGATCTAAGGCGAAGCCCACTCGTTAGCCCTGGGATAACGCCCCCTGAAATAATTGAAGTCTAACAAAATGAAACTTGTATTTTTAAAGTTTCTTAAAAATATTTCTATCTTAAAACGAATATTGTGAAGGTGGAGGGGGGATTCACGTGACTTCTCCAGTTGAATTTACTTGGTGACACCCCCCCCCCTTCAAAAAATTAAAAGATCAAATAGGGACAGTGATCGTATCTAATTATTTGATGCATGCATTGTTTGGAAACGTGCCACAAGAAAAACAATGATCACTGTTTGGTACAGTATTAATTTCTGTGGAAACGAGGGGGTATTTATATTTGGTCTAAAGACAGAACATAAATAACCCCCTCGTTTCCACAGAAATTAGTGCTGTACAACTACATGGTCCACAGAACTTATTTGTAATATACAACAGTAACCAATGGTGTGTCATCCTATAAGGGTGTACACGTATAGAAAATAACACAGAATGATCTGAATAGAAGGTGATTCTTTATTCAAGTAACATTATATCTCTTGATCCGCTCCCTTACGCTCGCTTTTGTGTAGCGATCATGGGTGAGCGGATCAAAAGATCAATTTCAATTAGATTGATTCTTTAATCAAGCTAATATATGCAAGCGCATTGCTCAAAATTTGACAAAATGTTATAAAGAATGGTGTAACGAAAATGAATATGAATAATAAATTCAATATGAATGTCATATTTATTCTAGGTCGGACTCTTAAATGAAAATCACGAGATAAATGTGGTCTCAAGTTGTCAGTGTACGTACTAGCACAAATACTCAGTTCTTTTAATTACTCTGAAAATCCAGTAGAATTAGCATTTCTTTGAGAAAAACACAATGGAATTAGTTGGTATTCTGTGGAGGTTGTCCCGGGACCACATTCTCGGCATAGGTCGGCGGGGGCATCGGTTGGGATACCCGGGGTGGATACTGCTGTTGTCCATATCCAGGATAGCTTGGGGCACTAGGCTGTACGCGTTGTACGCCCCATCCATGTTGCTGAGGATGGTTTGGGTAGGAATTGTATGGTGCTGGAAAATAAAAGCAAACTTCTAATTGGGAACAATACATTTCACAACATTTGCCTTTCCAATTTTTGACTTGTTAGCTTTTTGTTTATTTTGAATTGGTACATTTTATATCAAATGTCTCCAAATCCCATTGTAACGCGGCTGACAGGCATCATATTGACATTAGGCTTTTCAATGTTTTCTGCTTAACTGTGGCCGTTTTTCTGAGAGAAAATAATTAAAAACTTTTAACAATAATTTGATATTATTACAATCTGTACACTCTGTAAACACAAATAATATACATGTATAGTAATTCTTTGTGTCCGTTGTAGAGTACTCATAATGTATAATAATTTCATAAAGTATTGCAACGGGAGAGGGCTATGTACGTTTTTGAATTTATGCCTAATTCTTTTGACGTATTTGTCAATAAAATATGTTCAGTTCAAAAGCAAAATGTCAGGAAATAAGTTCCCCGAGGTATGTGTATTTAAGATAAGACGACACTTTACTAATCTAAAATCACACATCTATCGGAATATCCCTCACAAAAGTACCACAATCTGAGTAAAAAAAAAACCAAAAAACATGGGACTTTTCAATTTAATTAAAATCAGGTCTTTGATCCGCCCCGGTAGCAACATAATATTAACGGGACGGATCAGAAATCTGATTTTAATCAGATTGAAAAGTCCCATGGATATTTTAATTTCTAAATGTTGCGATATAATAAATCATCCTAACGTTTGAACATACACATTTCAAGGACCTTATCACATTTATCGAGGTTACATAGAGGCTACATGTATTTAGATTTAAACATGTGTAGGGCTATCTCGATCGGGTTTCTTGGTCCCTAGAAGTTTTCGGCTTTATTGGATCAATTACTGTGTTCTTGGAATTCATGAGTTGAATTATCGCGATTGCTATTCTTCCTGATGAATGATTGTCACCTAGATAATTTATTTGTAACTGTGCTTAATACCCCCCCCCCCCCCCCCCCCCGCTCCTTCCTCCTTGGCTGTGGATATATTTTTCAAATTTTGATTGAAAAGTCAAGATCATTTGACATGCCATTCCGTAGTTCCATATCTAATACAAGGGAATATAACGTTTTGTGTGCATGTGTACCTTTATTCTCTAGATGAGAACAACGTATGTTTGTCTAAGATCTAAGTGATTGATTGATTGAATCTTGTTTAACGTCCCTCTCGTGAAGTTTGGATTTATATGGAGACGTCACTAATACCGGTGAAGGGCTTCAAATTATCAGAAGCATTGCTAATGTGTGCAGTCGGGGGTTTTTTTTTTTGGGGGGGGGGGGTATCATTAAAATATGTAAAATCAGATCAATTTAGTTTAGTTCCTTTAACGCTGTAACTGCATATCACCTAACTTTTCAATAATCTAAATGTAAACAACACACATGCAAATATGATAAAAACACACCATGTCATAAAAATATACCAAAGTACAATCATTGAAAATGATAGACAAACCGGAGGAAGCCACTGTGGAGCTGACAGTCCCGGAATAAATGATTGTTCCCGGTGTTTTCTTTTTACAGACGAATATACAGACAACAACGACTAAGACACACAACAGGATTAATCCGGCAATTCCTCCGACCACGGCTCCGATTATTGTTCCAATAGGTCTGAAACGCATACGTGTAAGCAGTTACTAGATCAACAAGAGAAAACGGCATGCATGTACATGTATGAAACTTTGAAATTGGATAATAATTGTTTGATAATTATATTGTTTTGTGCAAAAGGTGAATATGAAATAATTGAACACTAGCGGCACTCCAACGTTATACATATGAAAGTGATGTTTATACCCCTATGAGAAGAAAATAACGAAACGTTTGATTGGATATAACAACATTTGGTTACAACGAATGGTTTTTCGTTGACTCAATAGGTTCGCTACCACATATTCTTTCTGATTAAGAAAAATAACAGGGTTTACACCTTATCACAGTCTATAGGAAATCATGATGTTGAAAATATGTCTGAAATTGAAATGTAAATAATAAGAATGTTCATTGAAAAGTAGGAACTAAAAAAATTAGAAATGAAAGAAAAATTACATATGAAATTTGAATAATTGGAAGGTTCTTGACTCCATGACTTTCCGTGAAAGTCCAACTACTGTGGATACGTGCGTACTCGGTCACTAAACTGCACAATACTTACATCTCGTAATAGTAGTAGCAGTAGGAATAACCGCCGTAGAAATCACAGTCACCAACTACTATACATGTAAAAGTCAAAATCGATTATACTTAAAACCGACGAAATTAGGAGGAAAATTATTATCATAATCAGATTAAATGTGCTGGAATATCATCGTATATACATGTATTTTCGTATATATACCGGTAGTAGATTTTGTGAAAACTGTCCAAAATCATTGTGATAAAACTTTGCCGTGTATGAAGTAACAAACAAAACATATTTATGTAAAATATGAATACAAAATCGCAGTAATTCAATTGGAGAAGTGAAAGATGTCTACAATTATATATAACAACAATGTAAATGAAGCAGAATGCACAATTCCCTTTAACAATACACGTATCAATGTATGTGTTACAAAGTACATGTATTGAGCTTCGCAATGAATAATACCACATATACATGTACGTGTAATATCATGTCTAGTATATGCTCATTTATCCAGGGGTCTTTGATTGGTGTTTATTATTTCGGAATCTTCCCGGTCTAGCAAACCCACTCTGAAATTAGCGTATGCCCCATGCTTTTTTTGCTGAAAATGTGTCTCTCGAAAATATCCTTGCAGATCAATTTTAATTTTGTTACAGTCTCTTTATTCAATTTTCGTTAAAAAATTATCAAAGTTATAGCGTCGATTAATTGTCGATGTCAGAAAATATATTTGATTGAGTCAGATTTTCATTTCATTGTGCCATTCCACGTATAGCAACAATCTTGATCTGTATTTTTAGGTCACTTAAAGTTTTAGCGTTGCTTTATATATTCGTAATAATTGTTTTTCTTATTTTGTCACATCTGGGTACGATGCCGAAGGCCAATTCATTTAGTGTTCCATCGGTCAGGCGACCTAAACAAACTCCTACCAGGGTCTCGTGGGGCACATCAACGGCAGAAACACCAATCCATGGCGACCATACTGGAACCACAAGACACATATACACTACCGATGGCGCCAATAACACCTGGCATCTAAAACCCTCCAATCCTGGTTCAAGATATGGGTATGGCTTCTCTTATCTCCCCTTGATACAGCACTCAAATTCAACAAATTCATTTACCACAGTAGGCTCAGTCGTAACTGGCTTATCATCCATGTTACCTGTAGCCGTATCACTCGTTGTCACAAGCATACAAAATATTCATCAGTCAACCCCTCCTCTGCTAAATTATATCGCATTCCCCATCGGATGCCATGTTGATGAATCAACAAGGTGAGTTTGTTAATGTAGTGTTCATGGTGAGAGACAGTCAACACCTACTCTCACTTACTGTAAATGTATTACATTTGGCTGTGTATTCTATTTAGTGCCTTTGGCGGAACGCAGCTTCCGCTAAATCAAGTACATCGCTAATGCCATCCGTAAATCTAGATGTTTAAAGTAATTCAGGAATACGCTAAATCAAATCTACGCTAACTTGTTGAAAAAAAACGATTTCCGCCAAATATCGTACACTCCAAATATAATACGTTTACAGTATTATTGATTCACAGAGAAATCTCACTACTCACCTTAAACACGCCAACGAAATTGGGTTAGTGGACAGATGTATTTCGGATATATTGTAGCATCTACATCACAGTGCATACTATAGGGCACAACAATTGTTAGAATATATACCCTGTACTTAGCATCCGTTTGGGGGCTCAAACATCTAATGGGTGGATATCGTATGATGCGCACCGTCGTCTGAGAACGACACAAACTCCTTCTCAAGATTGGGGAACGGTAGATAGTAAACTCTGGTTACTATACATGACCCTCACGTTCAATAAACCTGCCATCAATTTCTCTCAACATGAATGCTTTGACTTACATGTCGCAAAGCGAGTATGCTTACCGCTGCCTGAAATACAACAGCAGACATCCACCCATATTGTGTACAAACTCCAATGCACCTCCGAGCCAACCCAACTCTTAATTCATAGTACTCCATTCGGGAACCCCCTCGACCATCAATTTTACGCCACAGTTGGACCACTTATCTCATCATGCATTGCTCTTATCATTAGACGAATTTGACTTCACTCTTTGACACTGTTTTCCCCTAAAATAGCTCTAGCAAGTTTATTGTTATTTCGGATTTCAAACATTTCGGTTGAGCATCACTGAAGAGATATTAGTTGTCGAAATGCGCATCTGGTGCATCAAAATTGGTACCGTATATAAGTTTAACATTATGACCCCTGGGTCAAGGCCTCTGCTGGTGGACTGTTAGTCCCCGAGGGTCTCTACAGCCCAGTAGCTAAGTACTTGGTTACTAGCTTGAAATTACGGATGTATAATTAATTGCTGTGATAAAATTTTGAAATTCATTTCAAAGGATTACCTCCCTCATGCATAGCTCTTATCCTTAGACGAATTTGACTCCACCTTTTGGCACTCTTTTTTCCCCTAAAATAGCTCTAGCAAGGTTATTGTTATTTCGGATTTCAAAATTTCGGATGAGCATCACTGAAGAGACATTATTTGTCGAAATGAGCATCTGGTGCATCAAAATTGGTATCGTATAAGTTTTACATTAACAAACCCGCCAACAGCCATGACTTCGAACCCCTTCAGTGAACGCTCCGAGGGAAAAGCAAAGAAAGGAATCTTCATGACAGAAGAGTGATAAAGTCTTGAAAGGGGTCAAAAGGATATTGCAGGAAATTAAATTCAAATGTTACTACTGTGGTAAGCCAGGTAACACAAAGAGTCAATGTAGACAATTTTTGTCGCAAAATGGTGTCCAAAAGCCATCAACAGCAAATGAGAACTTGAAACGGATATATGTTAATGAGAAATTTGATAAAGAATGTTTTGTATTTAAACTCAGTTGTGGTGCTTCAGAAATCTTAAACAAGCATGACGAGTCTGGTATTTTTGTTGGAATAGAAGTAAACAGCAACATGCTCGAGTTTTTGGTAGACTTGTGGGCAACGATAACGTTGATATCAAGAAACTTTAAAAAGACGTAGGATCTGATTGGCAAAGATTGACGCACATGGTTTGTCAACCAACATTGGCATTATAGTTGGGTGTGTGTTTGCTTATTTTACGTCCCGTCGAAAGTTTTCACTCATATTGATACGTCATCAACTGTAGGTGAAGTACCACAAATTTAGACCTATGCTTAGTTCTCAGGGCCGTAACAGTGAAGGTTCTTTAACATGTCAATGCATGTCGCGACACAGGCCATTCATTGTTAAGGTAATACCCGAAAGATTGGCGAAGGAGAGATAATTGCATATGTTTACGTCTCATGAATGATACAACCATGACATGAGCGGGGTTCGAGCTTACGAGGTAGGATGCTAAGTTGTTGGTCTTTTTTGTAACATTGTTTGATTTACTCTTTGTTTAAACCTCATATACATGTAGAGAAACATATTGAATTAAAAACTATAAATGTAATTTGTGATTTAGAATAGTTTTGATTGTTCAAAACCTTAAAGTGGTAGAATTTTTTATATTTGTTTGACGATGGGATATAGTCATTACAATACCTTAAAATCTCGAAGTCCTCAATCGCGGCAGGTCTAGCACGATGAAAGGTGAAGATAACGAACACTGATCAATCTCATAACTCCTCATTGTTACGACCCTGGACCCATATTTGCTAAAGTTTGTAAACGTAGAGTAAATCTAGATGTAGCTTACGTTTACGTGTGGGACGGTATTCACTAACAGACGTAGATTTAGACATAGCGTAGACAGGCATTCACGTTGAAATGCGTTGCTTTTTCACAAGGTTCTGTGTTCTTTTTCGTCATTTTAAGTTATAATGCGGCGGTAGCGCAGGGGATTCAAAGTAGAGGAGCAAATTCACCTTGTTTCGTTTCGAAGTGAAAATAGCCACTGCGCACGCGTATGTGAAATCGTACATTTAAGAATTCGTAAGTTACGTTTTGCGGCTACGAAAGGTTTTGTGAATGTAAAACTTATACTGTACCAATTTTGATGCACCAGATGCGCATTTCGACAAATAATGTTTCTTCGGTGATGCTCAACCGAAATGTTTGAAATCCGAAATAACTATGAAGTTTTAGAGCTAAATATAGCCAAAAACAGCGTGCCAAAAAAGTGGAGCCAAATTCGAATACCATTTTACGAGTACGTATCTCTCTAATCGTAAGTCAGACTTTAATCCTACGTTTACGTCTACGGACGTTAGTAAATATGGGTCCTAAGCGCTAGGTGTAGGTCTAAATTCTGTATGGCACTTCACCTATAGTTACGAGTGAACATTCTCTAAGGGAAGTACAACGAACACGCTTTCGTTTTGTTTTTATGTAGATATTGATAGGGTTTGTATCTAAATATAGACGAAATGATAAACGTAGGTGGGACATCCTGTTGCGATAAATGAAAACGGACCGAAGTAAAACGAACCTGTTATAAATATATTTACTTATATTAATTAATATCATTTCGAGATTTGATGACAATGACAGCTCGTGAAAGACTGTTTTAGTGGAGGTAGAGACAGGAACCACCAATCGGCGCGAGTATCGCTATAATTTGTGTTCTTTTGGGTTTTTGAAAATGTGATTCTTAAATAAAGTATTTGACAGATGGGGAATCTTTTATATTTTTTCTTACGGTCAATATCTCTACGAAGACACCATTATAAAGTCCTCATCTGGGAGTTACGGACCCCTTGGATTGGACATACATGTATACAATGTGCATTAAATGAACTATATGTATATTTTATCTTCCCTGCATGATTTGGAATTATTGGATTATTAGATTTTTATACTTTTCTTTCTCAAAATATATGGAGTTGATGATGCATGGCATTTTTATAAAACACATGAAAGGTGGAGATAGCGAACAGTTATCAATCTCATAACTCCTATAAGCAGTACAAAATAGATAGTTAGGCAAACACGGATCCCATCAAAATTAATTCAAAAACTGTATAACTGTATCTTCATGTATATATATAGAACTATATGAGGTTGTTTGTATGTAAAGTACATCTTTCAGATAGCGAACCGGTTTATCCCTATCAACATTGATATCACAGTTGCTCCATAGTTCACAAACAATTTATATACACAAACAATAGATAGCCTTGACAAACAATATTATTAATGACAACAACATGTTAAGATTTGAAAAAAGAACATTTGATATTCATGAGAACGGTTACACATACATATACTTGTACTTTATGATTGATTTGAAACGAAGAATTATGAATGTTTTGGTGAAATAGAGTTGTATGGTGTGTATAGAAAATAGGAGTTATCGATCTGTAATCACAATGGCAATACCGTATAATTGGTATTTTTAGCAAGACACAAATTTAGCGATAGGTTCATAAATTATGGGTATATATACTTAACAAGAGCTAAGGTTGCATTTAGCATTCCATGGAATATAGCTATTACCTCCGAAAAGGAATAAATATTAGCGATATTCTATTTTGGCGATCTCAACACTGTCGCTAATAAAGCCAAAATTAAATCCTCGCTAAATATTCTACTTATACGGTACTAGAATTTCTTAATTCTCATAAATTAATTCATCATAGTCTTTGTTAAACATTGGAGCCACACACTGTATTTTAAAAGTTCAGTTTACTCCACGTTTCATCACGCTGTTAAAGTATTACTAGTCCCAGGGGCTACGAAATCTAAAACAGACTTCCTGTTCTGCATAGCTACGCTAAATTCTAATATCACCAACAGTATAAAACAAGATGTGTTCCTCATAGCACCCACGTTCGCAGAAATCAATCGGCCATTTTCAAATTATTCAAACTACATGTATATAAAGGACGGAATTAGAAATCTATCAAGTTTGATCATCAGACGAGTGGTGAGAATTAAATACACAAGTGTTTGATATGTATACATGGTACGTAAATACTATTAAAGGTAGAACATGAAAACCCGATATAGAAATTGTAGTTTTTTTCTTACCAATTGATATCGAGATTAAAATACCACTCATCCAAAGAGAGGAGACTGTCATCTTCTTCCTATTAAGTCAGCAATGATTTTTAGATGTTGTCGTCAGATTGCGTCTACCAATGTGTAGTTGTTATGGAAGGTTGTGATAAAATTGAAAGATGTAAAAATCGATAAATTGATTGATTAAAATGAATTCAACATGGGTACGATTTAATCATGTGCTGATAAGAACACGGAACACGATGCCTGTCTGTTTAGTACTGTTTACACGGAAAGTAATAAATGTTTTCCAAAATCAAGTTATAAATATTCATGAAGACAAGATTGGGATCAAAATAATGTGTATATAATCAGATAAATGTATATGCATACATGTTTATGATAAGCATTTATGTCATATCAATTCAACACCTTAGCAAACGAATGTATTTACTTTCCAAAATTCTAAACAAATTTATTATTTATACAACTGATCAAATGACTTGGATAATGAACCTGTTCAAAATAGTGTATACGTTCGCTGGTAAAAGTAATTTTAGTGTATACGCTAAACGCTTACTGCCTCTAACGGAAATACCCGAGATGTTGCGAATGATCATTCACTTGACTTTCTAGGCTTACTTTGCAGAGGCAAAACTTTTCCGTGATTAAGGGAAAATGGTTCTCAAATATTTCATTCACTGCAAAATAAGATAAAAAGAATGGAAAAAATATATTGATATGATATTTGACCATATTTGCGTTCAAGGAATTAAGTTAGTTCTTGAGCTTTTGCGCACAACTGCACAGGATGCTACAACTAAGTATTCACTGGTTCAATACTGATTCCATTGGTGCAAACATATTACACATCTATTACAGAACCCAAATCAGTTGTAAAAAAATTAAATTCAAATTTTAAAAGAGTATTGAAGGGACTATATTTTGTGGCAGAAGGATTGATTAATCAAAAAGTTCCAATTCGGCATGATTTTACAGTTTCTGTTTCATCTAATATATCTTCTATTTTTATACCCCTATACGTGTATTTCAGCTTTATAAGTTATGAATACAAGTAGTTGAGACTTGGAACTAGTTCAAATATTGTAATTTATCATTAATTTGGTTGGTATATTTTTCCAAACAGAACACCGATTCTTAAAACAGTTTAAATTAATTCACTCGAAGTTTTATGTAAAAATGCAGTATTTTCGCCAATGATTTAAAAATTTGATCTATAATCCCCACTTTGTTAATTCCATTTTAGATTTTAAGACAAGACCATAAAAATTATGCGAAATTTTGGAAATTGACATTACTCCTCTATCAAGTGCAATTAAGTCATTATTTATTTCCATCACTAGTATTAAACTTTTTTTTATTTGTATTGTTAGAAGACATGATTATGTATCTATTTATGTTGTGTTGACACAAACAGACGACCCATGTTTAATTGAATAAATCTTTAGTCAATTTTAATTGCAAAAAGGTTATGTTTAGAACACTGTAGTTCAATAACAAGCATTGTGACCCCAGGTTTTCTTATTAATTCCTAAATCTCCTTCCATGTAGAAATTAAAAATACCCCCCCCCCCATGACATTACTCCAAATTTCAGGTGCCAACCTCTTCAGCGTTTGTTGAAGATTATCGAAGTAAGAAAGCAGAAATATCGTAAATGTGTGATAATGCCACGGACCAGAGCATAATCACAATAGACTTGCTTAGATAAAATACTGAGCCCTCGTTGTTGGTTGGTTGTGTCTTGTTTAACGTCCCACTCGAGAATTTTTTACTCACATGGAGACGTCACCATTTGCCGGTGAAGTTAGGCCCATGTTCGGCGCTTATGGCCTTTGAGCAGGGAGAGATCTTTATCGTGCCACACCTGCTGTGACACAAGGCCTCGGTTTTTGCGGTCTCATCCGAAAGACCGCCCCATTTAGTCGCCTCTTACGACAAGCAAGGGGTACTGGGGACCTATTCTATCCCGGATCCCCGTTGTAGATTAGACATTATATACATGTAGGTATAATGTATATTAAGTCTGTAATGTAGATGGTGCACGCATTTTGTAATATACCTTATAGTACTAATTGTAAACTATAGCCAGACGTACATTTTCTTAATATTAGATATTTGAAATATTCAGGAACACAACTTGTCTGACGTGTTTCATACCGATTGTTAGGCCGTTCTTGGCACACTGATTTTGACTACGGATAACTCCGTTTACCTGATCAGGATATAGGGCTCACGGTGGGTGTGACCGGTCAACAGGGGATGCTTACTCTTCCTAAGCACCCGATCCCACCTCTGGTGTGTCCAGTGGTCCGTGTTTGCCCAACTATCTATTTTGTATTGATTATAGGAGTTATGAGATTAATTTATGAGAAATTAAAGAGAATATCTATGAGACAATGAAAAGGATGCGGTGAAAAACTATTGAGAATATTTTTGAGAAATAACTGGTAGAAAATATTTAAATGAAATTTTAAGAATATTAAAGTAGGGTTTGGGACATTTTGACATGATACCAATATGTTTAGTAGAAATTTATCTTTTGAAAATTGACTTTAAAAATAAAATGCCTGTGTCGTTTTTTGACCAGATGGGCTTAATTTTGTGCAGTCTAATTAAAATAAGACTTCTTAGATCCGCGTCGTATACTTTGCGTCAGAATAATCCTATTATAGCGATTGTGAGCATATGCTAGGATCTGATTTTAATTAGATTGAATTTTGTGATGTTTTACATTTAAGGGATCTTTGTACAAAAGGGAATAGTAGTGGTATAGAAACTACACGATGCAAACTTATTGGTAAAAAGCTGGTAGAATTTTTTAAAAATAGTATTATCATAAGACTATACTAATTGGTAGAAAATATTTATTTTAAAACACAAAATATAACTTTTTATATCTAGAATCAAATTTAGATTGGTTGCCATGGTAACAAAAATGCATATTGAGAATCTTTACAAGGTCTACATCAGAAAAAATTCACTTTAAACATAATATATAGACGATAAATATTTAAGAAAGCATATAAAATTACTACCCACCGGGCTTTGTTTCCATGGTAACAAAGAATTATTTCATTTATGCGATTGGTCACTTTGTTTTATAATTGTATAACTTTTAAAGGGTGCATCGAGCATTTTCATAAACGAAATACAATCCCAGCCCAAAAATGATAAATGATATTTATATTTATTTGTCAAGTATTCTAGTATCTCATTTATTAGAAATAAATATGCTGAATTTTTTTCTTTTCTTCTAAATTCAATAAAATACAATATTTCCCGGCGGGTTTTCCACGGTCCCGCATCGTCATAAATTCCTTGTTTCGGTAGCCCGAACATGTCTTATATACTATGCCTTTGAAATAAATTCCCTCTTTTTGTTCCATTGCTTGATGTTTGTTTACATAGTTGATCATACGACTGTAACCTTCGCGACAATATGAAGCCCGGTCAGTGGTGGATCTAGAGGGGATGGGGTGTAACGTAAAGTTTGTAAACATGACACTGATAAATCTGTTTTATGTCGACAAGATCCATGGCGTTATGCAGATGTTCCTCAGACAAAATTCAGAATATTATAAGATATACTAGATATATACTAGAGAACTTTTATTCTTATGTCAGTCGCGTTTTCTACATTTCAAAGTTCATGTGATGAATCGCTCGATCGGCGCAAGCAAATTCTAGCTTCGTTAATGTCGAACTTTGTCAAATTTGAGGATACTATTCACAAACAATGATCGATTATAACAGCATCAAAATAAATCCTACCTTCCCCTAGCAAGATTCGCAGAGATTACATGTGATCATGTAAAACTTGTACGGTACCAATTTTGATGCACCAGATGCGCATTTCGACAATGTCCCTTTAGTGATGATCATCTCATGGTTTCACACAAAATATCAGCAACCGGTACCGATCATCATCTTTTACCAGAACCATGCCGTTGTTTACAAACAACTGACTTTCTACAAGTATTCCAAATGCCGATGTCAATTAGGTTCGATTTTAAGGTCACAACATACTTTTAATGGAACTTAACCGAAACGCATACTATGTATAAAAATTCTAGACTTTTATAATATCAAAGAAAATAATTTATAAATGATCATTTGAGAAACAATATCATTATTTTGTCATGGAGATATACACATTTGACGTTTGACAGCGGTAGTAGATAACAAGTAAGTATTATGATATTCCCTATGGCGTGACGTATTTTTTCATTGTGACATCATAAAGCGCGAAGTGCGTTGGAGGACATTAGGAGAATATTTTGAAGTTTTATGAGAAACTAATGAGAGTATTTTATTGTGAGAATATCCCGAGTTAAAAAAAAAAAGCAATTTGTTGTAATAATACTTGAACATTTGAGTAGAAACAAGACTATCATGATCTTTAAAAAAAACCAAATGTAAGACTATAGTTTAAAACAAAATATTATTGATAGCCTAAGTTATGAAATATAAATGCAAATTGCTTAGCATTGCTTATTTTGGTGAGTTCGATCCTTCCTTCTGTAATGTTAACCAAACACTCGGCAGCTAGAACTGAAAGTCACGTGTCTTTCCGATATCACCTTAAAAACGGAGGTCACGTGTCGCAGCAGGCGTTTGCACGATAACGAACCTTCACTGCTATGATCCTGAGCGCTAAGCATAGGTCTGAATTTGTGGTACTTTACCTACAGCTTGTAACGTCTCAATATGAGTGAAAAATTCTCAACGGGACGTAAACAATCAACAACCCGTTATTAGGGCGAATGCTGTCTGACGTATTTCATACGAATTGCTTGACCGATTTTGACTTCGGGTTATTCCATTTACCTGCTCAAGATATAATGCTCACGGCGGGTGTGACCCGTCGATAGGGAATTTTTAATCCTACTCGGCACCTAATCACATCTCTGGTGTATCCAGTGATCCGTGTTTTCTTAAATCTCTATTTTCTATTCCTTATAGGAGTTATGAGATTAATTACTGTTCGCTATCTTTGCCTGTTCATCTGAGGAGTGACTTACCTTACAAACAAGTAATTTTAATTTCCTATTTCACCCATAAATCATATATGCATGATATTGATTATATATATAGAACAATTGAACATTGAAAAATGAAATATCTTGACAAACGTGGATACTAAATTACAAATGTACAAGTAATGTATCTTATATGATTTCAGTATTTTTGACCACCATAGGAAAATTGATCTCCAACTGGCTGTCCGAAACCGTTTTGTTGTCCGTACTGCATTGTTTGACCGTATGATGGTGGTGGTCCTCCGTACTGCGTCTGTCCGAATCCTGATACGCCAGGCTGACCATACTGCTGTCCGGGAGGTGGCACCACTGTAAGTATGCCATTCAAAAGTATGTTTAACCCGATTTTAATGCTATAAATTGATTCATGAAAAGGTGTTTTAGTATTGATGGTACATGTAGATGAGGAATATTGTTGACAGCCTTAAATATGTTTTTATATCACAGTAATGATTCATTTGATTTACAATAGACAGAAAATGTTATCTTCTTATTTTCTTTTTTAAGATATGAAAAACAATATATGAACACAGTCACGAGGGTGAAGAAGGCTATGTCATCATTACAATATCACTCAAATAAAAACTGAACATTTTTACGAAAACCCTTGCCGATCAGTCTTAATGATGACTTCTCTGTCATGTTATCACGATTTAGTTGTCTCATTATCAATTGTACATGTCTTTCACTTAGTTGGGGGTCTTACAGGCTTCCGTAACAAGTACATACATAATCCCGTTGATCATGTGCTGTCTTTCATGCAATCAAATACAAGTAAGTAAGTCAAAACACACACATGTTATAGTGCAAACAATTTTATAGGTCAAGAACAAATTTCACATCATTTTAGGTGGAGGAGCGAGGAAATAAACATCACTAATATTTTCCTTTTTTGTACTTTTAAAAATACTGTTTATTAACAGGTTAACTCGGTGAGCTCAAACGTTAATTAAATTTCTGATCTGTAGATCATACATTTTATCAACAGAATTCACTATCTATTGACGCTTTTTACATCATGACCATAATGTTTTGCCAAATAAGGTTGATTTTTTTCATACCCTGAAAGGTGGAGATAAGGAACAGTGATCAATCTCATAACTCCTATAAGATAGATCAATCTCATAACTCCTATAAGATAGATCAATCTCGTAACTTCTATAAAATAGATCATTAGATTATTACACTTATTCTTTGCCTTCTATGTTTCACATTGTCCCTTCTTAAGCAAGATCATTTATCGATACATCATATGAACAGTGTTATTCTCATGAGACTGTCATATTGACATTGGTTTAAGTATATAATGTTTTTGATTGGTTGAGATATACATTGTGAAACATTCCGTCATGATACTGATAATACAAGTCCTAATAAAATGTATGCTACTTCGCCACATCTGAAAAATATATATATCATGTTATGTGAAAGGTGAAGATAACGAACACAGTTATCAATCTCACACCTTCCACAAGCAATACAAAAGAGAGTTGAGCAAACACGGACCCCTGGACACACCAGATGTGGGACCAGGTGCCTAGGAGAAGTGAGCATCCCCTGTCGACCGGTCAGACTCGTCTTGAGCCATATGTGTATGGTGCTCAAGTGAAAAAAGATTCAAAATTAATTATGTAAGATATGACGCATTGATTTCAGGCTAAGAGATTCAAATTTAAACCAAACTGAACGGTAAAGGAAGCAAATGCGTATAACTTTATCCATCAAGTATACTGAGAGAAACAAGAAAAGTTGACCGACCACTCTAAATACGTAAAAAAAATCAATCTGAAAAGGGACCAACCTGTTGTCTGCAAAGTGTTCGATTGTAGAACTCCGCCGGCTCCCACTGTACCCCTGGGTTTACACAATCCACATTTGACACATATTATGATTGTTATAGGAATAGACAGCATCACAACGAACATGACCACTATTCCAGCGATGAATCCCGCATCACTGTTCATTGAGAAGTTAAAAAGATGAATTAAGAAATAACTTTCTGACCTAAACATAATTCCAGGAACAGAAAGGATGGCTGGGGTAAATTGGCTACAGCTTTGTTTTCGCAAAATATTTCGGACCAATGTCATGAAATTAATATATATATATATATATATATATATATATATATATATATATATATATATATATAACATATAAGCAATGGAAATAAAGGAAATAAATTTAGTGGAGAAAGCGTAAAAGTTACAGGAGCAAATCCAATGTTATATTCAAAGCGTGAAAGTAACCAGAAATAAATTCAATGTTGTATTCATAGCGTGAGAGTAACCAGGAGCAAATCCAATGCTGTATTCAAAGCGTGAAAGTAACCAATAGCAAATTCAATGTTATATTCAAAGTGTGAAAGTTACCAGGAACAAATTCAATGTTGTATTCAAAGCGTAAAAATAACCAGGAGCAAATCCAATGTTACAATGTATATTCAAAGCGTGAAAGTAACCAGGAACACATTCAATGTTGTATTCAAGGCGTGAGAGTAACCAGGAGCAAATTCAATGTTGTATTCAAAGCGTAAAAATAACCAGGAGTGTTATATTCAAAGCGTGAAAGTAACCTGGAGCAAATCCAATGTTATATTCAAAGCGTGCAAGTAACCAGGGGCAAATTTACTGTTCTATTCAAAGCAGGAAAGTAACCAGGAAGCAAATTCAATGTTGTATTCAAAGCGTTAAAGTAACCAGGAGCATGCAAATTCAATGTTGCATTCAAAGCGTAAAAGTAACCAGGGGAAAATTCAATGTTGTATTCAAAGCGCAAAAAGTAACCAGGAGCAAATTCAATATTATATTCAAAGCGTGAAAGTAATCTGGAACAAATCAGTTATATCCCAAGCGTGAAAGTAACCAGAAGCAAATATTAAAATTATCTCCCTTTCTACTAAAATAGTGCTTTATTCTGCTGATATTTCACTTACTCACTAAGACTGTAGTAAGACGTCCGATATCTAGATCTGTATGTACTTTCACAATATGGTATGCCTGAAAATTCATATACAATTAACCATTATGCATAAAAATTTAAACTTTAAAAAATAGAAATATACATGCATGCTGTTTGACGTGTTTCATACCGATTGTTAGGCCGTTCTTGGCACACTGATTTTGACTACGGATAACTCCGTTTTCCTGATCAAAATATAGGGCTCACGATGGGTGTGGCCGGTAGACAGGGGATGCTTACTCCTGCTAGGACCTGATCCCACCTCTGGTATATTCAGGAGTCCGTGTTTGCCCGACTCTCTATTTTGCATTGCTTATAGGAGTTATGAGATTGATCACTGTTCGTTATCTTCACTTTGCATATACGGGTCGTTTTTCGTTTTACATATGAAACTAAATTGTTAGTGACAGGAAAATGATTCACCATATCTTTTTTCTTACTCATGTGTAAAAGAACAAAGATTGTCGTTAGATATTTCCGGTTTATTGATTCTCTGTCTTATATATTCATTCCGTACCTTGTTTATATATTGCTTTTTGACCCTACATTGATTCCTAGTATCATACTGATTTCTAAGCCTAGCCTATGTTTATTCCTAGGTATCTATCGTTTATTTACCCTCTATCGATTCCTAATCTGCGCCAGCATTCATTATGAATTTCTTTTCCCTCAAAATGGCTCTAAAACTTCATTGTTATTTCGGATTTCAAACATTTCGGTTGAGCATCACTGAAGAGACATTGTTTGTCGAAATGCGCATCTGGTGCATCAAAAGTGGTACCGTATAAGTTTTACATACAGTTTATATCAAGTTTTTGAATTGAATCTGTCACAAAGTAATTCGTTTTGTTATTGATGCTTAATGTGTAATTAATTCGATTCCTTTGAATTTCAATTTATATAATAATTGATTTGATTAAAATGAAAACAAAAATAGCGTCGCAGGTGTATATTTCCACGATCTTCCCTGGTAATTCCCTTAGTGGATCCGCCCCAATGACACCGATATTGTTGTATTTAAATCTCTGATGTAGAACACACACAGTACAAAAAAGTCTTGTGGGGTTTAATTCTTGGGATCATTAAAGGTTATCCAAGAGTGCAAAATCATGGACGGATTTCAGTTCGTGATGTCACAAGTACTGATATAAATACATTTACATTACAACATCTGAGTTATAAACTGTAATACACATATTTATCGTCTTAGTGACTTGGATTTATAAAACAATACTTATCCCTTTTCTCTTTATTGCTCAATATAAACCACGGACGCCATCGAGATCGATATTGTATTCCTGGCAGGTGCGACAATAACGTGGATTGACCGAAATGAACATGGAACAAATGTTTTATTTGTTATATTTTCATTGAAATCAAAGTGCTATAGTTATTGTATTATTTTTTTATCACTGATGATTTTCACCACTTTGATATCACTCTAACTGTAATGGAACAAACCTAATTGTCAATCACCCCCTCCCTTTAGAAATCCCTAGATTAAATTCCCTCTAGAAATCCCTAGATTAAAACGAAAATCCCAGATAAATGTACTTA
The DNA here is from genome assembly GCF_947568905.1 of Ostrea edulis. Taxonomy (NCBI): domain Eukaryota; kingdom Metazoa; phylum Mollusca; class Bivalvia; order Ostreida; family Ostreidae; genus Ostrea; species Ostrea edulis. Next base: position 19,115,933 of record NC_079170.1, on the reverse strand, counting down.
CACGTGGCTAAAAATAAAGGAATAACAAATTTCCACGCCATGTCACCTCCAACGTTTGTGATTTCTTTATAACTAGCACTCTTTAGATATTTTTTTAAATAACAATGCACATTTTCAATAGCCATTTAAACTTTCATTGCAAAATCGTGTATACATGTACTATGAAGTAAGTATTAAAATTTTATTTCGAAATTTTTTTTTAAAACTGCGGATTCTTTCTTAGATCTCCAAGTGACAGAAGTACATGTAAAATTCTAAAATGATATATTCATTACTACACAGGGATCTGCCGATAAACTCATACGGTATGTCACGAGAAACTCCAGGCCTAGCCAAGTCAACGCTGTAAGGCACAGTGGGGTAAGCTATACAACAAGGCAGATCAAGGAAACGTCCAAAGGATGGACAGACACAACTTTGCCGACTCAAAGAGGATAGCAGAGGACGAAATCAGATGACGAAATCTGGTGACCTATACACGTGTACGTCCCCATCTCCTTTCCAACGACCGCGCGATCAATGGATAGCCGAGGTAGGGATTTATATTGAATATTTGCTTCGAAGTGGATTTTTGTCCAGGCATATGAGATATCACCGATATTAATGCGATATACATATTCTAGGACTTCTTCCCTGCATCAAAGTAATAACTAAGAGTATATGAGATCCATATGTAGGTGTAGAATTATATTACAAGAATATTTTACAAATAACTGCATTGTACAATGTTATTTGATTTAAGAATTTAAAGAACTTTAATGTCCGTTTGTAAAGATTTATTCTTTATATTCCAGGACACTCAATCACTATAGGAACAGCGTCATGCTTTGTGTGAACTAAGCCCTTATCGTATCCAAAACCTGCAAATATCCGTAAATCTTAACAAGTCGTAGCTCAAAGGATGATACACCATTGATACCATCAATCACCCTAACCATAATCCATTATTCTTAACCTATCAAAACACTTTCCTATGGCCTTAACTTACATGTATCAAAACCTTTCCTTTTATCCTATTACCAATCCATACGTTTTCCTTTTTTTCCTTACCCTGTCTAAACGCATTTCCTGATCGCTTAACCTACTTGTATACTTAACTGATACATTTGTATATATTTTTTTTCCCTTCCTCAACCTTTTCTTTTCTACTTTTCTATATGTTTTCTATACCCAGACATGTGTATGTATTTATCTACATGTATATGGCCTTGATGCTGCCCTATCCCTTTCATAATTTGTGCATAAAATTATTGTAAATTGAATATATAATTAACTTATCATACACTTCCCTCTATCCTTAACTTATTCAGAGATCTCCCTCTATTCTTAACTTATCCAGACATCTCACTCTATCCTTAACTTATCCAGAGATCTCCCTTAATCCTTAACTTATCCAGATATCTCCCTCAATCCTTAACTTATCCAGACATTACACTTTATCCTTAACTTATCCAGAGATCTCCCTCTATCCTTAACTTATCCAGACATTACACTTTATCCTTAACTTATCCAGACACCTCCCTCTATCCTTAAATTATCCAGAAATTACACTTTATCCTTAACTTATCCAGACATCTCCTTTATCCTTAACTTATCCAGACATCTCCCTCTATCCTTAACTTATCCAGACATCTCCTTCTATCCTTAGCTTATCCAGACATTACACTTTATTCTTAACTTATCCAGATATTACACTTTATCCTTAACTTATCCAGACATCTCCTTTATCCTTAACTTATCCAGATATTACACTTTATTCTTAACTTATGCAAACACCTCCCTATATCCTTAACTTATCCAGACATTGCACTTTATCCTTAACTTATCCAGACATCTTGTTCTATCCTTAACTTATCCAGACATCTCCCTATATCCTTAACTTATCCAGACATTACACTTTATCCTTAGCTTATCCAGATATCTCCTTCTATCCTTAACTTATCCAGACATCTCCCTATATCCTTAAGTTATCCAGACATTACACTTTATCCTTAGCTTATCCAGACATCTCCTTCTATCCTTAACTTATCCAGACATCTCCCTCTATCCTTAACTTATCCAGACATTACATTTTATCCTTAACTTATCCAGACATCTCCGTTATCCTTAACTTATCCAGACATCTCCCTCTATCCTTAACTTATCCAGACATCTCCTTTATCCTTACTTTATCCAGACATTACACTTTATCCTTAACTTATCCAGACATTACACTTTATCCTTAACTTATCCAGACATCTTCCTCTATCCTTAACTTATCCAGACATTACACTTTATCCTTAACTTATCCAGACATTACACTTTATTCTTAACTTATCCAGATATTACACTTTATCCTTAACTTATCCAGACATCTCCTTTATCCTTAACTTATCCAGATATTACACTTTATTCTTAACTTATGCAAACACCTCCCTATATCCTTAACTTATCCAGACATTGCACTTTATCCTTAACTTATCCAGACATCTCGTTCTATCCTTAACTTATCCAGACATCTCCCTATATCCTTAACTTATCCAGACATTACACTTTATCCTTAGCTTATCCAGATATCTCCTTCTATCCTTAACTTATTCAGACATCTCCCTATATCCTTAAGTTATCCAGACATTACACTTTATCCTTAACTTATCCAGACATCTCCCTCTATCCTTAACTTATCCAGACATCTCCCTCTATCCTTAACTTATCCAGACATTACACTTTATCCTTAACTTATCCAGACATCTCCCTCTATCCTTAACTTATCCAGACATCTCCGTTATCCTTAACTTATCCAGACATTACACTTTATCCTTAATTTATCCAGACATTACACTTTATCCTTACTTTATCCAGACATTACACTTTATCCTTAACTTATCCAGACATTACACTTTATCCTTAACTTATCCAGACATCTTCCTCTATCCTTAACTTATCCAGACATTACACTTTATCCTTAACTTATCCAGACATTACACTTTATCCTTAACTTATCCAGACATTACACTTTATCCTTAACTTATCCAGACATTACACTTTATCCTTAACTTATCCAGACATCTCCTTCAATCATTTACTTATCCAGACATTACACTTTATCCTTAACTTATCCAGACATTACACTTTATCCTTAACTTATAATGTTTCCCTTGTATAACATATCTAGACATCTCGCGTTATCCTTATCATAACGTTTTTCTTTTATTCTTACACGTCACATATCCAGACGATTCCTTCTATCCTATTCACGTTTCCCTTTATTCACAAACCTCTTCAGACGTTATATATTATCCTTTGACCTACCTGAAAGTTGCCTTTATCCGTATATTGTCCAAATTAACGCCTTAGGTATGCCGCTTCGCCGGGATTGAGAATCGAATTCGAGACCTCCTGGTTGCTACGCAAGTTTCGTTATCACTAGTCAACTGCGACCGTTCCTTTTGACTTTGCAATGCACCTGTACACAGTGAATTTCAGATAAGATCGCTGGGTTTTTCACATTGACCAATGGGACGACCAGTTTCCATTATCAAAATGCTGTTTTAAGTTGTTAGAAACAACTTTCAAAATCTCGTCAAAGATCTATATTGATGTGAAAATCATATTGCTAGAATTCTGCAACTTTCAACGCCATTTCAAAGACAATGGCGACTAGCTGCAAATTGCAATCGTGGAAGATTTAGGTCAGATTGACCGAGGTATTTCTGAGGAGTGGGTTGGTGAAGACTATTTCCTCTTTCATCGCGTAGCTCCTTCCTCGCTCTCCCTCCTTATTCAACCCTTCCTTTCTTCCTTCTCCTTCCCACTATCGCTCTTTTTCTTATCTCTTTTATTCTACTTGCCATCTCATTACTGGCTTTTGCAAATCTTCGAACATAACACTTATCCCAGAATATGCTTTCCCTTTTCTAACTCATTATAATTTACAACAATTTGAAAATGAGTTCATAAAAAGCAATAACCACAATTTGCAAACAAATCTCCAGATATCTCGGGCGTAAGGAATTGAACTTTGAAAATGTGGAAACAAAACAATATTTTTATATATTGATTGATAGTTTACTGTTTTGAAGGTAAATAGATTTTTATCCATGTAATCAGATTTTTGTAGTATTTAATCTGTTATTTTAATTATTAAAGTCATAGACAACGTAGCTCTGGATTTTATTTCCTACATGTATCTCCGCAACGAAAGAGTTCCGTTACACAATAGAAGTGAATTATTAATATGTATATACAGTGTACGTGCATTGGAAATATTTACCTTTCAAAAATTTGTTTATGACATATCAATCAAGCATTTTGCAAGACGTTCAGTTCTATCACCTGCAATCATGAATATGTCTAAGAAATGAAACCTATAATCATTTCCTTGATGCAAGTATCAAAGGAAAAAATGGTCGAAAATCTTCATATGAGCATCGATCAAAATGTTTTCCGTCCAATGTTTTCTTTGATACCTGTTTCAAGAAAAGAATTATAAGTTTCATTTCTTACGATTTAGTTATGTTTTAGATAGTGAAACAAATAGTTTCTCACATCGAAAAGTTTTAATTAACATTTTTGAAACGGTGCGAATGAATACATGTACGTCACAAACATAACAACAACAGTAATGGCTGTGTGTTCATGTCAGACAGAGTTACTAGACATAATTAAATGGATTAGAAGCCGAATTAAAGATGTAATGGTTAAAAGATGAACTAAATAATAAGAAGAGAACAAGTGGTAACTGGATGTATGCTGCATTGTGTTGGAGGAGATACTGAACATTGGTTTGTCGTGGGAAGTGTGAAATGCGTCATTTCAGTATCAAGTAAAAAGCTAAACACCTTGTTCCCAACATCACGCAGTTCAATTTCATTAATATCTCCAAGATCAAAAGTAGCCACTTGCTCCGTCATGTAATCGAACTGGTAAAACAGACGATATATATATACAGATTGATCACTGTTCGTTGTCTTCACCTTTCATCGGTAACTCATGTACCGTGTATCTGTGTCATCACTATATTTGTTGTTTCTTAAAAGTAATTTTGTATATTATCTACATGTTTGGTTGTGTTTATTTTTGGTAGCTATGAAACATAAAATCAAATGCATACATTTTATTTGCAATGATTTAATGGAAATCTCCGTTCTATAAATGGCGCTAAAATTAGAACGGCGAAGACGCATTCTATAAATAGCACTAAAATCAAATCATGGAAGACGCATTCTATAAATAGCACTAGAATTAGAACCGAAAGACGCATTCTAGAGATAATTAGTTCCACGTGCTATGTGTAGATAAACTCCGGACGCAATTTTTTTTTACTAAGAAAGCAAACGAATTTTGCACTCCATCAGCATATTTGTTAAGCCGTCGTTTTAAAGATATGAAGTGATTTGGAAATTCTACTACCATAGTTTCTGATGTTCAGGAGTCGCTTAAGGTCGTGATGTTCTCTCTTCAAAGCACTGTCTCTTTCTACCTTCTAAACTTCATCCCAGCTTCTCCATCCTGCCCTTCTTTCTGTTTTCATTGTCATTCTCCGGGTTGTTTCCTATCTCCATCGTGCTCTTTTCCCCTCTGATATCCACCTTAGCGCCGTCTTACATTGGTTGTCACCTTGCTTTCGTTGCACGTATCCTATTTAGTTTCATTGCCATCTCCTCAGCTCATCGTTTACTGCATTCATGTCCGCCCTGCCTGCTACTTCCCCGTTTCTCACTATCTGCTGCCACCTCATCCCAAGGATTTTGCGCAAAGATCTTAACTGAAATGCATCTTGTTTCTTCACAGTCTTTGTCACCTGCTGTTGTCACTATTGCTACCAGGTAAACAAACACTACCATCTCATCTTCCTCTACCTTTACCTTAGTGTCTCCCTTTCCATTCATCCTCATCATTTATCACTTATTGCTATTCAACCTCGGTCCTACTCTCTCTGCTTCCACTTTCACTCTTGTTGTCCCTGCTATTCAGCCTCAATCTTACTCTTTCCGCTTCCTCCTTCTCTGTTGTTGTCCTTGCTATTCAGCCTAAATCCTACTTCCTTTCCTTCTGCCTTCTCTCTTGTTGTCTTTATGTTCGAACCTTTAAGATATAAGTGCCAAGTCGTTCACAAAAACAAAGTCTTCTAACACTTATTAACTTCCACCTCACTTGTCATATAACTGATTATGAAGTATCTTTCGTTGTGTGTTCGGGATCAGAGTGCAAAGTTGAGGACAGACAAAAGGATGGTATACTGATATCGGGAACACAGAAATACCCTCATCGACAGAATAGAGATACTTATAAGTAAATAAAAGAGAACTTTGCAAGTCAAAATTACAAAGTTTGCCTTTACATCAATCATAATCTTCTATGTTAACAATTATTCGTAAAAGTGGGTTGTCTAAAAAAAAGTTTACTCAAACATATATTATCAAATTTATTTTTGCTTTTAAGTTTTTTTCTTTAATTATTTATGTATTTTTTGCAAATCCATCAAAAGAGAAAACAAAAAGAATTAATCGCATTTCGAAACTGTAGAATTTTCCACTTATTTTCGCACAATCTTGTGGATGAAAGGTGAAGATACAATCTGTATATCATATTTTGTAACAATTTGTGTCTAAATCTGCTGTACATTTGTTCGCAAAGAAACATTGACTGAAAATAACTCCACCATATCGTTGTAAACGTTTATTTCTAAGCCCAGACCAAATCACCCGGACAAACAGATGTGCCTTTCATATTTCGACCCTAATTACTTATAGTTCCTGAAGGAAATATCAGCATTAAAGTGCAAATAAGTCACAACTGATAACACAAGAACAACAACAGGGGTTAGGAAAATGTTCTTAATTAGATTTGTTAACTTTTAATTATTTATATCTATTTTATAGTACATTTATTACGGAGATTTGATTTGATTATGTAATAGTAACAGGCATAGTTGAAACAGCTGAATGATGAATTGGAAGGTCTAAAGGTCAAATCCAATGCAAATTTGCTAATTCAGAAGCACATAAGCCCACAATTTTCTCTCTGATTTCTAATTTATCATATCTGGAATAAAACTCATTATACTATGGTACATATTTATTTTGATGACTATCATACTAAGGCGCAAACATAAAGAAACCCTTCAGAAAGAAGTGAATCGTTTGACTGGATACGATCTGAAGATTGATCACTGTTCGTTATTTTCACTTGTCATATCAAGAGAGTATAAAATATTGTACACATAGAAAGGAAACGAAATTTATTTCAAATGATTAACAATGAAAATCAAATGATTGAAAAATTAAATCAATTAAGTCAAATGATTAACAATTTAATCAACACAACTCAAATGATAACAACCAAAACAATTAAGTTGAAGAATAACAAGTCATATGATAACAATTAAATGAATTGATTCATGTGCCCAATATATATTTATAAATTAATTAAGTCAACTTATTCACAAATCAAATCAATTAAATCAAGTGATTAACAATAAAATTAATTAAGTTAAATAATCAACAATTAATCAAATCAATCACGTCAAATGGGCAGCAATCAAGTATATATAATGTCAAATATTACAATTCAAATTAATTAGGTAAAATGATTAGCAACCAAATCAATTAAGAGATTCACAATTAAACCAATTACGTTGAATGACCAACAATTAAATCAAATGATAAACAATCAAATCGATTAGATCGAATTGGTAGCGGTCAAGGAAGTAAACATTTTCCTGGTTTTATTGTCTGTGTCCCAAAGACATTCTATCTATATAATGGTGTTTCCTAACCATGCAGTATCGCGATAGCGAAACTTTCCTTGCAAAAAGCGTCCGCTCTTTTTTGTGATGGTGAGTGTCATCAAATCATCGCGCTAACGCTTACACAGAAGCTTTCTCCAAAATATTACCTTCATTGACAATCACTGATACTGTACAGCAGTCACCATATACGATGTAAGCCGGCCATTAAATGTCAATCTTCCATTGATATCAAATATACATGTACCTCTACTATGAATCTGAAAATCTACCCCTGTGCGTGCTTTGTACTCAAGTTTAATTCGAATTTAAGCTGTATTTGATATTGAGAGAAACTGCACACTTATACATTTGGAGAGAAGTGCATATATCTTTCTCTCAACCAATGATAGCTCAGTACATTGTATGTGGCATGTGTTTGGGTTAACAATTATTCAATTTAAAGAAACAAAATCCGATTCCTCAATACTTTTCCCCTGTAGATGGGGGGTAGTTATACTGAGAGGGAGAGGGAACAGGTTGGGTCCCCATGTATCCAAACTGATTTCCATTCGCCATCGTGTGACTGGCAGTGGTGTTGTAGCCATAAGGTGCATTATACTGTTGTCCGGGAGCTGTCACCATTACTGAAACGTGTAAGATTAGATCACTGTCACATTCATCGAAACACATTCTCAAATGAATCTTCCAAATTTTAATTGATATGTCATATATTTCACAAATTTAGAAAACGCTTAAAACGTCCCTAAAACCGGAGAAAATTAATTTCCTGATTAAGATAAAACGATTGTCACCTTTCACCTTGGACTACCGTACCGGTTACTAATTAAGAACATACGGACATATACATGTTTAGATCGCCAATGCTCTGTGTTTTTGATGTAAAACTTATACCGTACCAATTTAGACAGTTCAATCTATTTGAAATTCAAGGGAGAATTTGAATATCCGAATCTATGATTTGTATGAATTCGTTTGAAAGAAAAATACCCCCTTGTTCGATTCGATGTTACAATTCAGTAACCCTTACTAAAGTTTCAATTCATGTTTACTTTTTTTTCTTTCTTTTTTCTTTTTGGAGTTTGGTCAAAAGCTTAAAGATAAAAGCAGTGAAATAAGCAATGAATTCTTAAACAGATGATGCCTTGATAGTCCAGTCCTTCCGTTACTTCATCTTGGAATCATCGTTTTGCATTTCATCCATATTTTTTGAACATCTTTGACATACCCTGCACCTTGTGTAAATAATAGATTTGTTGCCATCTTATTGCTGTTTCCTACCTAATGTTCAGGACTCAAATTATGTATGTTCCACGCCACGACAGTTACGTGATTCCATCGCTTATACAATGCATGATAGAGGTATGTATATGTATGTAAAAGATTGAGAGTGAAACTTTAAGTAAGGTATTACATTTAAAAGCAAAGTGTTTATTTGAGAAATAAATTCATTTTTGAAAATGCATGACTTAACGCTTTATGTGAGTGTAAAGCATTCCAGTTTATACCCTTCTTTATTTTGAAAACTGAATTTTATTTCTTATATTTACATTCTGTTCTAATTGATATCTGAATTCTCGTTTCGTCGTTAAAATAGACGTACTATATCCATCTGTATTCATACGCGCATTGATTACATCTGCATTGTATTCGTGTGGAAATGGCTATTATTGCAGTTTGTATAGATATCAAAGGCAAAACATTGGGAATGCAAATTTACAGTAAAGAAACTAGACATTTCTCTACTTCCGGTTCCTACATGTACAACAAATCTCCCTTAACAACACAATTTCTTTATTGAACACGACTATAGTATTTAAGGCATTCAATACACCTCAAATCACAAATTTTCTTTTTCTAAAAGTGATAAATTGGTTACATTATTTTAGTGTCGAAAATTTCCATTATATCGTAGTAGGAAAAAAAATTATACAAAACAATATGAAGTTGTTTACATCTTCTCACATATATTACTTATGTGTGCATGTACATATGTAATTACAGACATTATGTTACGTACCTTGTGGTTGGTTTAGATCATTTCTTTGCTTTACTTTACAACATCCACATTTGATACAAATCATAAGAATCACAGGAACGGCTATGATGGATATACAGCTTATGACGATGATAGCAATCATCCACGGTTCCCTGTGAAGTGATGAAGCTTTATAATAATTAACTGATTCACTACTCCCAAAACAAGAAATAATCAGGAAATATTAACAAACACATGTAAAATCGAGGAGTGTGTGTGTGTGTGTGTGTGTGTGTGTGTGTGTAAAGTCTAACATTATATGATGTTTTCTACATCCTGGTATTGATTACCTAAAGTGAACTGTCTCCATCACTTACATTGAATTACACCCGTCAGTCAAATAGTTCCAATGCATTCAGTTGTCTTTGATATGGTTTTGTTACAATTTCAGAGTAATGTAAACGTTGTGTAATGACACAGTTCATCACTGACCCTGACAAGGTTCTATATAGTGTCATATTTAACCTATGGTCCTGATTAGGTCAAGTAGTGAAACATTTTACCAGTGTGACCTTGACATTTCAATATATTTATCTTGAAGTATTCAAATCATATGTCTAAAGTTAAATGGTGGATATATGGACATACTGAGGGCAAACACAAACCTCTGCGATGCATTCAGTTTTCCTTAATATGTTTTTGTTATAATTTCATATAAGAGTAATGTACAGGATATGTAATGGTACAGATCATCACTGACCCAGGCAAGGTGTTATATTAGACGACTAATGATTATGTCGTGTGGTGGAACATTTTACTATCGTATCCCTGTGCATGTAAAAGGTTTGACTTTGACATTTCAATATACCTATCTTGATGTGTTCAAATCCTATGTCTAAAGATAACAAATTGTGTATGCATGTAGATGGACACACTGAAGGCAAAACATTCTAGATCTAAACGCATGGTGAAATACCACATTCATTATTTTACGAAAAATATCGTCTGGATATAAATTATACAACCAACATTCTACAACGTAAACCATTGCGAAGTACAGTACTCTAAATTATGAATACCATCGATCAATGCAATTCCCTTTCTGAATAAATGGAAGTTATGAAGAGCTGTATAGAAATTGATTCTAATTGATTTATATTGATTCCATCATGGTACATTTTCAATACACACTGCAGAATATTCTGTGATATATTCATAATTTCTTTTGGCAGTATCATGAATCATGTACGGCCAATTGAGGTCAGGGTATTGATGGATATCCAAAGACTGAAAGGTTGAAGAGTTGAAGAGTTCAATTTGTGTAAATACAACCGCCGATAGTGTTTCATTGACACAATATTTTAAAATTCCATTATATGAGTTTAAGATACGTGCTGCAGTTTATGACTGTAAATTTGGTACAAATAATTATGGCACAGGAACAATTATTGAATTGAATTGTTGAAAAACTATTTTTGTCCTTTTTGCAAGGAAAATAAGAAAAATTTTACAACATTTAATATGCTAGCGATAATGATTCAAATAGGGAGAGACAAAGTGATCAAATCTAACTTAAATTTATTCTTTTTCATGGTACATGTACAAGTAAAATTATAGAGTTATTGTAATAATGAGAATAAGCAATGCCGTGTATCATACATACAATTCGAATATCCCTGAGCACAATCATTACTATGAGTTATAACTCTCATCTAACGATCGATAACTTTTTGGATTCCGAAATTGTCGAATTTGAACAATTGGAAGATATCGGTTGAAAGTAGAACTGTTAACGAAAGTGTGTCATTACACATGGAAAGCCGCGCGTTCAAGGTATGACGTTTTCGGGACGACCTGTCCCTTCTTCAGGACGATAGGATATTTACATAGAAAAGGAAACTAAATTGAAAAGGAAACTATTTAACTATATAACTATATAACTCTATATATATATATATATATATATATATATATATATATATATATATATATTAAACCGGTACAACAAGGATTTGAAACGTGCATTCGACGAAATGAAGAAACATTTTACAGTTGTGTACTCAGTATTTCCTTAATTTGCGATGAACATGACACAATAGAAAATGAAAAAATCATCATTCTTACATTCCCGGGGAGGAAGAATATGTTCTCCGTGATCTGTACGATGCAGAGTCTACACCCCAGAAACCTGAAACATATGAAGATATAATATTCTTATTTATATCTGTTGGTAAGCTGCTGCAACTGGCTGTAACCAGAAAACTCTATTCGTTTAAATCTTTATAACGACGAGGGGACTGTGCAGGTGTTTTGTTTTGTCTGGATTTATTCTCGAGCGAGCACATAGAAGCATGAGAAGTTAGATCCAACAATCCCTTTCTATAAATAGCTTACAAGCAATTACACGTAGATTTATTAAAATCGATTTCCTTGGTTACAGGCACTGCAATGGAAGCAATTGGTTTAGTCAATAATCATGTGATATCGGGTTTACATGTGATTTGTAAGTGTTCAGTCAATAATCATGTGATATCAGGTTTACATGTGATTTGTAAGTGAACATGTACACATATAGTCCCCGTCGTTTACATGCATTAACATTTCCGAAACATCAATAGAATTTAGCAAACCACTGATTGTAGGCAATGGTTTGTGGGCGGCTGAAACTCTTGATTGTAATTTACAGAAGCATATATTGTTATACAAGAAAATAGACATAAGCAAAGAATGAAAGCGTTGATACTTACAAATCATCAGTATTAAAATCATGATCCATGTTAACACTTTTCCAACTGCCATGTTTAGTTTTACGCACGATCTGCAGCCCGTATTGCACAGGTTTCGAAATAGTTCTGACCTAAATGTTTCAAACCTCAGGGGTAGATCGTGTTTCTGTCATGTTGATATGAAGTATCAGAGTACATGCATTGTAAATTCGCCTTTGTTGGAAGAATCCGACTCATTAAATGCAAGCTGAGGTTCATCGCGCAACGGTCATTTGACTCACGGCTCTCTGTTTACGTTTGGTGCAGTTGCCCTGAGTCAATGGTGAATGGATTTTTAACAACACAATTCGTGATACAATTACAATGCCTATTATCATAACTATTCTGCTTTAATTTGTCGATTAGAGGTATCTTTAATATAAATCTACATCACAAGGTGTTTAGCGTGGACAATTTTGACCTGTCCATAATAATTGTGTGGTCGACTATATTAGTGTTGGTGTTTTTGATGATAAGTTTAGCAGATACGTAATGAATATGTTAGTGCGGCAAACATTTTGAAATGTCAGACTTTTCAGACACCACTTGTTCAGTAGTCGAAAAATACGACAAAATCAGATCATTCATTTAATACAAATTGCAATACTAGTATATCATTACGAGTGGGTGTTGCAGAGCATTTTATGATGTATGTGTGCATAAAAGTCACGATTCATATATATCATTGTGTTAATGTTTAATCATTATCTTGATTATTATTCGTTTACATTTTCTTTTACCACAAATCGCAAATTTCATTGTTTAGTAAGACACACATGTTGTTTAAAGAAATATAAAATCATCTTCGCGTTGAATCTAACTCTGTATATCCATGTCGTTCATGAACATGTCCTAAATACTTTGCAATGGTAGAGAGCGACTCTCGCCGAAGAAATGTATAGAGCCATGGGTCTATCACAGCATTTAAGGCAACAGTTCGCAGAAGCCATACCTCCAACCATTTCATCTTTCTTGGATCACTTTCTGCTACTACCATAAGTACCTACAAAATAATTATTTGTCGAGCTGACATCAACACCTGATAAAAATGGAACACCATTTACTTATTATAAAGATGGGGCGAACAAGGTAAAACTGAACGGAGGATGAAAAGGAAAAGAACTAGGGAATAGAAGTTTTAAGAGCGAAATAGGTTCCCCTTGACAGACATTCCACTTTCATTGTATCTTTAATCATTTGAAATTCATAATAAATTCATGCGTGGTTTCTTGTACTACTTCTAGTACATTTTGTCACTGCGGGTTGAATATTCTCTATATTTCCTAAAAGGTTATAATACAGATGGAATGTCTGTATTATTGCCATTGAGACAGTATGTGTGGATTTCAATTGTTTTGATTTTGATATCAAGGAATGGTCATTTCTGAAATCTTCTGTGTACGATACGTGAATTTGTTGCATAAGTAATTCAAGCCTGGTTTAAGGAACAAGATTATGATGATTGCTAACTGCGAAGTATTGGGGAATCGCATTTTTATATCCACAAAATTTCAGCATTGTGTTGGATCAGTATATAACATACCCCAATCCCCATCACCATAGGATATAAAATGAAATAGGGTTTGTTGGAGGAAGTGGGGAACTTCATACCCAGACATTCGTTTCACAAAGCAAGCGATCTACCAACTACATGTAAGTTATATCTTTCTCCTGAAATTTATTGGTTATTTGAAGAGATCAGCTTCAAAAAATGTGTTGTACGGCGTGACCGTTGAGACGAGCGAAGCCCATTAACATCTTACAACACGACTTATAGACATTTTATCTGCCTCTTCATTTAACGCGGGAAATATAACGCGATATGGATGTAAACAGTTACATTACTATTAGTTGCAATGTTTTTTTCCTTATTTCAAACCAAGCAAAACAAAACGTTTAAAGTCATGGGAAAGCTTGTCTAGAATTTAAAACGTTTAAGGTACTTTCTAAACAATCTAATTATTTCAATTACGGGATTGTCAATGAAGTATACCGCAGAGACGGCGACATTTTTGCAGAAGCATTACGGGCAATACCCATCTTCTTTCAGCTGATGAAGAGCAAATCACGTGACTCGTATGTGTAATCATTGGAGCGGGCTGGTCGCGACGCTTTGCGACGCTAGAAGCTATAATTTTTTCAGATTCTCTAAACATTTTTTCTTTTTCGTTTTGCGGATAAACCTTAATCAAGACGCTCTGACTTATATCAAATCCAATGGAATAAGGGTTAGATGAGGTAGTAACAGGAAGGTAATAAGGTAAGAGCACCCACATCCATTCTACCCATATGAAAACTATTTCAAGCGGTACTTTATCTATCCTATTTGAACATTATCTCATTTCTGCTATTACAAAGCATGTTGAAAAACTGAAAATTAGATAATTTTATCTGAATCTCATTTTAATGTTTGAATGCAATGAGATTCATTTATTGCAGATAACGCTTACTTTATATGATAAATCTAGTAAAATTTAGTCTCATCATAAATGGTTTTAAAACTATGTCGGAACTTATATTTACCGTTCATGCCTTAATAACTATTTCTAATATTTCTACACATTCTTGTTCACTTGTATCATATCAAAATAAAATTTAACAAACAAAACTTGATAATCAAAGTTTTAATATAAAAAAATCTTTTTATATTATAGCTTTACAATTTATAAACCTAAAGTGGAATTTCTACTTACCAGAAATGGTGTCCACAAAACAATAAATACCGCAGAAATCGTCATCACAAACACGTTCATATTGGAGCAGCACTGGTTTCGACCAGTCTCGTTATACCGTGCACTGGAACGCAAATATGGATTTTTGTAAAATTTCCAAAAGGATAATACGTTGAATAATATGATTAATAATATAAGAAGAGTTCCGATTGACACCACAAAGTAAGACATGTCGCGTTCTGCCGTGGTCTGACTGATAAAATCCAGGTAACACCAAGTCCCTGGATAGAAAAGACGGCTTGAACCCAGTCCTGTGACATGGAGAAGGGATATTGATACGGATGCAGCCAGTAGAACGACCACAATGATTTTGTATCGCTTGCCATTCCTTCTTTCAGAGCTTCCTGTCTCTCCAACTTCATTGATAATCAAGAACTGGTCGAAAGACATCGCACAGATCAGGAACGCGGACGACAAATGATTGTTCACCAATAAAAACGAATTAAAATCACACAAAGTTTGGCTGTAACACCATGTAAAACCAGAAGCATACCTCTTAAAGATAAAAGGATATGCTAGAATGATACTGAGAAGGTTTTCTAATGCAAGACCTGCGAACATTGTGTCAAATGGACGCCATCCATCGTGTCGACGACTCACCCACAAAATCACAAGAGCCAGGATGTTTCCAATGGTTCCTAAACAGAATTCGATACACGCAGGTACCCAAGACGAATCAACGGGATCAATATATGAGCAATTTACCTTCATTTCTGAAATGTACTAATATCAATGCAAGTGTTGTTTAGTCTATATGATATTACATGTGCTTACATATTTGATATATGTTGTATCTATTTTTAAGTAAACAATCGTCAGAGTATCAGTGATAATGAAATAACTATAAATGAAAATATCTCATCATTTAAGATAACGATTGAACGTTTATCCAACGGTTTACATTCTCATTGATACTCGATGGACAATTGGGTACTGTATCAGCCAGTAGGATTTAGTTGTCTAATCCGAATATATTTGTTTATCTTATATCCGATTGAAAATATAACTCTTCCCTTTTCCTGTTTAACGTTTAAAATACATATAAATGATACGTTGGGAAAGCTAAAAGGTAGCTAAATAAAAGAATATATGGACCTATATTTCAAAGTAATGATGAAGGCAATTCCCTGGATCATTCTATTTTGTTCATGAAAGTCAGAATTCTGAAAAGATTTACATTTATGCTAAAGGTCCAACATTGAGTACCGATTTTCATAGATACGAAGATCACCGGATTCAAACATTAAACACAGATTTTCCATATAGGGGCAGTGATAATATAGAAAAATTTGGAAACATTACGAGCCCACATGGGCATGTGAATAATGTGATTATGATAAGACATTTTAACCATACATAAAACCATAAGTATAGTGATGGACATCGTTCATACCAACAAATTAAATTTAACCGATGTCTCATTATATTAACTTTCACCTCGCGGCGGGTGTGACCGGTCGACAGGGGATGCTTACTCCTCCTAGGCACCTGATCCCACCTCTGGTGTGTCCAGGGGTCCGTGTTTGCCCAACTATCTATTTTGTATTGCTTGTAGGAGTTATGAGATTGATCACTGTTCGTTATCTTCACCTTTCATCAGACACCACAGAGTCGTCCACTCCTGCTTCATACTTAAATATTTTTTTTTATTGAAAGTAGATATTAGCGGCAAACTTTTTACTCAACTTTATGACAAACGGGATGATTTCAGCTTCTCCAATGTCAACTTTCCATATCTATTCAGCAATATTCCATTATCACGTGTATATGGTGTTTATATCTCTTCAACTGATTCGATACGCAAGAGCTTATTTTGCACATGGTCAGGGTTTTTTTTTTTTTTTGCTATTGACAAACAAATTGATGGTACAGGGGTTTCAACAGTCTCGTTTAAAGTCAGCATTTCACAAATTCTATGGTCGTTATAACGATATAGTTCGTCAATACAACCTATCATTGGGTCAAATGCTGTCTGACGTGTTTCATACCGATTGTTAAGCCGTTCTAGGCACACTGATTTTGACTGCGGATAACTCGGTTTACCTGATCAGGATATAGGGCTCACGGCGGGTGTGACCGGTCAACAGGGGATGCTTACTCCTCCTAGGCACCTGATCCCACCTCTGGTGTGTCCAGGGGTCCGTGTTTGCCCAACTATCTATTTTGTATTACTTATAGTAGTTATGAGATTGATCACTGTTCGTTATCTTGCATCATTGCGTGAAATGCTGCCTGACGTGTTTCATATCGATTGTTAGGCCGTTCTTGGCACACTGATTTTGAATACGGTAACTCCGTTTACCTGATCAAGATATAAGGCTCACGGCTGGTGTGACCGGTCGACAGGGGATGCTTTCTCCTCCTAGGCACCTGATCCCACCTTTGGTATATCTTGGAGTCCGTGTTTACCCAACTCTCTATTTTGTATTGCTTATAGGAGTTATAATAAGATTGATCAGTGTTCGTTATTTTCACCTTTCATCAGCAAACAATTAGGTCTACATCATACAGTGGCGGATTTAAGGGGGCGCAGCCGGCGCCCCCCCCCCCCCCCTAAAATTTTCAAATTTAAGCTAAATCGTGGCACATGTATCTTGTCTACAGCCCAATAGCTAATTACTTCGTTACTAGCTTGAAAATACGGATGTATATTTAATTGCTGCTATAAAATTTAGAAATTCATTTCAAAATTAAGGATTATCTCCCTCACGCATAGCTCTTATCCTTAGACGAATTTGACTCCACTTTTTTGGCACACTGTTTTTCCCTATAATAGCTCTAAAACTTCATCGTTATTTCAGATTTCAAATATTTCGGTTGAGCATCACTGAAGAGACATTATTTGTCGAAATGCGCATCTGATGCATCAAAATTGGTACCGTACAAGTTTTACATTATGACCCCTGGGTCGTGGCCTCTGCTGGTGGACTGTTAGTTCCCGAGGGTCTCTACAGCCCAGTAGCTAAGTACTTCGTTATTAGCTTGAAAATACGGATGTATATTCAATTGCTGTTATAAAATTTAGAAATTCCTTTCAAAATTAAGGACTATCTCCCTCACGCATAGCTCTTATCCTTGGACGAATTTGACTCCACTTTTTTGGCACACCGTATAAGTTTTACATTAGAAAGATGTACTAAACGATAAAAGAAATAATAATTTCTTCCACTCCTTGAGAAATAAATGACAAAATCTTTTGATTTCTTGAATTGTTTCATTGGGAGAACGTAATTTTTTTCCAAAAACCCTTACAAAATGACACCTTATAAAAAATGATTAAAAAAAGAGGAGACATATTTCAAGCCCTATAAAATCTGTAAATTAGAGGAGCTTCCGGGGGCTTCGCCCCCTGGACCCCCACCAGGGCTTTGCCCTGGACCCACTGGGGGCCTCATGGTGGCACCCAGACCCACTGACTCATAAAGTGGAGCCCCCCGTAACCGCAATTCCTGGATCCGCCCCTGTCATACTTGCATTCTGTTCCTTGGAATGTTTCAAATAGTTTATTTGAAGAAGCCAAAACAAACCCATGCTTGGATATTTCAATCTAAAAATACAGACTGAAATCTATGATTATGGATGTTTCTCCACCAATGGAATACATGCCGTTAAAATAAGGAACATTATTGATCATAAAAATGTTCACTCTTGCATTCCATCATGTTTCAAGTTTACACCCTGTATTTCCTGCTAATATGTATACACTATTGCATCCAAACTTTAATTACAAATAAATGTTACGATACCTGATAAAGACCATATTACTGGTGATGTAGATATAGTTGACATTGACGACCTGAAGTCACTCATTTTAGAATGTCGACAACTCTGAAAGTCCTGATCTTTAAATACCTGATAGGACTTTTGTGCAAGATGAAGATAACGAACAGTGATCAATCTCATAACTCCTATAAGCAATACAAATTAGATAGTTGGGCAAACACGGACCCCTGGACACACCAGAGGTGGGATCAGGTGGCTAGGAGGAGTAAGCATCTCCTGTTGACCGGTCACACCCGCCGTGAGCCTTATATCCTGATCAGGTAAACGGAGTTATCCGCAGTCAAAATCAGTGTGCCAAGAACGGCTTAACAATCGTATGAAACACGTCATCAATTCTGGCGAAGATTATGCCAGACTCTGAGCTAGATACACAGAGGAAGAACTTCAGACTTTGTCGGAATGAATAGATGATATTACATTTGCAAATACAACCTGTCAATACGTCGGATGACTCTCATGTGCTTCTTACCAATATGTTAGACCGTTCTTTACATATCAATTCTAACTACAGATTATTCAATTTACCCGATCAGGATACAAGGCTCACAATGAATATGACCGGTCAAAAGGGAATGCTTACTCCTCATGGCCACCTGATCCCAATTCTGGTGTTTTCAGCGCTCCGTGGTACCATATGCTCAATTTTCTATACTTCGTGTTTTTTTTATGATTGGTAACTGCTCTTTAACTTCCTTTCGTCATTATATATATGTAAGACTCCAAAGTGCGATGGTACTCCAAAGTGCGATGATCCCGCCAAAGTGCGATGGTCTGCGCCAAACCCCGATGGTGTGGCACGCCAAAGTACGATGGTCCTCACTCATACACCAAAATGCGATGGTCTGACACGCTAAAGTGCGATGGTGTGACACGCCGAAATCCATTGGTTTGTAAACGACACAGTATTTTGGTACAGACTGAACCAAACATGTGTTGTTTCACGAATTTAGCAATGCAAAATCCATGCACAAAAATACCAATAAGAACTTATTTCATTACCATCTAGTTGTCGTGTTATTAAACACAAATTTTTTCAACGCGAAATCGTATAGAATGTTTTGTATTATAGCATACCCCCAGGAATTTAATATGTGTACGTCAAAGTAATAAATGATCATGAATCATGAATTAAAGAATGTTTGGGCGAAGAAGATAGTTCGACAACAAATGTACTTTGCCGTTCTCACTATCCTCAACAATGTAAATATTGCTGTTGTTGTCGTCCATGGAACATTTCTTTGGTTTTATTTTGAAAGACGTTAAGAAAGACGTCACAATTACGTGACGTCACAAACGTTACTGAAAATTGGACTTTGGCGTGGCCATCGCACTTTGGCGTTCGTAACGTTAACAAACCATCGCACTTTGGCGCAGACTATCGTACTTTGGTGTGACCATCGCACTTTGGAGCGACCATCGCACTTTAGTGTCTTATTTTTTCTAACCACCTTGAAGTGCATTCTATAAGCCGTGAGCCCTTTATATATATATATATATATATATATATATATATATATATATATATAAAGAGAGAGAGAGGGGGGGGGGGGGGGTCCACACAACCACACAATGTGTTCGTAATTCTGAAATGGTTATATAATATGCCCTAGAATTATAGTCATTCCTAAAATGTTATTATCCTAGTGATACCACAGGCGACGGGAGCGTTCTAGTAATTTCTGCTACTGAACCATGCTTATTGAATAGCTAGCAAAGTATACTCGTGCTAATTGAAAGGTATGTAAATCATAATAGATGAGTTTTCAGTCAACATCAATGTGCACGGTGTCGCAATCAAGAAAAATTTTCAATAACTGAGAAACCGAAGTTCAACTTGCACGGTCATACGACAATATATAAACATTCATCGAATTGCGGTTACATACGTACATAGAACATGACTGCACACGATCACTAACACGTTGATCAAAATTTTGAAGAGGGGCAAGTGTGTAAATTCTGACAATAACCTGAAATATGGCAGTATTAGCAAAATTAAATGCTGGTAGTTTTACCAGGAGTTCTGAATGGGTAAACTATCACAGATGTGATAGAAAGAAGACATAAATACAAAATCATGTACGTGTATTATCAGCGCAATAAGGATTACACCCCATTCATAACTAGCAACCTGTAACTGATGAAACATCCAGTTTGTTTTAGTAATACATTATGGTGTTGGACCAGAATTGCCAGTGCATTGATTCCAAACTGATGCCAAAAGGCGTTTTGTCTCTTCCGCTCAAAGCTTTTAGGGTATAATCAATGTTAATCTTTGCATGTATTGCACCAGCAGACATTAACGGACGGATGGACGGCACAAAAAGTAAAAGCCTCCAAATTCTGCTGAATTCAGTCATCCATAAAGATGGTGACATTTTTATATACTTTAACGAAAATCCAATTTAGGTCCCTGGAGTTGAATCCAACGGTGCATATCCTCTCCGGCTTTGTATACACCGATGTACAATTCTTCCGAATGCCTCTCGTCGAAGGAAGATGTAAAGCCATGGCTCTATGACAGTATTCAAGTTTGCAATTCGTAAAAACCACAGTAGAACCTCTTCGTCTAGTGCTTCAGGTACGATCATTAATACCTGCAAAATCAACAAGAACAGATACTTTTATTACGGGTACACGTAAACTCATTGTTACTAAGTAATACTGATTAGCAAATAGCGTAATTCTTTTTCTTTAACATGTAGATTTCATCCTACCTAATGCAAGGTGAAGATAACGAACAGTGATCAATCTCATAACTCCTATAAGCAATACAAAATAGATAATTGGGCAAACATGGACCCCTGGACACACCAGAGGTGGGATCAGGTGCCTAGGAGGAGGAAGCATCCCCTGTTGACCGGTCACACCCGCCATGAGCCCTATATCTTGATCAGGTAAACGGAGTTTTCCGTAGTCAAAATCAATGTGCCATGAACGGCCTAACAATCGGTATGAAACACGTCAGATAGCATTTGACGCAATGATATCTTGTATTGGCAAACTAGATCGTTATAACGACCATAGAGTTTGCGAAATGCTGACTTCAATCGAGACTGTTGAAACCCCCTATACCATCAACTTGTTTGTCAGTAACTTACCTCGATTTAAAAACTGATCATACGCAGAACAAGCTCTTGCATATCGAATCAGTTGAGATATATATTGTATACAGTGTAATCAAGAAGTACAAGCAGATTGTCGTAGTACATTTCAGATAACGAAATTTTCTACTAACTATAGTTTGGCGGAAAATACCAGACTAGCTACGCATATCATAAATTATCTCCGATACTTGTGTTGCCCTTGTAAATTTTCCAAACGTTTAAATGTGACATTTCATTCGATAAAATTACATCCATCTTGATATATGATTTGTTGAACAGACAACTTTGTCTTATGTCATTAATTCATATATAATGTATCTCTGTTTAGACTTGATAATGAACAAGAAAATGTTAGTTTGGGTAATAAATATTGAGAATTGAATGAAAGTTAAAGATAATCTCATAACTCCTATAAGCAATACAAAATAGATAGTTGGGCAAACACGAATTTCTGCATTTATCAGAGTTGGGATGAGGTGCCTAGGAGGAGTAATCATCCCCTGTCGACCGGTCACACCCGCCGTGATGCATCAGCAACAAAACAGAAACCAATGTGTTGAATCATTTTGTTAAGTCATGTAAGCACATGCGCATGCACTGTTACGATTCCCACAAGGCCCAGGCATAATCGTTTAAACTACATGTTTTATTTATGTCTTGGGTCTATGACATGTATTCTATATTTATTATTATATCAACTATCCCAGTATCTATGGCAATTTAACAGTATGTGTAGTTGCCTACCTTCTGAGAAATATCGGTGTCTTTTTTTCATAGTTGTCAATCTTCTTTTATCCATTGGAGGGGTGTTTTTTCTGTTAATTTCGTGATTCTCTCTCTCTCTCTCTCTCTCTCTCTCTCTCTCTCTCTGTGTGTGTGTGTGTGTGTGTGTGTGTGTGTGTGTGTGTGTGTGTGTGTGTGTGTGTGTGTGTGAACATATCGAACATACTTTCAATCTTTTTTCCTCCTGTTGTACTTATTCGTTTTTCTTTCACTAATTTTAATTGATTTCATTTTTTCTTCTCTTTTGTATGTCGTTTATTTCCAATTAACCACCCCACATTTCTATTTTGTTAGTCTATTATTCATATCAAGAAATCGCCTTATATAATCATTATATTTGGAATGACTTATTATCCTTTTACTTCATATCTATATTATAATTTCTTGTGTGCATAATTATGTACACTTTACCTTGTACCTTAAAGGAGAAAGAAGGCTTATATAGGTCTTGCCTGCTGCGTAATCCATTATGATTTTCATTATACATAACATAATATGGATTACGCAGCAGGCAACGCCTATATAAGCCTTCTTTCTCCTTTAAGGTACAAGGTAAACGATCATTAGGACGAACATCATAATTGTATACCGCTTGCCTTCCCTTCTTCCAAAACTTCCGGTTTCCTCTTCGAATTTGCGAGCAATCAAGAATTGGTCGATGGATATTGCAAAGATCAGAAAAGCGGACGACAAATGATTGTTTACCAATAAAAACGAATTAAAATCACACAACGTTTGGCTATAACACCACGTAAAACCAGAAGCGTACCTCATAAAGATAAGATATTATACAAGAGGCCCAGGGGCCTTATAGGTCACTTGAGTATCATGTAACAACCTTCCAATGTTTGAATTAAGTTTGTGTTTAAATATAAGAATTTTACTTTTGGATGGAAGAAACATTGAATAGCTATGTGGTCAGCCCCGCCTTTGCACCAGAACCCCTGACCCAGGGGCCATAAATTTCAGTTTTGAAAGAAGCATCCTTGATCATCATTATCATACTATTATTTTGTTTACTTAATACCCAGCAGCAGAGGAGAAGATTTTCAAAGAAATAAAATGCATTTTCACTATATGATCAATAGGGCCCCACCCTAATACCAGAACCCCTGACCCAGCGGCCATGAATTTCACAATTTTGAAAGAGGCATCCTTGCTCATCATAACCATGCTATTGGTTTGTCTACTTAATACCCAACGACAGAGAAGAAGATTTTCAAAGAAATAATGCATTTTCACTATATGACTTATAGAGCCCCACCCTAGCACCAGAACCCCTGATCCAGGGGCCATGAATTTAACAATTTTTAACAAGAGGTACTGTGAGCAATGCTCACTAAGAATACCCCCCGCTTACCCTAATCTCCCAAAGGGTGTTGGTAATAGGTATAAACTACCTCTTTTCTGAGTGTTGCTACTTCGATGTCCAGTGCGCATGACCTTTGACCTTTTGACCCCAAAATCGATAGGGAACATCTTCATCCCATGGGTAGTCCATATGTATGATATGGTGACTGTAGGTGGAAAGGATAACGCTTTAGAGCCCGGAAACCATATTGCTACTTCAATGTCCAGTGCGCTTGACCTTTGACCTTTTGACCCCAAAATCGATAGGGAACATCTTCATCCTATGGGTAGTCTATATGTATGATATAGTGACTGTAGGTGAAAAGGATAACACTTTAGAGCCCGGAAACCATATTGCTACTTCGATGTCCAGTGTGCTTGACCTTTGACCTTTTGACCCCAAAATCGATAGGGAACATCTTCATCCCATGGGTAGTCCATATATATGATATGGTGACGGTATGTGGAAAGGATAATGCTTTAGAGCCCGGAAACCATTGCGCCCCACCCTAACACAAGAACCCCTGCCCCAGGGGCCATGAATTTCACAATTTCGGTAGAGGGCTCAACGCTCATTATAATTACGCCCACAGTTTGGCTTCTTGATGTCCAGGAGTAAAGAAGAAGATTTTTTAAAATTACACTCATTTTGATGGTTTTTGCCCCACCCCTCGGGCCCCAGGGGGGCAGGGACCACGAATTTCACACTTTTTGTTCCCCTTCACCCACAGATGCTACATGCCAAAATTGGTTGAAATTGGTTCAGGGGTTTCAGAGAAGAAGCTGAAAATGTTCAAATGTTAACGCACGAGGAACGACGACGGACAAAAACAGATAGCAATAGGTCACCTGAATGAATTCAGGTGACCTAAAAATGCTGTTTAAATCATATCGAACACACAAAATGGTACTCACAAGAAAAGGCGTCCATAAAACAAAGAACACGACGGAGATGACCACCACAAACACGCTCATGTTGGAACAACACTGATTTCGACCAGTCCGACTGTACCTTGCCATGGAACGTAAATAGGGATTTTTGTAAAATTTCCAAATAGATAATACATTGAATATCACAGTTAGCAAGATCAAAGAAATTGAAAGTGATGTGAAGATGTAAGGCTCTCTACAGATGAAATCAAGGTAGCACCGTGTCTCTGGATAGACAAGACGGCTTGAACTCAGTCCTGTGACATAGAGAAGGGATATCGATGCGGATACGATCATTAGGACGAACACCATAATTGTATACCGCTTACCTTCCCTTCTTCCAGAACTTCCGGTTTCCTTTTCGAATTCGCGAGCAATCAAGAACTGGTCTATGGACATTGCACAGATCAGAAAAGCGGACGACAAATGATTGTTCACCAATAAAAACGAATTAAAATCACACAATGTTTGGTTATAAGACCACGTAGAACCAGAAGTATACCTCTTAAAAATAAAGGGGTCGGTCAACATTATGCTGAGAAGGTTGTCCAATGCTAGTCCTGCGAACATTTTGTCGAATGGACGCCATCCATTGTGTCGACGGCTTATCCACAAAATCACAAGAGCCAGGATGTTTCCAATGGTTCCTAAACAGAATTCGATACACACAGGTACCCAAGACGAATCAAAGGGATCATATTTTGTACAATTGACAGTCATATTTCAGATGCCATGCTTCTAAGGTACATAGATGCTGATCGACGTTTAATGTTGACATGTTTTGCCTCGTCAAAATAATTTATCAGTGATAACAATAAATACAAATTGTGCAACAGGTGATAGGGACACATTTATCAAACGCGTCACGTGGCTATTTGGTGATGGGGATCTTTACTCCCTAAAGACATTAATATTGTCGGGTTGTTTTTTTTTGTGTGTGTGTTTTTTTTCCTTTTCACAAACGTTCTTTAACGAATGTCTATAGTAAATTCTATCACTTTGTTTGATCTCTGTGTTTAGTAAAACTGAACTCACTAGTAAAGAAAAGAAAAATAACTCCTGCTAGCTTATAGCGTGATATGATTTCAAACTGAGACTAATCAAACTAATAAATAATCTTCGTTTGTTTGATATATCGTTAACATCTTTTACACTAGCAATAATTCCAAAGCCCCGTTCACATGCGCCCATTTACTGTGATAGGTGTAAATTTTCAACATGTAAATTTTACTCCTGGTGTATGCGCTAGCAAATTGTATGTAAAACAGTATTAGGTAGCCAAGTCCAAGCAATATGGATGTACTCTGAAGACCATGAATGAGATAGATATTTCTTCATCATGTGACTATAAGTTTTGCCATTTCTTGATCAAATGCTTTTAAAATGATACTCGATCTCACTAACATAGCAGAAGGCCGCTGGACACGATACAATCTTCAAGAAAATTATACGGTGTTTTATAGACAATTTCAATAATTTGTTATTTGTGTATATGTGTTGCTATGCGTACACATGACTGAAGTTACTCCAAAAAGTAAAATTAATCGTATGTATAAGTTAATTACACCTAGTCTGACTAAATGTACATGTAAATTTTTCACTAGGGAGTAAAAAAATATTATTCACGTGCAAATCATACTTAATCCCCCCCCCCCTTCTTTCATATGCACCAAAATATACCGGTACAAATTTGCGTACATGTAAAATTTGCACGCTGTGTGTAAAAAGGTGTATGTTAACGGGACTTAATACGTGTACAAAAAAGATATTTCTATTTCTGATCTGCAATTTGTGAAATTGCAGTAAAAAAATGGAAATGCAAATGATAATAATAATGATGATAAAATAAAATTAAAATGATAGACAATATCGTAGATTTTTTTAAAAAGTAGATAAATGGATAATGTCTATATCATTTTTTTCAAGTCTCAACATTTCTAAGTAGGAAGGAGGACTCTGCAATCAGAGCTACATGTATCGATTGTTGTTTCGCCCAAATCCTGGTTTTAATGGCGTGGGTGAAAAATACACATTTTGGAAGAATGTTTACTACATAGGACTAAAAGTGAGGATATAAGTAGTGGAGGATTACGATACTGTTATTTTTTGTTAAACAAAATTTATTTAATAAAATGTTGGGATTGAGCTCTCCAGCCTATACGAACTCTCTCCCTGAAATAATGCTATTTATCGATCAGGCTGTATCGGGGGATTATTAACTGGGCAGATACACGGCCAACTGTCATGTTGTGATTTTTTTTTTTTTTTTTTTTTTTTTTTATACATACATCTCCCCAAAAAATTCAACAAATACAAAAGGATCAATTTTTTTTAGACAGCCCAGGTTTCCGTTAATATCTACCAGCATTCAAGGTCTCTGTATTCCTGACACCAGCGTGCTGTTGTTAGTAATCTTACACAAATTTTTAGTATTCGTTTGTTTAATGTTTTAAGTCCCACTCGAGAATTTTCCACACGAGTAGGGATTAAATCTTTAGATTTAAGTTTGAATAAAGCAATCCCAGATATGCAATAAAATAAAAACAAATTCTACCATCCATTGTGTCCAATTACTTCACACAAACAATTTGTCTCTTAAAAGTAGAATATATTACAATATTGGCTATTTCATCAAAGTTTTCCTCAGAATTTTTATTCTTCATTAAATGATCATGTCTCATAATCGGGATATCTATTAGTAATTATTTATTTTTCTGTGGATATCTATTAGTAATCAATTATTTTTATGTGAATATCTATTAGTAATCAATTATTTTTCTATCAATCATTTTTCTGTGGATATCTATTAATAATCAATCATTTATCTGGGAATATTTATCAGTAATCAATTATTTTTCTGCGGATATCTATTTGTAATCAATCATTTTTCTGTGGATATATATTAGTAATCATTATTTTTCTGCGTAAATATTTTAGTAATCAATATTTTTTCTGTGGATATCTATCTATCTATCTATCTATCTATCTATCTATTATTATTATTATTAATCAATCATTTTTCTGCGGATATCTATTAGTAATCAATTATTTTTCTGCGTTGTGTAAGACTACACGTACGCTATTGGAATGTGATAATTCTCTACATGAATGCAGTACAATGAATAGTGGTTTGTCCGTGTGACCGTCTGTAAACACGATTACAGATCTAATGATCGGTTTAGCTTCTTTATTACTTTGAGCAATATCCCCCGTACACTGTTTACGTACTAACTTCTAGACACAGCATTCAGCGTACACATTATACCAGTGTAGTGGTAATCATATCATAACTTGAACATTTCCCATTCAGTGGCTTATATATATACAAATTATCTATACATACACAGTAAACAGAAGTCAAGTTTACTGAAAAGTGGAAAAATGTTACATTGATACGACCTAATAGTAATGCATGGACAGAATACTGCATCCCTTTGTTAGTTCATAGCATATGATGACAAGAGTAAATTACATATACATATATATCAAAAACAATATTTATCGATACAATTAACAAAAAGATCTTAATTAACATTTAATGAGTATATAAGTATTTCAGCTTTCTGTAGGAATTTCCTTAAATTACTTAATTCGCTGATATTTTCAGTAGACAATAATTGTAGAAGTTTGTACATACTTGGCCTATACCAGTATTTTGTTTAAATATGTAATTTCCTATACACGTCATAAAGTGAACAATTCAAAAAAGTGGTACTCATCTTCATCTCCATATAAGTTAAGCCCTCTAGGAATATGAGTGATTCGCCCCTTGGTATAATTCATCCAGTAAAACTTAAGATATTCATAAATAAAATAAAATTAATACATCATAATCATATCTCCATGAGAATAGAAAATACATAATATAAATATTCACCCCCAACATGTATATATGTACGTATATAGTATAACCACAGTATTACTACAATATATGACGTAATAAAGACAGTGTACTTACATGTACAATGTATGCCCATGAGTTACAGACCATATTTCTTCTCCTTCGTCCCTTGGGGATCCGGTTTAGAATAGGTCCTGGTACCCCTTGTTTGTTGTGAGAGGCGACTAAATAGGGCGGTCCTTTTGGGTGAGACCGCAAAAACCGAGGCCCCGTGTCACAGCAGGTGTGGCACAATAAAGATTCATCCCCGCTCAATTGCCGTAATCGCTAAATTTTGCAGCCTTTCACCGACAATGGTAACTTCTCCATTCACTGAAAAATTATTGAGCAGGACTTTAAAAAAAGATATGTAATCATTCAATCAATCTTCTTATTCATGAGCTACGTGTAAATAAAAATGGTCAGAGGTGAAGAAACTAAAATTGTATGGATACAACCCCTCTACATGTGAATCAAGGAATACCTATACCATTACCCCCACCGATAATCCTGCTTTGATGAAATGCTGGCTAATGATTGGCTTTACGTCAGTCACGTGAATGGAGGGTAACATTTATACCGTCACTAGAAATGCAATACACAGTCAGCACCTATTATGACGTCATGAGTGATAAAAACAAAAAAACTTGCAGACCTGTCACCCATTTGAATCAAAGTACTTAAAAGTACTCGTGGGAGTTGAACATTGTGGAAATTCAGTTAGAACAGATAGCACTGGAAGGGTAGGAGGATAAATGACTGAATAATATCATGATTTTAGATACAAATCAACTGTTGTTGTTTTTCAAAGCGTTACAACAGCAAACATGGATAATGGAAGACCCATGGGCCACAACGCTCCTCGAGTAACTGAAGTCGTGTTGTTGTTTTCTAGAATTTCACCCCTTTATATTCTCATGAAAAATGTGACCACATATTATGGCCCAAACATTCAAATCAATATGGTTATCAATGCCTTCCAGTTATGAAGAAGTTTTTTCCCCCTGTATATATACATTCAAGTTTAATCCTAGTTGTAGCTAATTCTAAGGATTCATTACTTGAAAAGGTAGTCCAATATGCTAAACTGTCACCTGAGTATACTACAGTCCTGTAGAGGATCAATGGAATGGTAAATAATTGTATAATAACTCAAAATAAATGAAATGCAAAAAAATTAAAAATTGTCCGGCATCGGAAATGCACAAGCCGAGTTGCGCAAGGAATGGGCATAGAGGGAACCGGCAGAAAAGTTTGCAAGAATTATCAAGCAGGGAGCAAAATTTTGCGTACATAAATTTCAGCCGACTTAAATCCTTTGTAACCTTGACCTTTAACCCTTGACCAAAATAAATAGGCTTCTTTGTCTCATCAAGGGCGATAATCCATCTAAGTTTAATTGAGATCCTATAATTTGTTAAAAAATTATAGTGCAGAAAACAAAATTTTCTCCAAATTTCAGTCTATTTATAGCCACTGTGACTTTGACCTTGTGACCCCGGAATCGATAGGCTTCTTGTCTTACTTAATCGATCTAAGTTTGATTGAGATCCTATAATTCGTTCAAGAGCTATGGTGTGGAAAACAAAATTTTCTCCAAATTTCAGTCTATTTATAGCCAGTGACCTTGACCTTGTGACCCCAGAATCGATAGGCTTCCTCATCTTACTGAGGGTGACAATCCATCTAAGTTTGAATGAGAGCCTTTAATTTGCTCAAGAGCTATGGTGCGGAAATGAAATGTTGATGCGTGCCCGCCTGCCCACCCAAAGGCACTTCATCAGATCATAAGCCGAGTTCGACTTCATCGCAACTCCGCTAAAAATGAAACACTAGTCAAATAATGTTATTTATTGCCAAGGTATTTGGGATATTATACTGTGGCTCAAACAGGGGGTGAATGAACCTGACAGTATGGGAAGCATATAGTGGAATCAGACTTGTGATGCTGGAAATCTATAGTGATTAATAAACTATGCATGTACAAGATCCATAACTATTTTTTTTTTCAGTTGGTGAGGGAGAATCCTCATGCCTCTTTCATTTGTAGACAAATAAACAATGTGTTTTGACCAGAGCAATTTCCAATCCTTTTTGCAGCATAAATTCAACATTGTGGCAACTGGGTTAAACTTTGATAGTGAAGTCATACATGGCAGCACCTTATCCCATGCTCTTAAAATTTCTGTTTGACACACACTCATGACATCCACTCAAACATTACAGAGTGCAGCAAAATCCCATTGTAATAGGGGATTCAAAATGGATAACTGGTACAAAATATGGTACATACTATTCAAAAAGGATAATGAATTTGACATATTGATGTGTTGGAAAAGGAAATTCTGACATTGCATCGGGGCTCTAAGCGTTTTCAAACATTGTCATTTGATAAAAGTGTTCTACATTTTCAAAAATAGAGATTAATATGTCTTTACATACATAGGTGAGAAAGTTTCCATTATTCCTAGCCGAGACATACCATGTATGCACAAAAAACTCATAAACAAATATCACGCTACTCACGTAGCTTAGAAAATGTGGACCTTACCGTCATCAAGCGCAGCGAAACACGCCATTTCGAGATTTTCGTCGACGAAAGCTCGGTAACAGTAATGAATAAGGTACACTCATTTTGTATCTATTTTGTGACTTTCTTTATTAAAAGGAACAGTTCTCTAATGTGTAACGTGCAATTACTACGTAATTCAATAACTTGAAGCAGTTTCATTTTGCAACCGGATACGCGGATATAAGAAATTTTATTTCGTATTCCGATCCCAATCGAAAGTTGTTGACTAGGAATGACGTGTTTTAATTCAATATACATGTAACATCAAGCATTCTTTATATCACATTAAAAAACAAAACAAATATATACACATACACAATGTTGTAGAGTTATTTCTTGTAAATTTTCTGAGGTTTCGCCACGGTGTCAATAGGTCTTGTGTGCAGTTGTCGTTCGTTTCCCTATCAATGTTTATAGGTGACGCTGCGCTACAACCGACAATTTTCAACCTTATCTTTTATTTTTCTATGTATATCAGTATCAATTTGATCGAAATCTTGTATTCAAATTGATTTGAATACAATATCATTGCATTTACTTACATGTCAATTATCAAAATTAGATTAATTCAGAAAAGTTACATGGATTATTTAATGGCGGATGTTTATAAAAGTTTATGTTGATTTACCTAGGAGTAAATCAGCTGACACAGAACCCCCGTTGACGACCACTATACAAATCAATACAAATTACTGCGCAGAAAAGTGCGTGATGACCCAGGGAGATTGAACATAGTTCAACTCCCAATTATAAAATCCTTAACTATATCTGCATGTTGACATCGGTGGGATACATTCATTTCACCCATTTATTAATCGGGTATGAAATTCGTTTCGCCGAGTATGAAATGTACTAACCAAGCATATCATACCGTACCCGATCAATAAATGACTACATAATAACACAGTTTAGATACACGTATATGGAGGTTCTGATACATTTGTATAAGGATTTTTTTTATACATGTGTAGATAGAGTTTCTTTTAGTGCACTTGATTGTAGAATATTATTCATTTTTACAAATAACAAACATCTTTATGCCCCCCCCCCCCAAAAAAAAATGTTGGTGCATTGTTTTATTCCAGATCCGATGGGTGGTGACGTATATTTAAAAGGACCTGTGAAAAAAATCCTGTTCAATGATATTGCTCATAGTGTCCCTACGTGGTACGCTTAATTATAAAATTCTATCACTTTTTGTCTAACAGATTTTAAACAGCTGTTAAAAATATTATCTTTATCAGTGCTTTGTCAAATATTAGTACACAGTAGGAAATACACAAGACCTAATGTTATTAAATTTCATGAAATTATGTCAACCAGCAAGGATAAAACACTTTTAAAAAGACTATGTAGGTTTATCTCACAAATCTATGATTTAGTCTGAACATATTTTGTAAATATTTTTTTCACTACTTGTATATTATGTATTTTGTAAACACTCTGACCTTATTCGTACTCAAATGTATGTATATCTAATGTGCCTCATACACCATATATAATGTGGTTTGAGCGAATAAATGAAACTTGAACTTATCATTAGCAATGGTTACATTGCATATTTTGTAGAACGTTCACACATAAACTAGATAATAACGAGTTTACAGGTACGAATGTGTTAGAAACCTTTGCTTAAAGTGCATTTAGATCAATTATAATCTATGTTCTAAAAACATTCAATAAACAATCAAATCTGTTATCAGACTATTGCAGTCTAACCATAGAGATACAGGGCCTTGTTAAAAGCAAAAACACCATCTTCTTAAGACCTATATATGCGCGTAATGTGATAGCAGATGTTTACTTCATTGATAAGGCCCTGTCACTAAAATCAGAAATATATATCAATGACATGCTCATAATCGCGATATATTCGACAGGGATCCTTCTTTATAAATTTTCGGAGACTTCCGTACAAAGTCTCGTCGAATTCACGTCGTGTGTGTCCTCTAGACCACAATCATAAAGGTAATCAAACAAAATTTACGAGACCAATTTCTGACCGGCAATTGATCGATCGTATCTGTCTAATCGAACACATTCAAAACATGATAAGCTGTTAAGTGTACAGCCCGAATTGCCTTTGGTCACACTTTAATGACCCGATGTGTTAGCATGTGTTCTATTATTAATTTGATTGTGTTTTATCAATATCTTTAATACAATAACACGAGTATATTTCAGCCTTGCGGATCTGGAACTGTTCATCTAGATCATATATCAATCATTTAATTTGTAATTTGCATGTATCACTGTCCGTTCCGTAAATTCTAAAAGTGCACTAGAAAGAAGCTTAAGAAGCCTGATAAAACACGTTCTCTGACCTTTCCATTTCAAATGTATACAAAGCTATCGTATAACTGTTTCCTTATCTAATCTAACTAATCAAGTTTCTTGGTTTACACGAGGATCGTTTATATAAAAATATAATAGTTACATGCGCTACCTTTAAATATCAAGTAGGACTTACGAATAGCAGCAATGTCGTTACGATCAATCAGAAATCGTCAATATTATGACGATCCCAGCGTAAATACGGTTATAGCCTTGGTAATGCCGCACGCTAAATTCGCACCTGCGTCGTAAAACAATAGGATGAAAGGAGGCGGTGATAAGTTTAATCGCATGTGTTATGCCTGATCATGAACGGTCCGTGAAAAATAATCTTACGGACTGCACGAAATGAACTGGTTGAAAAATGTTTACGACAAAGTTTGTTTTAATTTCACGGCATAATTAGAAAATACCCCACCAATTTCGAAACATAATGCAACATGTTTGTGTTTAAACGGCGTGTACGGAAAAGAGAGTATTTTCACGGTGGTGCTATGTTGATACTCCTTTACACTTCGTTTCCTCCTATTTACAAAATAAAGTGGAAGAAAATAAAACCCGGCTGCGTGGGTAAACTATATTACGCACTCTTATTTCAATGAAACACATCATTCAAAGCAATATTTATTTAACTTTTTCTCTAATTCAGTCATAACGTCACGTGACGAATACATTAACCAATGACGTTACCTGTAACACTGCAGCGTATCCTATCTATAGAGTTTGGTAAATCCCCCATGCATACTAAATGACGATAAAGGTGCTTCGTGTATCAGTGGCCCCGGTGACACACAAAATCATCTCCCAATGTATCGATATCGAGTGCTCGCGGATATTAATTGTTTTAAACACTGGATTTCTTTAACGTGATGACGATGAGTAGGAAATCTGTCAAGCCTTTCACTTGCATAACACAATTTGTTCTATTGGGCTGGATGTTTATTTCACCGTCATATACTTTCGGGAATTGGATGTAAGTATCATTTATAATTAGTATGATTATTATTATCATTATTATGAGTAATATTTTCATTATCATTATTGATTTCGGTAAATTTATTTAACATCAAAATTACCAGTACACAGAATCAATTAGAAGTCAGACTGGTGCATGTTTTTGTTGCGTTTTAGATAAGAATTTCAAGAAATATGAATTTTCATAGGGCGTCTAAACGTCAAAACAATCAATAACTATAATTAATAGGTTTATTTGATTGATCTCTTGAATATTCGCAACAATAAAAAATAACAAAATACACAATTTGTGAGGGTCTTCTTTTTCTTTTTCTTTTTCTTTTTGGGGCCGAATAATTTAAGGCACGTGAGCGCGTGTATAGGGCCTCTTATTGCTAAGTACCCTGTTTACCCGTCTCGTGCGGAAATTCTTCACTTTGTCGACCCAGTCGTTTTACCCAGCCCTTAGGGTGCTGGCAAAACATGAAATCATTAATCGTTAACATGAATGGTTTCAAGTTGATAAATTTGACAATTTACGGGTAAACTGACAACGCGTGTAAGGGCTTAATATATTTTAAGTCACATTTCGGGTGCTAATAATTGACACTGGAGGACTAATTTGTATCTTTCTTGACATCAACTGTAGCGGGTATGGAGATCGGAATAAAGTGAAATATGCAGAGTTTCGCTTGTGTGCTTATGTCTATCGTTGTTTTATAAATTTTCTGCACCAAGTGTTTATTT
Source organism: Ostrea edulis (assembly GCF_947568905.1). Taxonomy (NCBI): domain Eukaryota; kingdom Metazoa; phylum Mollusca; class Bivalvia; order Ostreida; family Ostreidae; genus Ostrea; species Ostrea edulis. The sequence goes on along the minus strand of NC_079170.1, from coordinate 19,080,289 downwards.
TTTGATTGCAAGTGATACTAGAGACCAATGTAAGGGGGTTTTTTTCGCTGAAGAACCTATGTATTTCAGCGTACATTTTACTTATCAGTTGATGTGTTTGTCGTAACGTTAATGAATAACAGGTGTTTAGTATGGAGATATATAGTAAGTCACTGGAAACCTTATTTCGCATATTTAGACACGGCTAATTCACTTTTATGCAAAAGATAATGATTGAAGATCTGTGCTTGTTGTCCCGGAATTTGACAAGTTTTCTCGACTCGATGCATCGAAAATTAGAAAAATAAAAACTCGCAAATAAATGCACGTAAAAATACACCCTGTGCATATCAAATGTGCACATTTACCTTTTTAAAGGAAAATTATAACTTTCTTACGGAACAAAAACGCAATCATTTTGAATTCACGGTCTGCAGTCGACTGACATCATTAATATAATTTCAGCATGGGCTCGGCTTACAAGCAATGGAAATTGATTTGTTAATGTGTCCATGTATTTGACGAAAATATACATTTGTTATCTGCATTTCACAATAACATTTTACACAAATAAACTCAGTGTCTACATAACCGTGAATGCAATTTACAGTGTGCATGATATCTTAATTTCAAAACGTGCACTTAGCACATGTCACAAGAGAACTTTGATGCACCGCGACAAGTAACTGTGGTGATCTTATCAAGCATGCTCGATCGATGTAGATAAATATGAAGTTTCTATGTACATGGAAATAATTTTCAGGGATTTTACATCAGTTTTGAAATTTCATTAAAGATTTGGCAAATATCTCAGGATAGCATGTATAAGTTGTATTATGTAATGACGTTTTAATTTATAACAGGCTTCTGTAAATGTTCATGATTTGGGAGGGGTGTTTCTTTTATCATTATAAAGGCTGGAATTTTTAGTATTATTTATAACGTTATATGTGATAATGTTTCAACAGTCTTAAAACAATATCTTAAAACCGTCATTCGTTTAAGAAATAAATTTCATTTTTGAAAATATGTTGGCGTATAATCTTTGATGCTTCATGTCGGCAAACTTGAAGAAGCGGTAGCCCTTCGTGTAAAAGTACGCAGGTTCGAAGCGTTGCAATTCATGCGCTCCTGTATTTTCAAAAACGTATTTTTTCCCCTTATATCCAGCCGTTGAAATAGACATACGCATGCACTATATTTATCAAGATCAATACGCGTTGTTTACAACTGCAACGCATTTATAAGGAAATACTTGTCACTATAATTTGTAAAGATATCAAGGGCAAAACATCGGAAATTTCATTTTGATGAAATATTTTTTATCTTTAGGTACCTTGGCGTGTCTTCGGTAACAGCACCAAAAGATACTTTCTGCAGCAATTTCCCTGGACTGGTGGACAAACAAAAGACGTTATGTGTACAGAACCCCCAGGCGCTGCGAAGCGTAAGAGAGGGGGCCAAAAAAGCAATTTACGAATGTCAGGCGCAATTTCGTAACGAAAGATGGAATTGCACACTTAGTTCAAATTATTCCATATTTGGACATGTATTAAGGAAAGGTAATTTTATATAGTTGTATACAAATCATATATGTTATAATTAGAATTTCCTTTGAGTTATAATTACGTGTAGTAAAGTTACACGCTGTGGGTCGCTTTCAGTTGCTTTGTGTAAACGCTTGATTCCAAACAGACAGTCGGTCCACGAAAAACCGGACAATACGATCTTTTTATACCCTAGACCCTGGGGTTATGGCGGTGCCACAGTAGGGGTTGAAAAATTTACATAAGAGGATGTAGTAATAGTCTTTAAAAATCTTCTAAAGAACCGAAAGAGCATAATAAACATCTTCATGTTGTGCGAATTCAGGTTTGTTAACCTCATGACTACAGGAGGCAGGCGACATGAAAAATGACAGTTGTAATCATATGATTTTCTGAATATTGGAAAAAGATATCATTATCTCGAAAATAAAGAAATTTGTAAATAACATGTAGCATATTTGTAAGATATCTCAGAAAAAAAATCATTTTAGATCCTCAGGTACAATGCATGGAGATAAATACACTGTATATACATTTGTATATGCTACATTTCCCACGCTGTTACCTCTCGGGTGGGGGTGATAGCTAACTGTTTATATGCTTACTGTCAGAGTCGAATGGGAAAAAAAATTGCAAGTATTGGGATAAAAGGAACTTTTATTTGCTTGCGAATAGACAAAGTATTCCAGCTATTTAAACTTTCTCAACTTTCAATAAAAACATATTTGACCACTTTTTTCTTCACTGATATTTAAAACAAACATGGGTTCTCGAGTCCCCGGGTTGCGAATCTTTGATGTAGAATATTTCGGACATTAAATGCTGTTCTGTTGAATTGGGGGCTGGTGGAAAGGGACAATAAACGTCCACGCTGGCGCTCGTCTCTCCCCCCTTCCGCGCACCTGCCAGCCGAGTAACGACTCCTGCGCAACAAAATGATGATTGTTGAGGAATGTCTCCATGCAGTGAAAGCTTGGTCTCTGTTTGTATCAGCCAAATATTGCTTTTCGGGGCCATGTAGGAAATGCATTATATATTGACTTGTCATTCTTGTGTACAGCGACAAATTGACCATAAAAGCAATTTCTCAAGTTTTATTAGAAGGTGAATTGTGCCAAATATTTTGAGCCTTTGTATGCAAGTGTATAAAAAGTTTTAACAACTTGACTTTCTTTTTTAATGATTTTAATTACTTTCACATTAATTAGCTCTATTGTTTAAAACAAGGCCTAGCTGATTCCCCGACTGTATGTGCACTGTACGTGGTTATATATATTTATAATTTTTTTTACGTTTTAGCATCTCTAGTAAATATGTATGTCTTTTTCTACTCCGTCAACTTTAATCAACCCCAAACAACAAATAAGGTAGTGGAATATCATAATGAAGTTACTCAAATAATGTATAAGGATGCTTTCAATTGCGAGCAGAGAATGTCATCCATCAAGGAATTTCACGTGTAGCATGAAACTACAGTTAAAATCAACTTGTATCAGATTCTAAAATCCGCCTTGTCACTTCAGAATTAAATGAGCGTGATTAATATTATGCATTTCAATCTCCAACTTTCGTTCACTTTATCCATCATCAATAGCTAATTTGCATAAATTAATCAGGCGTGAACAAAATTGAACTCATTGACCTGTGTCATCGTTGGGTCTTCCTTTTTGGCATCTCTTTGCCGCCATATCCCTCCGCTGTTGAAAATAATTCACCTTAGGTGTTTGTTTCGGGTGGTACATTTTTTATTTATTGAAAGCTGAAGGAATTCATTTATCTAGTTCGTTGAATATGGGGATCAGTTGTTATGTAAATAAGACTCGCTTCAATATAATCAAGTAAATTTACGAGACTGGCAACCCCGCGACACTTACTTCTAGCAGACGACCTGCGTCCTTTGGCGGGAATTAATCTCTTACAGCTACTGATAGCAGACGTAATACACCGAGACGCGATTGTAGATCAAACTCTCAAAACATCGTAAAACTGTTACCTTTTATCACACCATGTAAAATTATCACCACGATTTTGAATTAGAAAAATGAAAACAGTAGAAAAAACAGTGTAAATCTCAAAGATATTTCATTCGTTAGCCATAGCATTCATTTGATTGTATATGCATGTATATTGGTTTGTGCTTGACACTAGCTATGTTTGACGGTGTACAGTTCAAAAAGGTCCAATTGTTTATCAGTGCAAATGGAACTAGGCATCACGCAGTCATTCAATACAGCCCCACCAACAAGCGAGCTAACAAAAAAGATGTCTAAATCTTTGTTATATTCTGCCTAACATGGAAACCCTATGCTCCTTATAACACTGACATATAATTTAGTCTAGCCTAAAAAAACATTTTGACCTTGACCTTTCAGCCTTCGATCAAGGTTTCTTCTCGCCAACTACGTAACAGTATTGTATGTATTGGTACAATTTCTCACCAGAGGGCGCCCTACGCAAGCTTCACTCGGAGCGTAGCGTAACCCCCTCTGGTGAGAGAATGGTATTGGTAGACACTGTGAGTGTGTGAGATCAAGCTCGACGAGAGGGAAAATGAAACCTGATGAAGATAAATGAATTTGTTATGCCTTAGTCCACCTTAAACACATTCTCGGATAATTTTGTTGAAACCGGAGAAGTTGAAGATGGTTCATCAAGTGACACCTTCGATTTTGTTGCAAAAATGTCATTTTAGATTTGGTAAAAAATTTGATACTACAATGAATTCTTTTACCTATGAATTGCGTTTTTATCAAGTGCACTGTACATCACAGTCAAGTCATGACAGAGTAAGAAAAAGATTGGACGAAAGAAAACAGGGATGTGGGCTAGTTTTCAATGATATCGTTGTGTATAACCTACTCAAGGTCAACGTTATGAATGAAGTTTAAACAACAGATGAAAGTGAAGAGAATATACACTGTTAAGTAAAGCATTGTGGTTAAGTGAGACTGATCTGAAAACACAGTCACTGCACATCGTCGGTATATACATGTAAGCGAGACATGAGGGCCAGAGACGAAATGAAAGTAAAATATAGTCTGGACAAGCTCCCTGGGGGCACAGATGAACAGACCAGCAAATGGCGGATGGACGTTCACGCTATGCTAAAGAGATGTGCAAAATGTACATTTTGCATCAGGTTCCCCTTTCCCGTGTTTCCTCGGGTTTTATTTTATTCCCTAATACGCTAAGACAAGTACTCAAGGAATTTCTCATTTTTGATTTCCTAATACATGTGTGTTAGAATAAGTCCCAAAGGATTTTCGGTGTTTGATTCCCCATATCCCTTTTTTTTTAAAAAAAGTTTATGGAGTGTTTGGTCCTCAAATTCGCTGAAGATACGTTTCAGAGGATTTTTTGTGTTTCATCCCTAATACCCTGAAAAAAAGTTCCAAGGGATTTCTCCCGTTTGGGTCTTTAATATGACGAAATATAAGTCCCGAGGGATTCCTCGTGTTTGATACCCCTATACGCTAAAAATAGTTCCAGGTGATCCTTCGTGTTTGGTTCCCAAATACTCTAAAGAAAACGCCCATGGGTATTTCCAGTTTCCGTGTTACGAAAAAGCAGTAGGGACAATCATAATGTGACCTAGCATGGACCTGGGATATTTCTCCAGCTCTCGGGTGGAGGATGAGAAAGCATTATCCTGTATAGGAGGAGCGCTTCTTGCAACTTTTTAAATCGTAAAACATTCGCGAATTTGACATTTACATTCACAATTCGAAATGAGCTGGTGTCGTTTGTCTGTGACTGACATTAAATTCATACGCGGTAAATTGAACACGATAATGAGCTGCCTTCTCTTTGGTGTAGATATAAAAGTTAAATGATTCGTGGACTGATCTGTTTCTCATTAGTGTGCGAATGTTAGCAGAGGTAATCCTTCTCAATAAAACTCTATTCATATTCGGTTTGCAATTGTCGTCATAAAACGTTTTAATTTCCCAAACAGTGATGCATGAAATAGAATGGAGAAACAGCTTTCCGAAAATTCATCATCTTTGGTAACGTTTTGTAAGAGAAGATTATTATCAATTTTCACTCTGACCCATGAAAATAAAACCGAATTTATGGCGATCTGTTGTATAGAAAAAGAATGGATTATTTATTTATTGGTGTATACTAAAGTAAAACAAATTACGGGCGGAAGTACCACTAATTCTGCAGAATTGAGAAAAATTTTGTAAGAGGGGACACGTTTAATTCATTGGAAATGGTTTCAGCATCTGAAAGAAACACAAAGTTTCTTGTATTACTGAAAGAAATGAAATCATGGTTAGTGCATGAAATAGAATGAAATCCAATGCTGGAATGTTGAATTTGCAAAGACTTTTTGCAATGTTTTGTGAAAGAAAATCAAGCAATCTTTGCTGAAGAAAAACGTTTTATCGGTCGACGATAATAGTACCTATGCATGTGTTTCTTCGAGAGAACACCGACTTTGAAAAGGTAAGGGGAAGAGGTTTTCGGAAATTCTAGATCTTTTTATCTCTTCCTAAAAGACAACAGCGAAGAAAGGGGTCTATCACTTTCAAAGTAAAGCAGAGTCTTTTGTACGATGCAATGACGTAATTCCTGGACTGCTATTATTTAAACAGAAAATTGCGTAACATTTGTCCATCAAAGAGAAAATACTAAAATAATATCACTAACAAAAGTGTTATGTTCTCTGTGCGTCCTTTGTATATATACACAAATACATATTTACTCCCTTTCTATAAGAAATAACTCTTGAGGATAAAAAAAGCAAAAAATATATCTTTCATTTTTTTTTTCGACCTGTTATCAACGAGAGATATCATTTTAATGTATAGGTTCACAGGTCTTAGAATTTATGATGAAAGTTTAGTTTAGCGTTCATCTCCCAGAAAGTGTTTGAATTGCAGTAAAATATAAATCCATAAATTTCATCGGAGCTTATCATGTAAATATATCTCGTTAGATGGTCAAAGGATGTTTTGATATTTTTCCTCACCAATAGTCTGAAGAGCGTACAAAGATGTTTTCTTCATAATCACTATAACAATGTCTTAATTTTCTCCTTTATCATAACAATATTATGTGCTTGAAATATCTTAGATGCATCTCCTTTTTATAAAATGCAAAGATGATACATGTTGATTTCATCTCATTCCTTTCCATTAATCACAGCAGGAAACAATTTCAGGCGGTTTGATAACGGTTTTAGTTTTTTCTAACATGAATATTTTCATAACTTTGTTCTTTTTGTGATTTGACGGAAAGTTGCTCCCGAAAGCACGTGGTTCTTATTAGAGCTTGTATGTTACCGTTTGACAAGTAATTTGATTTTCATCTAATTCAGAGAGAAATTAAGGAGAGAAATCGTTATCTGATCAGCATTATGCAAGGAGAGCTGAACAATGTGCAGGCGGATACACAGTAGGCATGGGAGAATTTCTGCAGAACATATGTACTGCAGGATTTTATGAGGATGTATGATAAAATAGAATCAGAAATCTTGCGGTTTTTTGTTTTATTAAGTTTGCTCAACACCACTGATTTAATGCAATTAGTTGAAGAAATTTTATATTTACTCCAAGATATAACACCTTTTTTTTTTGGAAAAATAATTTGATGCATACGTATAATGTATATACATGGAATATTTTTTGCATAATTTTAAACTAATTATCATTTTGTGTGTGATTACGTAGTTTTAGTAAATATGAAAATCGCCAAATTCCCCTGTAAAAGAAAATATAATGATAAAAAAAAAAAAGATTATATATTACAATTCAGAAATTGAAAACAAAATGTTGTCTATACACATTTATGTGTTTGAGCTTATGTACATTTTGTTTGTTTACTTATAGGTATTTATATCTAACGATATGGGTTTATAATGAAGATTTAGACAATGCTGGGTCATTGACTTAATATGTCCTTGTTTTGGTAGTACTCTAATAAAAAGAAGTAAAACTTATTTTGATAATTAACAGATAAGTTAAATCGTGGTATCACATATTTCTTGTGATACGACTGTGTACATCTGTCTATACAAATTCTTTACAAACTTTTAAAGATTTTAAGTCCTTGCAAAGTTCTAAATGGTTTAGCTAGTAGATAGATAATGTTATCTTCCCTGTGAACATTTAAAGGAATAGAACAGCCTTCAAGCTTCCTTTGAAATAACGTTCCAAAAACAGAGAGGGGACTAGCTGTGGGTATAAATCACTAGGTCTCTGATATACTAGTGATATCTGACAGAGGTGGATTAAGGACAAAAGCTTTGGAGGGTAGACCACCCCGAAACGAAATCAGAGCCATTATCAGACAACAAACACCCCTTAACAAGTTCACACGCCTACCACAATAGGCGGATCTCGAAATTTGTCTTCAGTAAACTACGTCTTACAATGGGTGGATCATATTATCGGTGTGGTGTGATGTTTGTATTGTGAAGATGCGATCGTGTTTAGTTGTATAGTAGTTGGTAGAACAAACTGTATACATGTCCCGTTGTCTGATATAATACTATATCTATGCCTTTCCCCTTGTTTGATACACCATCCATTCTCTGGTTCTGTTCCTCTCATCCAAAATACTCATCCATGTGACATGCATTACCCATCTTCAAAAAGAAACTTAAATTAAAAACTACTACCGATACAAACGCGAGGTTTTGATATAGGGCAAATTAACGGTAAAAATTCCCAAACGGGTCGGTACCAATTAAATGCTATATCAACCTAAAATCAAAAGAAATTGATGTAAAGAACTTTCTGAAGAGTCTGTAACCATTACCATGAGGAATGCTTTTCGAAAAATGATATTGGTTAACATATGCTCCATACAAATATAATATGCATTCATTTTCACTTGATGCATATCGTATTTGTTCCTCGCTTGTTATTGAATATGACAACACTGTCTGAACAGGATGACCCGTTTCCCAGAAAAGTATCTGCTTCGATTTACAGCGCATGCTTTGGTTGTATTTTATACATTGTATTCAGTTAATCTCCCTCTTTTTACTTTTGCACAAGTGATAATATATGTATGTGCACGATGTATACCAGGCCTGGGGGTTATAAGACCTTTACCGTACTCAAACTCAGTCATTTTTTTTTTTTTGTGTTGTTTTTTTTGAGTACAACTCTGAGCAAGCTTCGAAACATAATCGAAAAATCCTGAGCATGTATTCCATTTGAGTGTGAGAATGATTTTATAAAAAGTTTTATAACCTTCACTTTTGAGTATGAATACGATTTACAGCACAGAGGTAGAGTTTGAGTATGAAAAAAAAAAAACGTGCTCAAAAAGATTTTATAACCTCTAGACCAGAATTACATGACCTTTGGAGTATCTTGGCATTATCCCATTCTTCATTATACATGACCTTTGGAGTATCTTGGCATTATCCCATTCTTCATTATACGGAATATAGTGCTAGTTACGGAAACCTTCAAAAGTTGTTTCCGCCGTATTGCATTCATAAAGATTTGTGTTTCAAGCAACATGTGTAATCGAGATGAAAACCCATACCCTGGCGACTGAGCGACCTAGCTTTGAAACCAAAAATGTTAATTTCACTTGTTTATTATTTCGGTATTACGACAGCTTAACCGGTCCATATTCCGGGTAGCAGGTTTGACATAAAGTTTGGCTGGAGCCGCGTAGAAGGCTTACTGTCGAAAGCGCTGATAAATAGCGAAAAGTTAACATAGAACGAGTTCACGGGATCAAGAGAGATTAGCATAAATTAAGGTGCCAGACACCACGATCGCAGTGTTAAGATCAACTTTAGCGGAAGATTAGGGAATTAACACAAAATAACAAACGGCCTACTTTATAGGGAATGCCATCCCTTGCTTTAATTTTTTTTAAAGATTTATAGGAACATTGTATTACAAAACCCAGCATGTCATAAGAAATGTTATATAGTTAACACGATCCGGGTTCTGAAAGTGTGATCTCAATTTATTTTGATGGATATCAGGTTTATTTTCTTCTTGCATATTGGAAGCATATACACCACTCAAGCTATTGCACTGTATTGCGTACAAAATACGTGTATAATAATAATAATTTATCATTAATTAATAATTAATAATAATAATTATTATTATCATTATAAATTCTTTCTTTTAGACAGAGTAGCACAATTAATTAGTGCCAAATGATTAGTTTACACTGTGGTATTGTCTACAACATATCCACAGACAGATTAATGAAGAATAGAAAAATAGACAGTGTAATATAAGACATATAAGTAAGATATATACACGACATCACGTGGAAAAAAATAAACCTATACATCTCTATATATCACTTGTTTCCGTTATAGTAGTTTTAAATACTATAGATACTATTTTTCGCTGAACTGAACTTCCAGGGTATCGGGAGTGACTAAACTGATGTCGATCTTAGACCAGATTTTAATTATGTTCTCAATTTCCTTACTTTTGACCCTTCATTTTGTCAAAGTATCTTGACATGTTTATATATTGGTAATCCAATCTACTCCTGTTCCGCGGTTTGTGGTCAATTTGATGGATAATGTTTGTCATCCTACACAATAAAATCCTGTAATGCTTGTGTGCTTACTGTTCATAATTCACAGCGCATCGGCAATTTCCTCCCTTAACCTTACTGAAATGCAGTAAATTAGGTGAAAAACAGTTACAATGATATGTTTTAAAATTGAATTTCAGCATATATCAAAAATATTTTATTTTTTAGGTACGAGAGAGACAGCTTTTATATACTCAATTCTAAGTGCCGGTGTCGTGCATTCTGTGACGAAAGCGTGCACGGCGGGAAATTTAACGGCATGCACGTGCGATGTGAGTGTACGTGAAGGCGAACATTCTGTGGAGGGCTGGAAATGGGGCGGATGCAGTGACAATGTTAAATACGGAATTCAGTTTAGCCGACAATTTGTGGACGCGGAGGAAGCGATACGAAATGAAAAGTCTGCCAACATCCGCAATAGAATGAATCTCCATAACAACGAGGTGGGACGAAAGGTAAATTAAGCTTTTTATTATCTTTTTTTATTAAAAAAAAATGGAACATCATATTTGTTTAAAATACCCACGATTCATCGAAGTTTGATTTTCTTTCTTGAACTCTGAAAGGATGAAATTCGTTCTTGTCAGAAACTGGTTTAGAATTTTACATCTATCCACCCATATACCGAATCCTTTAAACATCATATCGAGGAAAATGGTACAATTCTACGATTAATTATATCATTTGATAAATACGTATTGACAAGGAAATATGCCATAATCTTGACAGGTGTCTAAATATCCTGTTCTCAAGGTGACTGAAACGAAAATCTGATATCACCATGAAAACCATTATAATACCACGCAAAATAGGTAAAAGTAATTACACTTCCGAAAAAACGTCCCACTGTACAGAATGAAAATACGGTGTTTATGTCATAAAATTGCCGAAAGCGCGAGTTGTCTGGAAGAGATCAACTTCAACTTATGCAATATAGTAAAAATGCATTCCTTAAATTAGTTTATGTAGTTTTAAGCGGTTTTATTTTACCAGAGGGTAAAATATTTCTTGATATTCGATTTTTCCTATAGGATGTTTAACACAGCGTCTGTTAGAAAACATCTCTAATATCATGCATGTCTTTGTTCAAATTTTCAAAATTCAAATATATCAAACACATTTTGAGTCAAAATAATATTTTATGCAGAAATCAAATTATATATAATACTTGCGTGCATACAAGAATGGATGCAAATTCTATCTATCTTCTTAGGCATAACGTTTAAATACCGCTGATACATTTTCACAACTCAGGTCATGTCGTACACAAAACTTCATTCGGGGGGAACCTTGAAAATGAATATATAGTCAAAGATAGAAACGATGCATCTTTTATCATATTTCAAATATTCCAAACGCTTACGTGTATGTAATTGTATGAGGAATATATCTGATGATTTTATTGTTACAACCATTGCCTTTATACTTGATGTCAATCTTGAATTTCTTTGATAGACTACCTTACAGCTAGCTGCAGAACTGTAGCTCTTTGTAAAAAATATCTGTTCCGTCACAACATTTTTACAGAGCTACAGTTCTGCAGGTACGTTACAGCGTATGTATTTTGAATTATGACGGAGTTGTCAATAGTTAATGTGATTAATTCTATAGTGTATTAAGAAGGGGTGTATTGCAGGGGGGGGGGGGGGGGGGGGGGTAAGGATGGCCCCGATTAAGGATGCGTGAACGTGGACTATTCACTTCCTGTTCATTAACTCTTATCTGACGTGATATCACAAGGATTTTTTATTTATTATACATGCTTTATTTATAGTAAATGTTTGTTTAAGTATGTTACGATCAGGAAAAGATTACTGATAGGTAAGAGGACTCAAAGGTCAAGGTCATCTCGAAATAACGACCTCTACATTTTCTTTAGAGATTTTGCGACAGAAAAACTTGAATATAATTTTCCATCACATTGCGTAGTAAATATGTGATTGGAAATTCTTCAGAGGAAAGACATTTATGGTATTTGAGTTAACTACATGTAGGTCAAGGTAACACAGAAAATGTGACTTGCATTTTATGACACTACACCACCATTAATTGTATGGTCTGTGTACAAAACCCCTCCTTTACAAAGCTAGTCACAATTTTGCACTCATGACTGGCATTACAGAAGCAATTTTTCTTTTCAATAAAGATATCCTTGATCTGGTCATTTTCGTTCATAAAGAAGATATTCAGCATCGAATGTAAGAACACAATGAGTGGTGTTTTAATGGGAAATCCTATCATTTTCAATGTGTAATAAAATCTTGATGGTTTTGTTTCTTCCACCTGGAACAAGTATATCTCATGAAAAAAAAGTAGATCTTTGAATGAATTTTATCTTATTCCACGTTAAGAATTTCTACGGCAGAATCAGTAATAAAAAGTCTCACGAGATTCATTTTTTTTCCCTAGTGTAGCAATGCATTGCATGGCAAAAGACGTTCAATGGCTTCTATGCTAGATGCATCATTTGTCTGTTGTAACGTTGGTAAATGGAACTTGGAGGAATGATTTAATTGAAATCATGAAGATTGTACAGTGTATTCATAATAGAAAGTCGTTATGACTGTCCGGGCTGCGCTGTGTCCGGACAGCGATGTTCCACTGTTTCAGACAATACACATTCACAATAACATCACGAAGTGTTCCTATGCAGTCAGTGCTTAGTTTCTGATCGCTAGCAAACTCGTATCTTATTTTTTTATTTAATTTTCAATGAAGTAAGGTGTGACCCTAAATTACGACGTAGCCCTTTTAACACTTCGTGATATCACACGACGAAACCTAACTATGTGGCAAAACAGTTTTGTCAGAAGAAATTAGAAATTATGTGTAAATCTTTTGGCGCGATGGTATTAAATTTATAATTAAACACCTTAAAGCAAGAAATCTGTGGTATTTTCTTTTCTGCAGGGGATTACAGTATTTACAAATTTTCATTGAGTTCAAATTTTCTTACACAAAAATCTTCATGAGAAAATATAAATCCAGGCAATAAATTACCGAGAACAGGGGGCAACAATACCGTGAAATGCGAGGAGGGTAAAATATCGGAGAGGCGGTCCGCCGGAACAGATTGGGATTTTGTGATTAAGGTCCTAATAGTACCCTCGATTGTCCGCCTTTTCCTCGTTAGAACAACCTGACACCCGAATGCTACCGTTCCTGGGTCAATCCGATACATATAATTATCTGTTTTGTTAAGAAACTGATATCATATTCAGCGTGGAGAAAGAAAGGGGGTTCGTTTCTGATGATGTCTGTGTAACGAGAATTGCAGTACGTATATCATTCCTAGATAGGGGCTGCTTGTCATCTGGGGGACCACTTAAACATTCAGACTCAATTCGAGATACTCTCAGTTAAAAGCATTGTCGCAGTTTGATGTTATCTAAGACTGTGGATGAGTTCCTGCTTAGATAACGTAATTAGTTCAGGAATCAAATCTCGATACATATATGGCATAAATAGACGCGATTCAGTCATACACGTATATTTTCCTACATTGAAAATTGCCGTCGTCCGTCGGACGATTGAACAATTATGAACATACATGTATTACATTTTTTCGCAACATCATCAAATTCTATACGGGGTCGTTAATTGGTCTGAAATCTCATCAATACTCTTCTTGTTAGGAAAATACATTAGACTGTCTGAAAGTCTTAAGGTTTTTTTTTTTCTAAGTGAAAACTATCTTTTACAAAGGACAGTTTCAGAGAGATCACAAGAGATGGCTGAATGGGATTAGATTCTATCATATCAAAACCAACCGACCATTTTTTTTCGTCTTCTTTTTTCCTGATATTTTAATACTAATCTCCGTGCAATTTACCAGTCGGGTTCGATTTATCATTTTGTTTAAACGTGGAAATGATCAGAAGGATCTCATCCGCTCAAATCCAAATGCACGGGTAGTCAAAAACATGAGAGAGTGTTGAAGACGAGAGATATATATCGGTGAACAATTACAGAAGTGTTTGAAGATCTCCAGATAGAATCGAACAACGAGGTATTTGTTAGGTATCGTCAAATCATCTCTCTAAACACGTGTCACATCTGCTACGGGTCAAAGCATAGTTGTGGTTACTTATAGGATGAGACAGTTTGGAAAAAAAAATGGCTCTTTTCATTCACTGAACTTCAATTGAACTTGCATATATTCATACGTGACTTTTTCAGTGTTATCATTTTAAGGACTTTTTTAATGCTCATACACATTATCAAACGGTTCTATAATGTTCTGTTTTACAAATGGTTTTTGTGGTCAACGAAAATAAGAAATTCAAGTAACTATTTCAGACTTGAAATGTTTTTTCAACAAAATCACTGTCGGTTTAAAAAAAATCAAAATTAAAATATATTTAAATATGGGCAATCCTTTGATGTGTCCTACCAAAGTCATTCATATCTTGAATAAAAACGCTATTTACACCGCCATTCATAAAATAGATTCTAACAGGCTATTAATAATTTCCGGAATTCAAATAAAAGACATAATCAAATATATCACATCTACATGTATATTACTATCACCAAATACATCTGAACTCTTTTCAGGTATTTTTCTGAAACACCAAGGGTTAGGTTAAATTATCAAAAGCACAAAAGAGCTTTCATAATAGGGGAGAGAACCCAAGTGTTTATTGGTATGGTGCTAAATATGACATTTTACACGCCGTCGCGTTTCTAAGGAGGCATGCGGTGTTCATCCCCATATCGCTCCACAGGGACACAGACTAAGTCAATTTGAAAGATGAAAGGGAAAATATTTCTATTTAACAGAGTTATAAATACTCGTAAAATAGCCCTGTATAGACGGCGATAATTCGGACTCAATCGGTGACCAGTAGGATAACTTCAGACCATTGATTAGGGCTTTGGGGAGATTTATTTTGCTCCGTTTCTATACGTTGCAGTTCGTAAGGGTCAAAAAGGGAGATATGCATCAGTGAATTAGAATGATTTCAAATATTGCTATTGATACATTATATGTATCCTCTCGTGTGGCCCCTTTCTGGGCCCGATCCATCTCCTGTTTGATAGATTGGCACAGAGGCGCTATGTTTGATTACCCGTATTTGTATGATAATTAGGATTCCGAGACAAAACGGTAATGTCCATATTCTTTTCCTTTAAACTTCCGTTAATGTTGAATTTGTATGTTATAAAAAAATATATTACAACCAATAGAGAATAGAAGTTTGAATATTGTTTGTATACCCCTTTTCATGTTCTGCAGTATAGAGAGGTGAGGGGTGCTATCATGTGCTTGTTGCCAACAATAGACCAAAGATCAAATAAAGTAGGCAACCATAAAACTCGTTTTAATTATTGAATAAAACGACAGTCCCGTCTGCCAATAGTTTTGCTCGGAAATTTATTCCGTCCGGGAAAGCTCGTTTGTCTGGTTCTAAATTATACATTGGCGAATTTATGATCTATTGGGGTAGAAAACACGCAATTGGCTGTAGACACAGTCAAATTACTGTAATTTCAACGATGAAATCTTACGCAACTGAGTATCCAAAAGCCCTTTAGAACTAAACTGCATCGTTCCTATTTCGCTAAACGTTTTATAATTATAGAACAAGATGGATAAAAAGGAAATTCACGATTGAATAAAGACAAACTCCAACGTTATGCATTTGTTATTCTTGAAATATGTGTAACTCTGCACCGTTCAAATTGTTCAACTTCCTGTAATCTGTGGGTAATGTCGTGATTAATACAATCCTACAAGGCTTCGCTTCTTCATCTAGGTCCAGCGTCTTGTCCATTTAAGTTTGCAGGCGCCTAGGGTTACAAATTAAAATATGTTTGCTTTTGCATTGCAAGGGCATATTTCTGCAGACGATATATTCATGTACATACTGTATGTATAGTTAACGCTATTTAATTCAGACTTTCTCCGGCAAAAACAATAGAAGTGCAAATTATTCTAATACAAGATATTTCATTGACCAACCAAGGGCCCTGGAAGGTATTGTTAACAAAGTAAAGTATAATTTAAATATTATTTCACAGAGATTTAACTATATTGTATACTATATAATCATAATCAGGCGTCACCGTACACATGTACCAGTAATAATTCAGAGAGAGAGAGAGAGAGAGAGAGAGAGAGAGAGAGAGAGACTGAGAGGGCGAGAGAGACAGAGACAGAGAGAGAGAGAGACTG
This sequence comes from Ostrea edulis, assembly GCF_947568905.1. Taxonomy (NCBI): domain Eukaryota; kingdom Metazoa; phylum Mollusca; class Bivalvia; order Ostreida; family Ostreidae; genus Ostrea; species Ostrea edulis. Next base: position 19,064,047 of record NC_079170.1, on the reverse strand, counting down.
AGAGAGAGACAGAGATATGGAGAGAGAGAGAGCATGTAAAGCGAGTTACATATTACGTATACATGTACCTATATATCATTACATTAGTTTGAATGCACATATGAAGATGAACGTGGATGTGTGATGGATTTGGGTGGTTGTTCGTCTTCAGAAACACGTATTGAGTTATCATCCATTTTCTTAATTTTTGTTTAATCTGTGCAGACAAATAAATTTGAAACTTACGAAAACCGCCCCTTATTGTCAAAAAGTGCGAATTACGCAAGGCGTGCGAAAGGCATTTAACAAATGGAAATTTTAATTTATTTATTACTGCACTCCGCGGACCCTTGCATGCATGCTTCGAGTGGGATTAGAATTGTTGTTTACCTGGGGGAAAAAATCGACAGGAATTTCCAACATTGTATTGATCATCATGTCTTAATCTCACTAAATTATCTGCATATTTAAATTACTTTAGAACAGTTAGAATCATTGTATTCATCCGCGCGTCAAACTGATGAAGGTCACGTGGTTCACCAGGAAAAGAAGACATACCGTTTCCTGTCTTTATCAACAATGCCATTTCTTGTTGGTAATAAATCCGTGATGTATCGATATGTCGATTTAGAATTTGAAAGTAGAATATGATCAATTTTATATTTTGTTGTTTATGAGAAACACGCGGGAGGTCACCGCAACATTTTGAAATAAACATAACCACACACGGGACGAGGGTAGTGATTTGCCATTTCGCTTTGTTTTATTGGATTTTTAGTATCCATTTTAAATTCATGATTATGGATATCTAAAACAAAAGAAAAATACTTTCAAAAAAATTAACATTTTTTTGTTTTAAAATTCAAAAGGCAGTTATAAAGAAACAATAATCAGAAATGAATCTAAAATGAATATATTTTTGTTGAAAATTTATCTGATTTACTATCAAATCAATCATAAATATCAGTGCGCTGATTTGACTAGGGAAAGACCCTTAAAAATTCTTGCAAGACATATTGTAAACAAACATAATCTCATGAAAGAGATATATATTGGCAGAAGATTCTGAACAATTTCAGAACCCTTATTATCAGAGGTTACATGTGCGTGAACCTTCCGGATTTGTACAAAACCCACCAATCTGACGTGTTGGGTGAGTCACACTCGATTCACACAAACAAGTATTCCATCTTTCAATATCTGATTATTCATTCATATAATTATCTACCGTATAGTTGTTGCACAGTGATTTTCACAATGTATTCAGCGAAGACAAAATGAACTGGGCCTTTTTTCACCTTCAGACTTCATTTACATGCTTGAATACATGTGGAACATACATTTTGTTATTATTGTAAAAACGGTATTTATAAGAGAGACACTTTCTACAACAGTTCATGCTTGTTTTCATATGTATTCTGTATAACGAATTTTGATGAACATCCATGTTAATGAAGACAGATGATGATGCCGGTAGCTGATGCCACTTAAGCGTCGTCAATTATATTTGTACATATATAATTATATGATCCACTCTGCGGGTGAATGGCATCTTATAAGGTATCGATAATACCGTTACGGTAAATATCGAAATCACATTGATGATACGTGACGGCATGTCGAGGATACGTAACATCAAATTGATGATATGTGACGTCACATCGATGATGCCGTTGTCATATTGTAAATTATGTGCTTACTTCCACCCAGTAAATCTAAAAAGTACCATATGAAACCTTGTCCATACATATCGATATACCAACTGTGCTGTTACAATAGATATCGAAATGACATTGATGATACTGTTACTGTAGATATCGCAACATATATCGATGATACCATGCTTGTAGATGTTGAAACGATACAATGACTGTGATGGAAATCGAAATCTTTGATATCGTTACTGTAGATGTTGAAACGACATTCATGATTTAGTTGGAAAAGATATCGATGATACCGTGACTGTAGATATCGAATCTACACCGATGATCATTAGTACAATATTGTGAATTGATAACAATTGTCGAGGAAACTCACAGTATGGGTCATATGTCTCCAGAAATCAGATGATCGAAATTTGTCTTTAATATTTCAAAGTGCTCTTTCTCTTGAATAAGGACAGGGGTTGAAGAATATGTGAATACTAAGCCCCCTTTTGGTTTTCTTCTTCTTCTTTTTTTTTTTTTTTTTGGTTGTTGTTGTTAAATTTGCATTACATGAATATTTCGTTCACAAAATTCTTTCTTGGTTGATTTTTCTGAATAAGCGAAGCTATGTTTACTTTTAATAAATTTCGTTTTTGAAAATTCATGAGGGAATGAACTGCGAGTCTTCACGGCGGCATACGTTTCACTGAAGCACTAACGCTTGTATATTTTTAAATTTACATTCTGTCTTCATGTATGTACGGATTTCCAAGAGTTAAAATCGAAAATGTTTATCAGGATTCATTCGCGCAAGGTTTACAACTGTAGTGCATTCATGAGGAAATGAATATCACTACAGTTGGTAAAAATATTAAAGGCAAAATCATTGAAAATCTAAATGTATTTTCATTAATCAGTTTCATTGAATGTTAGCTCGATATTGTCTCTCTCTCTCTCTCTCTCTCTCTCTCTCTCTCTCTCTCTCTCTCTCTCTCTCTCTCTCTCAGAAAATAGCAAATGAAATTTAGACAATTCATCACTTTGGAAACCACGGCGCATGTGAATCGTTTCATGCTTTGCGGGTCGGGTTAATTTCTTTGATACAAGCTATTTCTTTTAATGTTTTGTATGACATAATCCCCGTTTTGTTATTATTTTGTTTTCTTGTTGAATTACTCGTGATCTTGCAGATAGCTTCTTTGGCTTCTTAATCTCATTTCCACAAAGTGATTGTGAATCTAAACCTTTGAATCAAAAGACATATAAAATTTGATAATGTTCATGTGTTGTGCATACAAACAAGGGCTTTGTCTCTTTATTCAACATAAATAAACGTTACTGTAATCATTCGTCATGTAATTGTGAACAAGACTAATTTTTCTTCTTAATCTCTTCTTACTTCTTAACAGAAAGTCACGTGATAAAGATTACGTTTTCGTTAGTTAAGTGCGACAGTATCATGCTATAATATCTACATGCATTGATATTTTGAACCACTTTGCAATATACGTTTTCACTTTCTATGAACAATATATCATCAAGGCATTCAATATATAACGATCATATTTCATAAACAAATAAATGGATGGTTCAATTTTTGTAACCATGGTATTGTTTTGAAGAGTTTCTCAAATAGAAATAATCCACCATGGAAATTTACAGGATTTTGATTACAGCTTGTTAGATCTTGCCTTGCATTTTACATTTAAGTCTAAAAGCCTGATGTAGGTCACCTTAGTGAAACGGGGGACCTTTTGCTATTGGTCTGCTTCCGTTGTTGTGAGGTGCCCATTAACAATTGAACATTTCTAACTTCTTCTTGGTAACTACCCTTCCAATTCTGCACCCGCGGGGTCATAGGGACGGGGCAAAAACTGTCAAATATTTACCAATTTTCAAAACTCTTCTCTAGAACCGCAGATCTGTAAGAAAAACCAAGGCAGTCATGAAGGCCAGGACGATTTCGAACTCCATCAAAATTGTAGATTTCATGATCTCCAGGGTAGAGGTTCTGACTCCAGGGCGGGACCAAAATTGGCATATAGTGTTTATGTGCAAAACGTTAGATACATATGTAACATCTTCTTTAATGCTATTGATACTAAATTGAAACTTAATGGATATTTAGAAGGAGCAGATATCCCTTTGCCAACACTGTGAATTTCGTGATATCTGGTGTGCAAAGGTAGGGTTCATAATCTAGGGCGGGTCCAGAATAGTTATATAGTGTTATATATATATATATATATATATATATATATATATATATATATATATAGTGTTTCATGCCGATTGTTAGGCCGTTCTTGACACATTGATTTTGACTGTGGATAACTCCGTTACCTGATCAAGATATAGGGCTCTCGGCGGGTGTGACCGGTTGACAGGGGATGCTTACTCCTCTTAGGCACCTGATTCCACTTATGGTATACCCAGGGGTCCGTTTTTGCCCAACTCTCTGTTCTGAATTGCTTATAGGAGTTGTGAGATTGATCACTGTTCGTTATCTTCGCCTTTCATATAGCGTAATATGTAGTCTTTCTTCATTATGGACACTTTCAGTGCCTTTGTATTTTTTGTAATGTAAGAACACATCTTGTTTCATACTGCTGCTGATTATTAGAGTTTAGCTTAGATAATTTAGCTTAGAAAAGGAAAATTATTATAAATTTTATAGCCTTTGGGCTAGTTATATTATGAACTAATACTCAGGTTACCGATAAGACCTGTAGGCCTCTGGTATCAAAATATATTTGATAGAAATTATATTTTCATACATTCCTCTTTATACAACTATGAAATAACTTTGATTATCAACAACATATATTTCAGGAAATTATATTTTCTTTTCATCAGTGGAGGATAACTCTTCCAAAACGTCTCAAATGCAAGAAAGATTGGATTCTAATCATTTACCACTCATTTGAATTTGATTTACGTCACTTACATCACTATTTAACAATAAACATTTATCTTGATTTAAATCATTTAACATTGTTCTATGCCCTTTCGTTATATAAATTGAATAATTTACCTTTATTTTCAGAATCCGCAAACACCACATTTTCAAGAATTGCCATAGAGGCGCTCTAATAATAGTATTCCACATATTTTTGCGATGGTGTCTGTTAAAGCAAATTAAACGTTTCTCTTCTTTCTACAGATAAAGGACGTAATCTAAATTTTGATTGATCATTTAGAAAATTTAGCAAAGACCAAAACAGTAGTGATGGATATGTATCAGAAAGCGCTCGCTTTCTTTGTATATACATGTATCTACTATATTCACACTAAAATATCTTTTTTTCTGGACATCTACTTTGCAGTTTTAATTTTTTTTTTAAATGTTTGTTTTTCTTTCTTTTTTTCAACAGATTGTTGCAGAACTCATGAAGTTCAGGTGTCGTTGTCATGGTGTTTCGGGATCATGCGCAGTTCAGACATGTTGGAAATCTCTTTCTGACTTCCGGTCCGTAGGAGACGCTATAAAGAAGAAGTACGAAAGGCCAATCCAAATTGCTAGACGATCTTTGCGAAAGTTAAAAAGAGCGGAGAAAACTAAGAGAAGAGTGCCCATATCTTACATGGAACTGGTCTACGTCCACAGATCACCAAACTACTGCAAGGCAAACAAAAAGAGAGGGATTCTGGGAACGAAAGGACGTGAATGTAACAAATCGTCGTCGGGTTCAGACAGCTGTGACCTTCTGTGTTGTGGGCGTGGCTATAATACTCAAGTAGTGCGATTAGTTGAACGATGTGAATGCAAATTTATCTGGTGTTGTTACGTAAAATGCAAAACTTGCGAAACGCTCCTCGACAAGCACACGTGCAAATGAAGCCGAATCCCAGTATATTACATGTTTTGTGATCAAAGCAATATTCCACCTGAGATAATGTAACAGACGTCTGGCCATATCGCGAATTTCCTCGATAGAACGTTTGTTTCCAATGAATCATCCAAGTGAAGGTGTCGTTACAGGCAATCCATAGTATCCGAATTTACTCGGTAGAATTCTAAATTCTCACAGAAATCGCTGCCTTGTTCAATATTACGCCTAGAAGTAGTATTGGTCATCATGAAATAGTTGTATATTTACAAACCATTGTGACTGCTTTGTGATTTGTGAAACTTTCAACGCTAATTACATTGATATAGATGTATTTTGCTTGATTGGTTCGATTGATGATTAAAATGAAATGTTTCTCAGGATGAACTCATATATTCTACAGTGAATATCACAATATTTATTATTTTCACATTTTGTAATATATTGCTTCCTATTTTCATATTTACATACATGTAAATTACAGCGCTGTTTTAACCTACATGTGTAAATGACAAGCCATTCTAATTGTTACTTCAGCGAAAATTACACTTTCATTTTGCATTGGCGTCGAAGTTTTTGAAAATCTCCATATTGATATGTACATTTTTTTGCTACATCGTGTATTTTTTGTTACAGTTTTATCACAATTATACAATCATCTTATTTGTATGACAATAAATGTGCTTGTGAGTACAAGTAACATTTCCCCTGTTAATTCGCATCTCTTTATTAATGTTATTTACTGTTATAGAGGGCAGTGCATATTTACTCTCATGAACTTGTAATCCCACACTCGCAACATCTCGGGCCTTTCTGGTAAGCTCGGGGGGAAACACCTCGAATGTATTACGTTCACCGGATGTACAACGTTTACAAAATTGATACGTCTTGACCATTGTGTTAGTCACTAATTAGTAAATTAACATGTTTCCAACATACATGTGCTATGGGGGGGGGGGGAGCTCTTTGTTTCTGCCAGTTGGCAAATACATATTCTAAGAAAGACAATTAATAAGTTGTATCTTGATTTGTTAGGAAATATAGGTTACTATATAATACATTGAGTTGGAGATTGTTCTTCCGTTTGCCGGAAAGACCGGGAAAGGCACGATTGATTGAATATGTTTTAAACGTCCGTCTCGAGAATTTATCACTCATATGGTGTCGTCACCATTGCCGATGAAGAGCTGAAAAATTTAGACAATGCTCGGCGCATACAGCATTTGAGCAGGGAGGGATCTTTATCGTGCCACACCTGCTGTGGCACGGGACCTCGGTTTTTGCGGTCTCATCCGAAGGACCGTCTCATGTAGTGGCCTTTTACGACAAGCAAGTGGGTACTGAGGACCTAATCTAACCCGGATCCCCACGGGATTGCATAGTCCCGATCAACAAGTAATGCTGTGACAGTTGCGCAGACGACAGTGCGCTCTTGTTGTGAGCAAGGGACCAGGACTTGAGTCTAGTCCTCGATAAACATAATTCATGTAGATACGTAGGAACTAGCTTGACCTGGACAGTCGCGTGTCTTTACAATTTTGGAAACCGAGGTTCTGTGTCGCTGTAAGTATTGGCAGGGCAAATACCCCTTAATGCTGGATTTCCATGGATAAAAAAAATTGTAGCAATTCTTCCAAAGCTGGAGATGTTTCTGTAGACTGTAGAATTATATTTTAGAAGAGTTGCTGTACGCTAACCTTCCTCTAAAAGCGTGGAGCTGTATCATAAGACCGAGCTGTTTGGGGATTGAGCTGGGGACTTGTGAACCACAAAGTGACTTGTTAGTCAGGAGAATGAAAACTTTTATTCAATATCAATATTATTGCATGGCTCAGGTGTCATAGTTTGATCTGATATTACTTTGTGTGACTGTAATAGATCATGTTTATTATTAGTCATAAAGGTGTAAAACCGGCTTTTGGTCTTTTCCGCAAATTCATTAAGTATACGCGAAGATTATTTGATCGATACTAGACTTTGCTTCATCTTCACAGCAAACGGGGCGCCGAAACTCAAAAATTGATAATTTTAGCAACATCTGAGAGAATTTACATAACGTTTCGAAAGTAGAATAGAGTAAATAATCTGGTATTTTCCATTTGTTGTGACATTAAACATGTACTGCTATAGGGAAACATTGTTTTAGTCTGCCAATTTATCAGCATGATTGACAATTTATGACATTAAAATCCATTTTCACATATGGAAATGGTCATCAAAAAAATCTAGGGCAGTTTGACACTACAACATCAATGAGATTATAAAGAAGGTGTAAACTAACAGAACAGGCGATCGTTCGACATCCGAAATACGTAACCGTATTAGCACGGTTTTCAATGCAATATTTTGAACATAGGATTATAGATTATAGATAGTGACAAATTGTTAAGGAAACATAAGAGATCGATAGATATGTTACCCAGATTCTAATCAATTAGTCGATGTAATGTATATGTTATTGTTTATCACGGTTACATGAAAACGTCACTTTATTTATGGTTTGGAAGTCATTTAATTAAGGAAACCTTTGTCTAAATTTAGCATTTCTAAGACTAATCGCTAAATATTATAATGTACAGAGGAATGAAGTTCCATCACTTAAACAAGTTACAATATGTAGTCAAATTTTTCTTTCGTTTTGGACACACATTTATGTTTTTTGTTTGTTTGTTGTTTTTTTTTTAAACGATGTAAAGATCAAAGAGTTTTGTATGTGTGTCAGTTATTTGACACATGGTGCCAAAGCTCCTATGTACTTAATTAATTACTGCAATACGTTGATCTATGATTTATTTGATCGCAACGGGGAAAGCTAACTCGATATCCTGATAAATAGGTTTACACAATCCTTAAAATCAGAAGAGGGAATGGAATTTAAAAGACAATGGGTTTGAAACATATCAGACAGCATCCTACTTAATGACGTTACGTATTTGCAATTAAGATCATTGCAATCATTGCAGATTTTGCAAAATGCAGACTTTAAACGATACTGTTCAAACCGCTATAACATCAACTTATTTGTCAGTAACCTGCCCCGATTTAAGAATTGATCATACACAGAACATGTTCTCGCATTTTGAATCAGAGCTACTTGTTAAGATTATCCGAAGTGAAACTGGCTTGGTTTCTACTAATACAGTTTGTAACCCCACCCCCATCATATCAGTATATATGTTATTATAGACATTAAATTGTAACACCGCCCCAGTATATCAGTACATATGTTATTATAGACATTAAATTATTGTAACCCCGCCCCCAGCATATCAGTATATATGTTATTATAGACATTAAATTGTAACCCCGCCCCTCACATATCAGTACATATGTTATTATAGACATTAAATTGTAACCCCACCCCTCACATATCAGTACATCTGTTATTATAGACATTAAATTATAACCCCACCCCTCACATATCAGTACATCTGTTATTATAGACATTAAATTGTAACCCCGCCCCTCACATATCAGTACATCTGTTATTATAGACATTAAATTGTAACCCCACCCCTCACATATCAGTACATCTGTTATCATAGACATTAAATTGTAACCCCGCCCCTCACATATCAGTACATATGTTATTATAGACATTAAATTGTAACCCCGCCCCTCACATATCAGTACATCTGTTATTATAGACATTAAATTGTAACCCTGCCCCTCACATATTAGTACATTTGTTATCATAGACATTAAATTGTAACCCCGCCCCTCACATATCAGTACATATGTTATCATAGACATTAAATTGTAACCCCGCCCCTCACATATCAGTACATCTGTTATTATAGACATTAAATTGTAACCCCGCCCCTCACATATCAGTACATATGTTATTATAGACATTAAATTGTAACCCCGCCCCTCACATATCAGTACATCTGTTATTATAGACATTAAATTGTAACCCCGCCCCCAACATATCAGTACATATGTTATTACAGACATTAAATTGTAACCCCGCCCCTCACATATCAGTACATATGTTCTTACAGACATTAAATTGTAACCCTGCCCCTCACATATTAGTACGTATGTTATTATAGACATTAAATGGTAACCCCGCCCCCAGCATATCAGTAGATATGTTATTATATACATTAGATTGTTTGTCTGTATTTCATGATAGTTAAGTGAATGAATTCAATACTGAGGTGTCTAATTAATGAAAATGATAAGAAAACAGTGTCTCAAATTTCCAAACAATCGACCGATTTTTGGATATGTTTTTACAACAAAAATAATGTTTGAAATCATTCCTTTGAATAATCAAAAGAGGGTATGGCAGACCTGTTTTCCTACATGAAGGGACATGAATGTTTATTCGAGTAAACAGGTACGTAACAGTGATTGAAAATGAAAGTGACCCAATATCTACTTTTAATTTACATATTCACTTGCTTATAATGAAAATGAAAGTGACCCAATATCTAATTTTAATTTACATATTCACTTGCTTATAATGAAAATGAAAGTGACCCAATATCTACTTTTAATTTACATATTCACTTACTTATAATGAAAATGAAAGTGACCCAATATCTACTTTTAATTTACATATTCACTTGCTTATAATAAAAATGAATGTGACCCAAGATTTACTTTTAATTTACATATTCACTTGCTTATAATGAAAATGAAAGTGACCCAATATCTACTTTTAATTTACATATTCACTTGCTTATAATCGTTTCATTAAACATCATCAGAGGGGTACGCCTGACATGGTGAAATAATTAAATTTCTGGATTATTTCCCTCTTCAAGCACATCAAAATATCGCATCGGTTCTACTTCAAAATTGTGGAATTTAATAAAATGATTTTGATTAATTACAGGCTACAGCATTAGAGTTGGACCAGTTGATTGTTTTTCCATGTTCATGAAACGCAGACAAATATTTTCATGTGCAAAGAATGTGGAAGAGTGGAAGGTGGACTAGAAGTTAGCATTAGAAAGAATATTAAGGTTGCTTTAAACCTTAACAAGTTATGATATTACTACTGCTAGCAAAACAAACAAAATTGGTGATATTCAGATGGAAATATACACGTGATAAATTGAAGCTTATCCATTATAGATAGTTCATTATGCTGAGAGCACTGATAAAAGTAACCAACGAATAAATGTAAGATCATATGGGGAAAAAGAACATCACTATATGATTTATGAGCAATGTTTTGTTTTCAACATTTGTATCATCTAAAAGTGAACATTGAATCCTTTTAAAATTTAAGATTTGATCATTATTTCTCCAATGGTTTGATGATGTAGATTTATAATGATGTAGATTTATAAGAAACAATTTTTTTTTTAAATATATGAAGGTGTGTCTGCGTGTAGTGTTGCAGTTCATATCATGATAAAAATGAAATTCTTTTTTTTTTATATTTGTATTCTATTTTCATTGATGTTGGAATACCCAGCTGGGTAAATAGTCGTACCATATTTCTACGTGCATTGTCTGGATCGCATTCATGACGACATGGCGTTCATTACAACTGATAAAGTTATCTATCCAAGACACACACATTCGACATGTTAATATAACTGAATATTTTAATTTTATATGTTGTTGCGTATAATACCATAGGCGTAGCTTGGGTTCGAATATTACCGAGGCAGGGGGTCGGGGGGAGGGGGGGGGGCACAGCCCCCCAGAAGCTATCGACATTTTAACAATGTAAAAGGTGTTGTTGTTTTTTTTACCGAGGCAGCTACCTCGGTTGCCTCAATGGAAGCTACGCCACTGAATACATCTTTACAAGCGTTAACATGCTTAATGAAAAGCATTGCTAAAAAAAAACCCGAAATTTATTTTTTATATAAATTAATTAGTATGTTTTTTTTTTTTGGTTATATTTATAATCTATTATGCTACTTTCGTCTTTCACACTCGAACTTGCATATGTAGGAGTTGATGAAAGTTTGGACCTAGTGAACAGAATGGACAATTGAAATTCCCTTGTCTTTTGACCTTTAATCTAGTGGAATTACGAATGTACGAACAGACGGACAATATACTAGATATCTATCATTGTGAAGGGATAAAAGAAAGGCTGTATACTGGATCATTGTATCCAGAGTTTTATAGAAAGTTTGAGCAATTCAGAAATATAAACGCTCTTGAGACTGTGATAAAATATATACCGATATACGTGCGTCACGGAATGACGTGGATTTCACCATTTGTCAAATTACAATGTATATTTCGTGAGCATGCAGGCAATCCAAACTGCGGAACACCAGGTACAAGCCACAATCTCAGTTCTCTTCGAAATCACGGACGGGTGAAAATTGTCGGGGTGAAAGGCACGGCTGGTGACAAATATATAGTCCCATTCACGTGGAATCATTATGCAGGAGAAAGAAAGCAAAGCGGCATGTACATTTAATATTTCAGAATTTTATGTTTACTCCCAACCTCAGGACATTAAATATTCCACAAAAGAAACACATTTAAAGAAATTTTACGATAATGAATGTATTGTGACTCTACAAAATATAAATAAATCTGCGGTTTTTATCCAATGCTTACCTCTATCATATCTATATAGTATCTGTATATGTAAATTGGACGGTGATACGATCTCCATTATTGGTAAAATTGGTTTCTTTAATTGTGTACGCCGTTTGTAAACAAACATCTGGCTTCCTTCACGCTGTTGTCCTATGTATAGAACGGAGTGAAACTAGTAAGTTCTACTCTATTGTACAAGGGCATTAAAATTAAAGCTACATCATTGATGACAAATATTCTGAGTATATCTTGAGAAGATATGGATATGTGTGGAAAATTTTAGCAAAATATATGAATAATTATATAGCAAATGAGATTGTCGCATTCATAAGCGAAAGTGCTGGACGACGCACTATGACGTCACAACTTCTGTTTCAGCCACTGATTTATCTAGTTGTTGGACTTTACTATGGTGTATTTTTACATTTTAGAATTTTTAAAACGACAAACCCGAAAAAAATCTGTTTTAGTCGCTATTCTTATTAGATTTTGGACGACATTATTTCGTCGTTACTGACTTTGGGCACACGAACCGCAAATCATTCTGACCTAAATGTACTTGATGACTTCATGCGATCCCTTATCATGTCCTGGTTTCTTTCGCGAATTTGTGTGAATTAAATAAAAATCGTTTAACATTCCGGGGAAAAGGTTTGGCATTTTTGTAACAAAACTTCCTTAATCTTCTGGAAACTTCCCTTAGAGCTAACAAAATGACGTGATAACCATATCATAATGAACAATGGACATGCTTCAGCCTTGTATTCTTCATTTGTGTCATCGTCTGATTCCTTATTTTACATTTCTCTTTATAAGAATCTATCATTGTTTCCTAGGTGATACACGGTCATCCCTACATTATTTTCGTTTGTAGACTTATTATTTACGTAGTTGTATCTTACAACATCGCATCTGACACCATTACAAGTAAACAAATGTCGGATTTCGATAAGACCATATGCGGATAGACAACGGCAAGTCACGATTTTTTTTCGAGAACCAAAAGAAAATCAATCTGCTACATCAGCAGTACACAAGCGACATTCTCGTGAAATTATACGTAGGCCTACTTGGGTGAAACGTAAGCTTACATGCTTCGAATGTTGAACACGATTGCCCTCCACATTGTGAGGAACGGTCGTGTAAAGTGTTCAAAAGTGTTACGTTTTGATGTTGTTGATTTGAGAAAAGCTTTGCGATTTCAAATTTACTGAACGTTCTTTTTTAGAATTGTTTTGGAATCCACATTTGATTTACGCCACTGCTTGGATATGCTGTGGCAAAGAACGTTTGAAGTTTCTCCTTCACAGCTGTTAATATTTTCACGATAGAACACTTACTCGATCCAGCAATATCTCTTTCTTTGGAATGGTTTTAGTGAAGTTTAGGAATATACATGTAGTATAGGTGTGGAAACACAGAAGTTCGCTCCTGACTTCTGGAGTATTATCAAACCGGGGTCATATTCCTTGTTATTAATCTATGAAAGGTGAAGATAACGAACAGTGATCACTCTCATAACTCCTATAAGCAATACAATATAGATAGTAGGGCAAACACGGACCCTGGACACACCAGAGGTGGGACAAGGTGTATAGGATGAGTAAGCATCCCCTGTCGACCGATCACACCCGCCGCGAGCCCTATATCCTGATCAGGTAAACGGAGTTATCCGCAGTCTATAATGTGTTAATCTTTTGCACTTAAAATTTACTCACGCTTTAAAAGATGCATTTGCATCAAGGCGGTTTGTCTGTTGGTGTCAATATAAACAAAACAAATTAATCATTAAATAATAGCTGTGTCCTCTAACAATATAGATATAAAAACGTATAATGCTAGTCGATTTGAAATGAATAATGTCATTTTTGCACTTAATATACGGAAAAACTCTAGAATTTGAGAGTTTAAAAGGACATATGTATTGGATGCAAGGTGAAAATAACGAACAGTGATAAATCTCATAACTCCTACAAGCAATACAAAATAGATAGTTGGGGAAAACACGGACCCCTGGACACACCAGAGGTGGGATCAGGCGGTCGTTTCACTAACCGATCGTAGATCGTAAACGTAGACTTAAATGTGAACGTAGCACGTACGACCGTTTCACTAAAAGTTACGATTTGCGATTTACGATCAGTATTGATCGTAACCCTACGAGTGGTCTAGGATTATCGTAAGTGCTCCTACATGCACGTAAATGAGCAATATGGCCGCCATGCTGGCCCCGCCTGAGATCATTTTGTGGTAGTATTTACCTGATCGAGTTTGTTTATGCTTTGTAGGAAGAAAACAATCACAATGACTTGCAGTCTGCTTTTGCACAAAAATATTGAACAGTCCGAGCCCGAATCTTAAATCAATTAGAGTTGTCCTTCTTTGTTACGCACAACCACAGAAATGTCAGTCTCGCAGGGGTCAAGTCCGTTTTGGGTCCGGGCTCTGTGATACTACAAATATAGTAAATTCATTGTAACACAGAGTTCGGGTCCAAAACGGGCCTAGCCCCTGTGACCAGTCTGCTGAAATAAATGTAAAGGCAATGCAAGAATTCATATTTTAAAAAGTGGGGGGGGGGTGTCAATATATCAAACTTTGCATGTAATAGTATCGAGAACAGTTGTTAGAAAAGTAATAGGAGAGGGGGGGGGGGGGGGTATAGCTACATATGCCTGCATCACCGTTAGATTACATGACTGTATATTTAACATTAGGCAGGATACAAGACATTAATATTCTCATGTTCAGAAATAAAGTTTCTTTAGTAACAGTAGATTTAATGATCCGAGACGTTGCGATTCGACGTACTCAGCTATTTTTTTCTTTTCTTGTCAGATCAATACCTTTGATGCAACTGACTAACTGCATAATACATACACATTTTAAGGAAAATATGATAATAAAATGACTTGGTGATGGGAGAGGGGTTAAAATCCCAATTTTGCAAGTGGATCGTTTCTGTAGTTTTATGAAGGTCGTTAGAAATTAAACATACAAACTAGACCTATATGTATACACATACAAGGGAAGGGTCATTATCGAACCCTTGGGGTTCCGACCTCTTTTGATAAAGTGCACACCCGTGGGGATCCGGGTTAGAATAGGTCCTCAGTACCTCTTGCTTGTCGTAGGAGGCGACTAAATGGGGCGGTCCTTCGGATGAACTGCAAACACTGAGGTCCCGTGTCACAGCAGGTGTGGCACGATAAAGATCCATCCCTGCTCAATGGCCTTAAGCGCCGAGTAAAGGCCTAAATTTTGCAGCCCTTCACCGGCAATGGTGATATCTCCATATTAGTGAAAATTTACGAGAGGGACGTTAAACAATATAAAAATCAATCATCATAAAGTGCAATATCAATAATAATTTTTAATAAATGATCTAGATTATACATCATCACGTAAAGACGAAAGTTATCATATGCTTACATGCCTAAACGGAAAAATATATATATAAGACAAACGCATGGGGAAAATAAATTTCAAGTCAGTTTAGGGACAAATTGAGCCCATGATTTGTTTGAAATTGATACAAATAAGTGAATAGATATTCATTAGTGTTACAGCGTATTTTACAACAATGATTAAACGCCGGAGTACATATCCATGGTTTGATGCAGGATAAAATTTCCTTTACTTGTGTGCAATTTTATTTTCATTTTATTATTTCCTTTTATCAATATAATTTCATTTTCTTATTTTTTTTTTTAATCCGTTGAACATAGTTTACTTATTGATGGAAATTTGGCCCACAAATCATGATCGATACATGACATTCAAAATTCTAAAATGTAAATCTTTTATGTTATTTCTTATATCACCCCTCCCCCCATTTTAGTTACATGAAAGTCAATAAAAATTATTCTATCAATTGTTCAAACATTCTAGGAATTTTCTTTATGTTACACTAGAGATCGGGCTCAAAATTTCCATTATTTTTGTTGTCAACTTGCATGGGTTACTGCAGACGATAAGGATATATTTAAATCCATGAGGAAATAATTAATGAATATTTCTGTCCATGGTAGGATTAATTTTAAATCTACCTCCATAGAGAAAAGAGTTCTAAAAAGTCAGACGTAAATCGCAATCGTAAGTGTTACGACTACGATAGGTTTCGTGAAACGCTCGTATACGTGCGAGTCAAATGATCTTAAACGTAATCGTACGTTTACGATCTACGATCGGTTAGTGAAACGGCCGCCAGGTGCCTATGTAAAACGTACACGGTACCAATTTTGATGCACCAGATGCGCATTTCGACAAATGTCTATTCAGTGATGCTCAACCGAAATGTTTGAAATCCGAAATAACAATGAAGTTTTAGAGCTATTATAGCCAAATTAGATGCATTGTCATCTTTATACCCCCCGCAACAAAAGGGGGGGGGGTATACTGGAATCAGGTTGTGCGTTCGTCTATAGACGCAATGGTTTCCGGGCTCTAAAGTGTTACCCTTTCCACCTACAGTAACCATATCATACATATGGACTACCCATGGAACGAAAGTGTTCGATATCGATTTTGTGGTCAAAAGGTCAAAGATCAAGCGCATTGGACATCGAAGTATTAATATGATTTCCGGACTCTAAAACGTTATCCTTTCCACCTACAGTCACTATATCATACGTATGAAGTACTCATGGGACGAAGATGTTCCCTATTGAATTTGGAGTCAAAAGGTCAAAGGTCAAGCGAACTGGACTTCGATGTAGCAAAATGGTTCCCGGGCTCTAAAGCGTTATCCTTTCCACCCACAGTCACCATGTTATACTTATGGACTACCCATCGCATGCTGATGTTCCCTATCGAATTTAAAGTCAAAGGTCAAGCGCAATGGACGTCAAAGTAGCAATATGGTGTCCGGGCTCTAAAGCGCTATCCTTTCCACCTACAGTCACCATATCATACATATGGACTATCCATGGGACGAAGATGTTCCCTATTGATTTTGGAGTAAAAAGGTCAAGTGCACTTCTAGAGAAGAGACTACCCAAGGTTTTTTCATGCCCTTTCTTTTCTACACTCAGGAAAGAGGTAATATATACCTATTAACAATACCCTTTGGGAGATTGGGGTAAGTGCGCAGGGGGTGGGGGGGTGGGGTGGGGGGTTACTTAGTGAGCATTGCTCACAGTACCTCTTGTTTAAAATTCACATAGTTTTCCCTAACAATTGAAAATGAAATTTACAAAAGTGGGGATTATGGATAAAAAAAATTAATTATTGGCCAAAATACTAAAGTTTCGTACTAGATTTCGAGTAAATCGATATAGACCTTTTTCACAATCGATGTTCTATTTGGAAAAATATATCAACCGAATTATTGAATTTACAACGTTTGAATTAGTTCAAAGTCTTGTATCACAAATCAAAAATTTGAAATATACGCCCAGGAGTATAAGTAGTGATGATATACATGTATTTGATAAAACAAAAAAAAACCTGTAAAAACGTGCAAATTTAGAACTTCTTATCAAACAATCTTTCCGCTACAAAATAAATTCCTTCAAACCAACATGAAATTTTTGATCAATGAATTAAGTATTGAACCAGTACCCCCACAGTCATAGAATTCTGGTTGTGCTCAAAAGCTAAGGACCTATCTTCCTTAAGTATGTTCAGAAATTATAACTTTTTTCCGGTGGGGGTCTGCATTTCCGAGAATGATTGATTAATTGGGTTTATATTATTTGACGTCCCTCCAGAGAATATTTCACTCATATGGAGACGTCACCATTGCCGGTGAAGGACTGTAAAATGCATGCCTAGTGTCGGCGTTTACGGTTTTTGAGTAGGGATGGGTCTTTATCGTGCATGCCACCCCTTCTGTGACATGGGACCTCGGTTTTTGTGGTCTCATCCAAAGGATCGCCCCATTTAGTCGCCTCTCACGACAAGCAAGGGATACTAAGGACCTATTTTAACCCGGATCCCCACGGGATCACACTTGTTATCTCTGTGGATTGATTGATTGAGGTTTTACGCCGTTTTGTTTTAACGATATACATACATATATTGGATAAAACAAAAACTGTAAAACGGGTGAAAAGAGGGTATTGCACCGAAACGAGAATTTTCCCTAATCGGAGCTCCGCGCCAGCACTCGTGACGTAGAACTGACCTTCATCCATATTGATACTCTTATTGCGTATTTTCCATTGAAATACCTGTAGGATTCCCCAGTACTAAGGGCAAGCCTAATACATTTTATGTGTCAATACATTATACATGTACATGTAGTCTAAACATAATTTTTTAAAAACGTGAAAATTGAATTATCTTTTTTTCCCTTCTGAGTGTCAGATACAATGGATACGGTTACCTGTTACGAATATATCAAATATTTGATATTCTGCACTACTACAGTCTCAAAGATCTTATACTCCTGTGTATTATTTTGACAACTGTATATAACTCTGACCGGAAAACAAAATATGGGAAGTTTGATACGCATTAATAAAGTTCAACATAATTCTAAGTACATGCACCTGCAAACGTTGATTCACCATTATAGCAATTTGCTACTGCAATACATATCATCTTATCCACTTACTGTTTAACGGTTATTTACCTTGTTTGGCCTTAAAGGGTTTCTTTTAAAACTTTGCAAAGTTCACAACGGTTTTTCGTAAAAGGCACCATGCCTTTGTCAGCATCCTTCACTCAGAAAAACATACAAGTTCTCGTTAGCAACCTTGACTATTAAAACACAGGCATTACAAGCTGTATTCGGCGTGTTTGTTGCGAGTCCTATTCATAAACTAAACAATGTCCAGGTTGGAAGCTTATTTTCAACTCGGCACATTGAAATAAACAGAGATTTGACATGAAACATTTTAGAAAAACTAGAAGTGTGTTTCAATTAAGAAAAAAATCCAGATGGAAAGGTAATATGAAAAAAAAAATTGTGTTTGTGAGGGATTCGAACCAGGTCGTTTTAAAACAGAATATATCGTTACGTATAAAAGTCGATGACCTTACACACTTAACCAAGCAGTAGACCATACATTACCAAATAAAATTAACTTACAGGTGAAGATGAAAATAATATCAGTGAAATCGTTTCAAATTTTTTGAAATTTACACAAAAAAATGCCCTTGTGAAACAAAATTTCAAAGCGACAGTTAATTTTAGAGGAAACCTTGAAGAACATGTTCATGCTAAATTGATTTTGTTTCAAGGGGGCAGTTTTTCTGAAATTCGGGGATACATGTACCCCTCTATTTCAACGCTAAAATCATATAAATCGCTTATTGCTTGATTTAAATTCGAATTGATTTGACTGAGTTTTGTCAATACACATCTTTTAAACTTACTTTCAAAATTGTTTGAATCCGGACATAAGTACAAATTAATTTTATCGATCTTTCATGCAACACCTTAAGGGAAATTAACACGAGACGTGCAAAACCTTCTTTAGAACTTTTTGATTAAACAATTTTTTCAGCCACAAAACAAAGTCCTATCCAAACCCTTTCAAAATTTGAATCGACAAGATTTTTTTTTTTTCAGCTGGAGCAGTTGGAATAATAAATGTATGATTCCGGGAATGGTCGCGCTTGCTATCTCTATAGATGAAACTGCCTAACATAAAAATAAAACATTAGAATGATTCTTAAAAAGCAACGCAATGGAAAACTTTTTCTACTATCTGTGTATACATGTGCATCAGCTAGTGGACATCAGGCATTGCACGGTCATTACAATTTATAAGATATAACACTAATTTGGCAGGAAGAGGGATAATCCTATTTTTGCACGGGGAAAGTTTCTGAAGAGTATGATGTGTATACATGTATATTGAGGCTGTCAGAAATTGAATGAACACACTACATCTATATACTCAACATATTGTATCCATACCAATGTAGAATTATGACTCTATGATTTTGTGTTCGCATGCGGTAGAAGTCAGGCGTTATGAGAACTGACTTATGAAAGATTATGATCAATACAGACGAAGAGGGTGTTGCACCGAAGCGTGAATTTTCCCTAATCGGAGCTCTGTGCCAGCACTCGTGACGTAGAACTGACCTTCATTTATACTCATTGCGTATTTGCCATTTAAATACCTGAATGATTCCCCAGAACTAGGGACAATCCTAAAACAGTGTATGTGTCAATACATTATACATGTCATCTAAAGATAATTTTTGAACTCGTGAAAATTAAATTGTCTTCTTTTTTTCTGAGTATCAAATAAAATGTATACGAATACATGTTACGAGTGTATCAAATATCTAATATTCTATACTACTACAGTCCAAAAGCTCTTATACTCGTATGTATCATTTTCTACAACTGTACATGACTCTGACCGCAAAACAAAATATGGGAACTTAATACGCATTAATAAAGTTCAACATTATTCGAAGTACATGCACCTGTAAAAATTGATTCAATATAGCAATTTGCTACTGGAATACATATAAACTCAAACTGTTTAACGGTTATTTACCTTGTTTGGCCTGAAGTTTTTCTTCCGAAGCTTTGCATAGTTCACAACGGTTTTTCGTAAAAGTCACCATGCCTTTGTCAACAACTGTCATTCAGAAAAACATACAAGTTCTCGTTAGCAACCTTGACTATTAAAACACAGGTATTGCATGCTGTATTCGGCGTGTTTGTTGGGAGTCCTATTCACAAACTAAACAGTGTCCAGGTTCGAAGCTTATTTCAAACTCGGCACATGGTAATAAACAAAGATTTGACATGAAACATATATAAAAAGTAGAAGCATGTTTCTATTAAGAAAAAAAAAATCTAGATGGAAAACGTAATATGAAAAAAAAACGTGTTCGTGAGGGAGTCGAACCCAGTCGTTTTAAAAATATAAAACATCTATACATATAACAGTCGACTATATCCGCTGGACAACGCAGTAGAACCATAAATTACAAAGGAAAATTAACGTACAGGTGAAGTTGAAAATAATGCCAGTGAAGTCGTTTCGATTTTTTTAAATTTGCAAAAAAAAAAAAAAAAAAAAAAAAAAAAAAATGCCCTCGTGAAACAAAATTTCAAAGCAACAGTTTTTTAGAGGAAAACTCGAAGAACATGTTCATGCTAAATTTGTTTTGTTTCACGTAGGCAGTTTTTTTTCTTCTGAAATTCGGGGATACCCCTCCATTTTAGCGCTAAAATCATATAAAGCCCTTATTGTTTGATTTAAACTCGAAATATTTGGCAAATTTTGTCAATACACGTCTTTTATACTTATTTTGAAAAATTATTGAATCATATCTTTTATGATTAAATCAATTCGTACTGATTTGAGAAACTATTTCTGGGTGTAGTGAGTCACCTTAATTAACTAAATTAATGTGTCATTGTATAAATTATTTTCACGTCATAATTTCTTGCGTGATTGGACGTATGCGAGTTATTTTCATTATATTTGTAGATCACCGCGTGCGTGTATGTATACATATCCAAACCATAATTCCAATGAACAGATAACTTCATAAATATAATCTGCCTTTGGAGTCTTTCTGAACTCAGGAAAAATTATTATACAACACTATTAACCTCGATACATACGAACGATACAGCCCATCACTAACACTATTACATGATCCCCAGACAAAGTGGCCATGAACTTCACAATTTTGACAGTGGCTTGTTTAATATTAAAAGTATGTACCCAGTGTGGTCACTTGATGTTCAAAAGTCAAACAGAGCTTTAATGAAATAACACATATTCACTAAATGAGCTTACAGCTCCATCCCAGCGACAGAACCCTGCTTCAATAGAACAATGAAGTTCACAATTTAGCTAGTGACTTTTTTCTTCATCATTGGTTATTTGATATCCAAGAGTCAAGAGGAAGATTTTGATAGAGACAATGCATTGTCGTTCAGTGAGTCAGAATTCTCTCATCTCCTAGGATCCGATACGATGATCCAGCAGAGGTCATGGATTTCACATTTGTGGTAGACAGTTTTCATCTTACTATTACCATGTGCTTAATTCGATCTGTTGATATCTAGGAGTTAAACAGAAGACTTTGAAAGTAATGATAGGAGTTATGAGATTGGTCACTGTTCGTTATCTTCACCTTTTACTATAAAACCCCGCTCAAGCACTGGAGCGCCTGATCCACGGCTCATGAATTTCAAAAAAGTATCAACGTGGTTGCTCGATGTCCATAAGTTAGGAAGAAAAGGATTGTTAATGAAAATAAAACATTTTTACAATATGATCCATTCAGCCCATTTAGTACCAGAACCCCTTAGAAGGGAGAAATGAATCTCACCATGACTACACACATAGTTCGTGTACTTCTTTTAGTTTTCAGAATGTTTCAAGTTTTGACTCCGTCTCTCAGATCCCTTGGTGTTCGATGGCCATGGAATTTACAAATTTGTTTCTAGTTCCCCATAAATGAAAGGTGAAGATGAATGTTCAATCCCAAAATATAACGAAGAATGACCCTGATTTGGATTGTGTTTAATAGAGGACATGTCACGACGGACAACCACCGATGAGAATTGAATAATTTGACCTAAACTGTTGTGGAAGCATCGTTGCTCTTGCCCTGTGGTTCTGCTGGAGATTTCTGGAGAAAACCCATTGATTTATTTTCTTATTGTTACTCATTACAAAATGATGTGATCTTTGGCATTGTTCAAGAAAAGTCCTGATTGGTCGGAAATGATCCAGTGGTTCTAAAGAAGAAAATATGAACATCTGTGCAAAACACACATCAGTCGAAATGAATATTGATTTGAAAATTACAGTTTAGTCTTTGCCTCACATATAAAAGAGAGTGAATGAGCGTATTTTATCATTTATTATTTATTCAAGTAAACACGCATTCTTTTATCACTGGCAAATTGCAATATACATGTTACATAAATTATAACTTCATATTTTAAGGTACATTCAATTTGATTTACTGCCAACATTAATATCAATACTCGACTGATTTAATGGCCAATACGAGGTTAACTGTTTTGAATCATTCATTTATATACATTTTAATCATTGCACTGCCTGTGTCTGAGACAACGTTATAATTAGGTAAAAGTCTGCAGCTAACATATGTGTAATATGACCGCAGAATGGGTGACATCGTGAAATGTAACAGTAATCAAACCGAACGATTACTAGAAAATACTTCAGCATTCACACATCGAGATTTTGTTGATAATGAAAATAAAACTGTACAAATCAAACACTCATATACAAATAACACATACTATAACTCACTGCCATTTTATTGTTAAGTATCAATACGTGGTTACTATATACTCAGAATTTATATTTCTAAGGTTGTTACCCCACGGTTTTGAGACCACACCCACATGTAACAGATTATAGATTGTTTTTCTACTTGGGAGGGAGGTTACACGTGAACATTGTGTAACGTGTTTCCTGATTTTGGAAAAACTGTGACTATAAACACGCACCATGCACACTATGATTATGGACGACATATTATAATGCATTCCAAAGTAAATAGATATTCATAAATATTTCTTCTTTTATTCATAAAAGCAATATTGGTAGGTGTATGTCCATTGTTATCCCTGATACTTATATCAGCACCGTTTTCTCTTAATTTTTGGACTACGAGAAGATTGGAACCTTCGCATGCTCTGTGTAGAGGGGTCTTCCCTTCTCTATCTTGGGCATTTACTTTCGATCCGTGCGCCATTAGAGTATCTACGAGATTAGGACACTGTCTTTCTGCTACCCAGTGAAGTGGCGTACGTTGTAATATATCTCTTACTGCTGTCGACGCTCCACAATCTAGCAAAATATTCACAATTTCGTAGTGATCATTTACAATTGCAAAAAAGAGAGGAGTTTGTTCATTTGTATCTTGTGTATTTACATCCACTCCGTTTGTGATAAAATATTCAATCATTTCAATATTCCCCTTTTCTGTAGCCGTAATGAAATTGATAGGTGTATAACGAAATATATCCGCTTTTGCTAGTGGTGATACGTTCTTGACTAAAAGTTTAATTATATCTAGTCGATTTCCTGCAACAGCTTTCTGCACAATTCCACCATGCCTAATAAGACACATTAGTACATCATAGTGTTTCAATAATCGGAATAACAAATCTTCTTGGATGTCGGAAAAACCAATGTCGGTGCCGTTTTGAATTAAGTATTTTACAATGTCCAAATGATTTTCTTTCGCAGCATGATGGAAAGCTGTGAAGTTTTTAGCATCTTTGAAGTTTACGTGACTCCCATTTTTGACTAAACATTGAATAACGTCAAAATGTCCATATTTGACCGCAATGTGTAAGGGCGATAATCCGTTGTAAAATACATTAGAACATGCACCATTTCTCAATAATTCTTCTGTAATAGTCAGACCTCCGTTTTGTGCTGCTGCATGTAAAGGAGAACCATAGACATTGTCACAGCTATTCACATTGGCATGACATTTCAGCAAATATTTGACAATAAACAGATATCCCCGTGCACATGCAACACAAAGAGGCAATTCACCTTCAATGATTTGGTTTGGGTCCGCTCCGTGATTCAACAAATCCATGACTATCGGCAAATTTTTAGCCTTTATTACATCAGTTAACACTAGTGTCTGTCGCGGAACCTTTTCTATTTTGCTGTACTGAGAGAAAACCTCTACAGCAGATGAAAACCCGTCGCAACAAGGACTATCCATTGGAGTATAACCATGATCATCCACATCATCCATGATCAATTGAGCGCCCCTACTGATCAGTTGCTCAATAGAGACAAGATCATTACAATGCACAGCCCAATGGAGAGGCGTCATTCCGGAAGAGTCAGTTTTGTTAATCAAATGTTTTCTTTCCAGCAACAATTTGATGGCATTTCGATGGGAGTTTTTTATAGCCCTAACCAGAGCCGTAGTATTGACATCAGCACCGTTTGCCCTTAAAAAGTTTGCAATGGAGGAGTTGCCTAATCTGCAAGCTATTTCATACGGAGATTCCATTTCAAAATTGCATTTATTTATATCAGCCTTATGTTTTACAAGTAGTTTTACCAGATGCAAGTCGTCGTATTCTACTGCAACAATGAGCGGGGTTCTGAGGACGTTGTAATAACTTGTGTTGAACCTATTAACATCTGCACCTGCTAGTATAAGACATTCTACTATATCCTCATTTCCAGTCTGACATGCAGCAATTAGTGGCGTATATGTGCCTTCGTATTCACTTTCAATACAGCATTGGTCTACATATTTTAAGATAATCTCTACCACACGTAGATTTTTACTGTAGCACCCCAATATTAACATTCGAACTTCTTCTTTGGAATCAGAGCCAAATATTCCATTATTTGATGACAAATATTCTTCCGATTTCCTCACTATGGTCAGAAGTACGTCACAATGGCCATATCCAATGACCCAATTGATTCCTCTTGCACACTTCACCCAAACACCTCCATCAAACTGCTGGTCAACCATAAAGCCAAGTTTGTATACGTCAACTTTAGTAAATTCTTCATTCATAGAGGAGTTCGTATAGATGTAATCGTCAAACTGCGATAACGATGTAAGGAAGATTTCGTATACTTCACGGCAATCAACTCTGTTTAAGAACTCTGCAAAGAAGCACTGAAACTCAGCATCTTTCATGCATTCATTATTGAACGTGTCTTGATATTTTTTCTGTTGTAAATCGGAATAGAGCCTTTCCGACAATTCCGTAAACAATTTACGTGGCAAAAGTATACTTGAAGCTGGATTGTTGTGCATTCTTGTCTTGCTCAAATACAAATGACTTAAAATGAATTTACTATTCATGTATTTTAACATATGCCTAGGATTTTCTGACGCATATTTACATGCCAAAACTTCAAAGAGAATATTTGGGCTGATAGCAAAACCATAATCAACCTTTACAACAAATGTCCCTCGCATTTGTACATATGCCTCTTGAATTTTTCTTATTGGAACTTCTCCACAAACTTTGAATACGTCTTTCAAAAGTTCTTGATTTTCGTATGTTTCACCTGTTACAACGTTTCCCGCTAACATACACAAGACTAACGCACAGTACTTTTCCTTTTCAAATAGGCACATTTCTTCAAGCTGCTTTATCAAAGTATCGCAAGGTTCTTTGAAAAACGTAATACCGTGTTTTTGAATTAAGGAGTTGCTAGCATATATCTGACAAAGCAATGGCAACATCGGGTATTCATTTAGATCAAATTCAGCGCTTGCAAGTGTTTTCGAAGGTATTCCTCTTAATTTTCTTGTTGAAATATTTCTTTCTCGCAATAGGGGAGCATCATTTTCCGAACATCGGAAATGCAAGTCCATGAACATTGGATGAACGTTCTGTGTCAAACAATGTTGAGCAAATATTTTCTGCATTTCTTCACTGTTTAATTGAAAATCTTCTGATTCTAAATCTACGAGGTATTTGTCTTGAAAAATTAAGAAGCTTAAACATTGTGCTTCTTTATATATACTTCTTCTTGCCGTAAATATCAATCTTATTTCCACTTTTGTACTATTCAACATACTCTCTAAAAAGGATTGGTGGTTTTTCAAGCCTTCACATTCACTGAGATTCAATTTGTATCTACCAATGGGATTTTCAATAACAAATACACATCCCGTCGAATTATGTTTTGACGAATAACTCTGAATTTGCTGTCTGATTTGTTTTACGCATGAAACTGCAATTATTTTCCAACCTTCCTCCTGAAGAGCTAAGGCACAGTGCCTAGCGGTTGTAACTTTCCCTGATCCAGGACCCCCGATAATTACAACACATTTTTTGGTACGTATGCACATCATTACTTCATAGTAGGCCCGCGTTTTTATAAAAACATGGTCGTCTTCTCTCCAGTTTTCCAATTCCAATTGATCCGTGTCTGTAAGAGAAATTTAAAAATAAGATCCTGCAACATCACATGACTACATTCTTTATTTTCACGGATGCAGAAAAATACTAAATAATTGTAGTCAATCATTTCATGTATTTAGATTATATCTAAGTGCTCATCAAATGTAATCTAACCCTGAATTTGCCACAAGTAAATGGATGGAATAAAGTAGGAGTTCAAGGTATCATTCATACAAGAAACTTTTGTGCAAATAAAGTAAGGTCAGTTATAAGTGTTTCAATGTAAATGAAAGTCGTGGATTTTTCAAAATCTTTCTATGATATTTATTGGAATACATATACATGTATGCATCTTTGCTAGTTATCTTTCGTTCATTAATGTGGATGGCATTGCACGGATTTTTATCTTATTTAAAACTAAAGAAACGGGTTGTCATGATCAATACTTATGCTGGCACGTTGCTTATGCACCCTTGTTAATACCAATGGTGAGCATACGTGGTATTACTGACCAAAATCATACTTTTTTACTTAACACTCTTGACTTCCATTCCATATGCAGTCTAACAGACAATAGCAATGACGTTCAAAATATGAAACTTTATCATAAACAATCACATGCCAACAATCTGTTGGAATTCTCATGGGCACGAATTGTGCTTCTTTGTTCATTGACCTGTTTTTACATTCTTATGTAGCAGAGTTTATTCAAAAACTTTTATATACGAAAAATATCTTGCTCTGGCCTTCTGCTCGACTTTTAGATATATCGACAACGCTTTATATATTAGCAAGAATAATATTCATTCATATGTCGATTCAATATATCCTTGTGAACTCGACATAAAAACACCACAGAGTACTCCACATCTGCTTTGTACTTAGATTAATGGTGAAGATAACGAACAAAGATCAATCTCATAACTCCTATAACCAATAAAAACAGAGAGTTGGGCAAACACGGACCCCTAGACTCACCAGAGGTGAGATCAAGTGCCTAGGCGGAGTAAACATCCTCTAGCGACCGGTCACACTCGCCCCGAGCCCTATATCCTGATCAGGTAAACGGAGTTATCCGTTGTCAAAATCAGTGTACCAAGAACGGTCTAACAATCGGTATGAAACACGTCAGTCAGCATTTGACCCAATAATAGGTTGTATTGACGAACTAGATCGTTATAACGACCATAGAATTTGCGAAATGCTGACTTCAATCGAGACTTAAAAACCCTGTACCATCAACCTGTTTGTCAGTACCTTGCCTCGATTTAAAAACTGACCATACCCAGAACTAGGTCTTGCGTATCGAATCAGTTGAGAGATATTAACACCATATGCAGGTGATAATGGAATATTACTACATAAATATGGGAAGTTGACGATGGAGAACCTGAAATCACCCCGCTTGTCATAAAGTCAAGTTGTGAGGTTGCCGTTAAAATCTATTTTCAATAATATGTCAGATATACCAAAGCAGAAGTATAGGTCAACATAAGAAATCACACATTTTATATCATATAAACTTTTTCACTATCAATAGTTTACCTTTTTGTAGTTTTCCCAGTGAATACAATTCCCCTGAAGGGTATATTTCTATCATGCACAAAGTTTAATTTAAAGAGGTTCGCACCTGAGATTTGGCGTGACGTCAATTTTTTTCAGGAAGAATATTCAATATATCTGCAATGAAGGAGAATTAAGAAAAGAAAAAGAAAAACTGGGGTCTCAACGTTTGTTATTGATTTACAATGTTTTAAATATGACCTTTTTGCACTTAAACTTTATGCTAGATTTATTCGTTTAAACAAGATTTGTTTGTTGGTGTCAGCATAACCTATGCATTATAAATGAGTTATTACAAAAAATGGATACATAATCAAGTCTTCTAACAATATAGATAAAAAGTTAATACTAGTAATGGAAATATAGATAATGACCTTTTTGCACTTGAGATACAAAAAAATTCATGATATCAAAATTGAAAGTTTAAAAGTACATATTAGCAGTAATTTCTAAAATTTCACAGAATTTTCAAGGTCTTCAAATTTGAAAGGGAACTAAAATAAATTAAGGATAGAGGTCAAAGTTTTAAATTATTGACGAAAATACTGAATTTCAATGCAAATTTCTAGCAAATTAATTTAAACTTGTTTAAGAATCGGTGTTCTATTTGGAAAAATATATCAACCAAGTTAATGAATGACAACATTTGAACTAGTTCAAAGTCTCAACTACTTATATCATAACTTATAAAACTGAAACACACGTAATAGATTCGTAATATGTTTACACCAATGGGGTCAGTACTGAACCAGTAAATACTTAATTGTAGCATCATGTGCAGTTGTGCTTAAAAGGTCAGAAGGTAATTTAACTTCCTTAATAAAGAAACCGCCGCGGTGGCCTGGAGGTTAGAGCGTTCGTCCCGCATGCGGAAGGCCGGGGTTCGAATCCCGGCCGCGACAGATCTAAGTCATTAAAACAGGTAGTTACAGTTCCATCATCAAACGCTCGGCATCAAGTGTGAATGTCATGGGTTCTTCGAGATGACCTTGAAAACGAATATCCCGTGTTGCAGTAGGTGTGCCACGCTAAAGAACCCTCACTGCTCAAATGCCATAAGCGCCGAGCAGAGGCCCAAATTTGAAGCCCTTCACCGGTCTTGGTGACGTCTTCATAGGAGTGAACAATTCTCGAATGAGACGTTAAGCAAGATACAATCAATCAACGTTAAAGGGACTGATTCACCATTTTTTCCCTTTTAGTGATCAAAATTTACTGTCTAATGTGTTTAAAAGATTTCACATAAAAATTAAGATTATACATTATCACAGAAGCTCATTTTAGAGAGTTTATAATTTGTTTTGTAAACAAAGATTGCGGTATGTTATTGTTTACGAAATTTTCAAAAGAAATGTATATTCATCTAAATTTATCATATCTTTCATATTTCAAGCATTTTAAAGGTAAAATATGTCATCTAAAAGTTAAAATTTGTGACTACGCA
Organism: Ostrea edulis; assembly: GCF_947568905.1. Taxonomy (NCBI): domain Eukaryota; kingdom Metazoa; phylum Mollusca; class Bivalvia; order Ostreida; family Ostreidae; genus Ostrea; species Ostrea edulis. The sequence continues at coordinate 19,034,236 of NC_079170.1, read as the reverse complement.
AAATTAAGATGCTTTATATTACAAAATCAATATTTCACTTGTTGGTTTGTATACATAAAAAGACTCGAGTCTTTGTTTACATAACACAGATTCAAGGCTAAAATATTGCTTTAATTCTTGCATTCAGAAGGTCAAAATTTTGACTGTCAACATTAAATGAGTTATATCTTTAATGTTTAACATCAAAAATGAAAAATATTTTTATCAAAAATCGTGAACTAGTCCCTTTAATAAAGATTTTTGCTAAAGCCCATCGATGACATAACACGAGCATCAATCTACCATAAATCCCACTAAGAGTTTTCTCCATTTATGCAAAGGTGTTTTAACAAATTATTATTATTAAGAATACAAAACCAGGTCAGCTAATAAAAGAGCACAATTTGTCCCCATGTATATATACATGTATATAACATTGCCTAATGTGTTGCATATATGTATTGCTATACACATATAGTGAGTCTATCTGTGTTTAACAGCGAAGATACACACACCTAATACTCTAAAATAGGAAACATCATTCTAAATAAAAACATCATTCTCAATATAAACATCATTCTAAATATAAACATCATTATAAATATAAACATTGGAGTAGTCTCGATCTTAACAATACATCTATGAGTTTAGATTATTATCATTTATTACATACAGTGTATTTTGATATTTTCCCTATCGATTCTAAAAAAGAGCACCAGTACTTTTACTTAGCCATTAAAAGTCCACACTATGCTCAGGTACTACTTGAACACAATCATGGCAGACGTCAAATGTCCTTACATAAATCGACTATTGTGACGTCAAATCTGTTCACAAATTATGATGGCTGTACACAATTCAGCTGCTATCAAAAATGTAAAGGAATTTAAATCTCTAGAATTAGAAGTTCACAGAATTTCAAAATAATGTAAAAACAAGATGTCTTTACGTGACACTGATGTTTTCAACATTTCAGTGAATAATTTTCAAAGTATGTTAGGGTTCAATTCAAAGGTAACAAAGTCAAGAAATTTGGTACCAATGGAAATGTCTTCTCAAGGGAAATGCACATACTAAATATGAAAGCCGTGTCTTACGGTTTGAAAAAATATGCCTTATATACATTCTTGTATGAAGATTTCTATTAAAGTAGTTCAAAGGTCAATGTAAGGTCACAAGGTCAAAGATTTTGGAACCAATGGAAACGATCCGACACAAGGAATACATATGCCAGATATGAAAGCTTATGTTGTAAAAGATATGTCCAAGGTTAAAGGGCTTTTTTTCTTCTTAATTTCCGAAATTTATACCAAAGGTCAATTCTAAGGTCTAAAGCTCAACAAATATGGTATCATTGGAAATATAATCTCATAAAAGATGAATATGTTTAATATAAAAACAGTATATCTAACAATATGAAAGATGATGTATATTAGATTGTTTGTTTTGCTGATTTCCGCCACACTCAACAATTTTGCAGTTATCTGGTGGTTCCCAGTTTTTATTGGTGGAAAAGAGAACCCAGATGCAATGTACCTGGGAAGAGACAACCGACCTTCTGAAAGTAAACTGGGAAACTTTCAAACTTACCGTCGCGAGCGGGATTCGAACCGACAGAGGTGAGAGGCCGTCTGATTTTGAGTGCTATGCTCTAACTACTCGGCCACGGAGGACCCCTATGTATATTAAAATTTTCTAAAAGTAGGTCAAAGATCAATGTTAAGGTCGCCAGGTTAAAACGGATGATGTCAATGTAACGTTCTTGTCATAAGAAATACACATATTATATATTAAAGGACTCCTCCTAGGCACCTGATCCCACCTTTGGTGTGTCCAGGGGTCCGTGTTTGCCCAACTATCTATTTTGTATTGCTTATAGGAGTTGTGAGATTGATCACTGTTCGTTATCTTCACCTTTCATTCAGACAATAACCTGGAAATAACAGTGTCTGCGCTATGGCATTCTAGTAGTTTTCGCTTTGATTCTAAGCATACCTGTAGCATTTTATTAAAGGACACATCTCATGTTTTCAAAGTATACAATATTACATGCATTTTGTCTTCTTTATGCTTATAGTTATTAATTCTAATAGTTCGTTCGCCGAAATTTTGCGATAATTAACCACAATACAGACTTAAATCTAAGCCCCGATTTCAAAAAGTCAAGTTAATTAGGTAGGTAGTCACGTGGTACAGTGACGTCACATGCGCCCTTCGGATTGTAAAAGTACTGCGAGATATGATTAAAAACTCAACTTTTAGGGGCCTAATTAATTTACCATGGGCAACATTTAAATCGATGTTGATAAATTGTCCGAGTTTTATATGTGTTCGCCACCAGTGCACACATATAACGATGTAAATCCCCAAATATAGCGAGTAAAGCGTGTATGAAATCGGCAAAATTGTGCGTAAATAATGTTTATAAGGGTCGCTGTCTACAAACTGTTTGGGGATGTTATTCCTTTATACATCTGTAATTGGCGCTGTTTTTCTAAAATAAACAGTGCAATCATTATTTATTTTTGGATTAGACAAATTATGATACGTTAAATTGTTGACAACTAGGCCCTATGCCAAGCTATTGTCACGCGTACATTTCGGAAAGAAAGAAAAAGACAACACACACACAAATCAATAAAAATATTCAAATTTAAAGTGGTAATCACATTATTTTATTTTGATAAAGCAATCTTATTACTATTCTGCACGTCTTTAGGAAGTACGAAGTGGGAGCACGGCGTTATAGCCTACTGACGCACTCAAGATGCTACGAGTTCAATAAAGAAATAACTTTATAATTCAATTTAAAGTTAGGAAATACAATATTCTATTATTTGTATAATTAAAAGTTCAATTATTTTGTATCTTTATTTTTTGTTGTTGTAAATCTACCAGTTGGTAGAAGTTACATTGTATCGTCGATATATGTTGTTACAAGGTGAAGGTCAGTTGATCCGAGTGTGTATTGAATTTGAAGAGCAAAACAGAATGTATGCTATAGGTCTACCAGTGCTTATAGCTTCGATATATCCATTTTCTCGCAGTTTATCAGGGTCTCTGTCCAAGCGATGTTTGAAAAGGTGACTGGGTGTGTTTTTTAAGGTAAAGTTCTTGCTCCAACAAAAAAATTATCCACGTCTTTTTTCTCGTACCTTCCTTCGAAAAAATGAAAAATACTCAGTCTAAATCCTTTCTACCGACAACTAGTACACCCGAGCACGGCACAAAACATCTTAATGCATTATTACTTACAAGCCGTTAACGTGACAATTGGTTTTTTGTCGATTAAATCTAATCTGTTTATGAAATGGCTGATAGATGTTTTCAAACCCGAGGGCTCATATGACGTCACCAAAATGGCGCGTAAACTAGCGAAAGAAAATATGCATATCGCAAGATTTGAATTTCATCGCTTTCAAACTCGAAAACTACGCAAAATATTTCATTCAAAACACATTTAAAGTGGTTTTAGGCATAAAAAGAGTTAATTTTGCTGAAAAAATGAAAAAGTTTAGAAACATGCGTTGTGTCCTTTAATGCATTATTATTTACTTCCTTGAAATGAAAAGACACAGCCATTCCTTGAAATTTTACAATTACCTTCAAATTGGATAAGATCTATTCCAAGATCTAAATGTTTCACTTTATATTTGGCAACTTCATCGTCTAGTTTCCCGTCGCACAATCTATGAATAACCTACAAAGCAAATAGGGGAAATGTTTAAAATATCTGGAAGATGGCTCTTTTATAACCACAAAAGTGTAATATGTCGTAATAAACAACATCTATTCTCGTGTAATGGGCATTGGTGTTTATTCACATCATGACCACTGATATTTACACGCGATCATCACTCGGGTTTGAAGTTTTCAAAATAATCTTAACAAGATGTTTGAGAACACATCTACAAATTAAAACATACAAGCGTATTTCGGTTGCATGAATTCAAACGAAGACCAGTGGTCACAAAAGGGGTTTGGAAATAAGAAAACTCTATTAAAAAAACGGCAAACTGACAACTTAAAGTTTTAAATCGAGGCAAGCTACTAACAAACAAGTTGATGTTACAGGGGTTTCAACAGTCGCGATTGAAGTCAGCATTTCGCACATTATATAGTCGTTATAACGATCTAGTTCGTCAATACAACCTATCATTGGGTCAAAGATGTCTGATGTGTTTCATACCGATTGTTAAACCGATTTTGACTACGGATAACTCCGTTTACCTGATCATGATATAGGGCTCAAGGCGGGTGTGACCGGTCGACATGGGATGCTTACTCCTCTTAGGCACCTGACCACACCTATGGTGTATCCAAGGGTCCGTGTTTGCCCAACTATATATTTTGTATTGCTTATAGGAGTTATAAGATTGATCACTGTTCATTATCTTCACCTTTCATATGCACCCTCATTCAGATTGACGTTTGACCAGCCTATCACCCTCAAGTTCAGAGTAGGGCCAAAAAATGGGTTTAAATGTTTACAGAGAACTCTTTATGAAAAATCCTCTCCAAAACCAGGAGAAAATGATATTTCAAATTAAAAGGCAATCACCTTCATACAGTCTGAATTAGTTTCCTCAGAGCTTTGCTCCTATAGTACAGAGTGGATTACATATATGTATGTTAGAAATTTTACGGTTGTAAATGGGAATATTTGAAATTATTCTTTTATAAACTTGGCTAGAACCTCAAAGACATTTTGCAGAAATCGTCATGTGATGTAGATTCATATCTGTCCAGGCTTAACTGAGATTTGATACTCAAAACAGGAACATGCAACTACTCATGTGAGTGATATGGACCTCTTTCTTTTCTTATGAATTCTCGTAGAGGCGTTACATTGGAACTATAATGATCCTCATTTTTGTATTTCATTACTTATTATATACGATTCAGCACATCATTATCTTTGAATTCATTAACATCTTTTTTCTGTGGGAATCCAGGTTAAAATATGTTCTCAGTACCCTTTTCTTCTCGTAAGAGGTGACTAAATAAAACGGATGAGACTGCAAAAACCGAGCCCCAGTGTCACAGCAGGTGTGGCATGATAAAGATCCCTCCCTACTCAAATGCTTTAAACGCCGAATATAAGCCTAAATTTTGTAGCCTTTCGCCGGCAATGATGATGTCTCCATATGAGTGAAAAAATCTTGAGTGTCCCACTATATAAACAATATAGAATCAATCAAACCTAGGCACCTGACCCCACCTCTGGTGTGTCCAGGGGTCCGTGTTTGCCCAACTATCTATTTTGTATAGCTTATAGGAGTTATGAGATTGATCACTGTTCGTTATCTTCACCTTGCATTAGCATCAACATTTGAAATAGGTAGTAGGTAATTTTTAACACAAACCCTCGCCAAATCGTTCCATTTCTTGTCAAATTCTTCTGATGAAAGCCATCTTGTTTTGTCATGGAAAGTAAAATTCCTATGTAACCGTATTCTTTCAACATCATCTGCAATACGAATACTTTTCGTATCTGGATCATTGCCCCAGCCATTTTTTGGCTTTTTGATATCATTCCTCTGTTTACCGTTACTAAGGGTATTTCTTAGTAATGTGTATATCAAGGTTGCATCAAAATCTGCTGAGGAAACCTTTACCTCATTATCTTGAAGAAATAAAAAATATTTAAGTGATTGATAATAATTATATTTTATAATAAATATAATATAAAATAAATATGATAATATAGATATATTTCACTGTGTTATTTTCTGAATATCACTCTTTGCTATTGCATGTAAGATACCTTACCTGGATACAATATATGACATTGCTCTGCTGTACATCTCTTTACAAGTTTACTCTCATGCTCGAAAAGATGGTTTTCTAATGTTGATGGAGGAACAAGTGTGTCAAATAAAATTCTGAGAGCGTCCTCGCTAATTTTAACAAGGAGAACAAACCTTACAAAGTTATTTTCCTCCACTGTCAATATGTTCCGGTGTTTATCTAAAATCAAAACAATAAAACGACATTATGCACCTTAGGTTTTCTCCTGAATTAAATCTCTACATTTGTTGACAACTTTTTATCTATAACAATAGATACAAATTGTTCATTCATGCATTCATATCTGTGTTCATAAAAAAAAAAAGGTTCAAGGCAGAAAGGTGGCGTTGGCATTTAGAGATGTGAAAAGGAAAAAGATTCCATTACATGTAATACCAAGCGAAGATTCGGCCCGTCCGCAATCACCAAATAAAAATAGAGATAATCTCTACATTCATTCACTGAAATTTTTGTGATCCCTATGGGCGCTGCCATATTGTTTTGTTCATTAGATGATTCTAGAGGGTTTTTTTCATTTTGAATGCCACAAATACAAGACTGACATGTAATTTGTATTTCAAACACCCCGTTTGTTAAAAACGAATGGTATGATCATTGTTGTTACAGTGTTTAGCAAATCATCAAAGACAAAAACAGTTATACGACTAAATAGATGAACGAGTCAATCATCAAAGAGAAAAACAGTTATACGACTAAATAGATGAACGAGTTCATGAGTTTCTTTATCGAGGTAATCTACATCGTCATAATGGCTGACTTCCTTTTAAAACATGGATGAAAATATAAATATCAGCAATATTTGTCTATTCATTTTAAAATGCCTCGCGCAGTTGAATAGCTCAGTAGGTTAACACATCGACTGCTGAACTGTAGATCGCGTGTTCGAGTCCTGCAGGGGTTTTAAATTTTTCTCAAACTGCTTACGACTAAAAATGCATTTTTTGACTAAATAAAGTAAATATAAAAGTTTTCAATTTCAAAATATTATGGTACATATCCTCCACTTTTCATCCATATCAAATTTCTTTGGTGTAGCATACCTCCTTAAAGAAGAATATACGATATAATTACGGTTACTGTTTTACCATTTCGAATTTATTGGTTAATTTTGATTGGTTTTAACAGTCTTTTTAATTGCAAACGGGATGCATTGTTGTTGTTTATAATTGTTTGCTTTGAAAGAGAAAACAAGTTGAGGTTAAATGTGACGTCACAATGCACGCTTTACGTCGCCTTGCGTTTTATGTTCCGCGTTAAATGAATAGGCGGATCCTGTAGAACTGGTATCCTCATATATCCTCCTTGAATATTGAAATGTTACAGGGTGTTTACCTCAAGGAAATTTTTATAAAAGATATATTTTGAAATGAATCATAATCGACCGTACTTAACGGAATTATAACTATCAATTGGGACACGTCAAAGACCATTTCGTGCTTCGCCCGGTCCAACGGTCACACCGTATACATATTATGTTCAAACCTAAACGCAATAATTCAGCTTAACGTTATCACGTTTGTATATGAAAATGTTTTCAAGCATTACTTTAAAATGGCGTCACTGTAAACATTATATAAATATTGCATGTAGTTGAGGGTAACATTGAAAATTTTCACCCCGAGAAAACCTTTGTCAACCGAGGCGTAGCCGAGGTTGACAATGGTTTCTCGAGGTGTGAAAATTTCAATGTTACCCTCAACTACATGCAATATTTGTTTTATTATACTGAATGCTATGTAAACAGGAAAGCAGAAAAAAAACTTACGTCTGTTGATATTTGATCAATCACTGTCATGAAATATTTCGTATATCGATGCGGATATTCCCGTTTATTACAAACGCAAAAATGACGTCTTCTAACAATCTACGGCGAACCGTACGCGCATAAATTTGACGCATGTGATAATTTTTTATAATATCACCCGTTGTCAAGTACTGTTACCCCTTGCTAGATATTATACCCCCGGGGTGTGTGTTTTCTGTTCTCAGAGGGTAACAATATGTTTTTTTCAAATGCTTCTCGACCAATCAGATTCGAGTATTTTACATGAAAGTATGATACTACGTTTTAACATTCAGTGTCCTATGACGTAGAAATTTGCTTCCACGCATTGCTTTACTATCACGTTATAATGAAAACTACGTTTTAACGGTCAGTATCTAATGACGTCTAGACTTGTGTAATTTTAACGTTCCTCTGTGTGTGACGTAACGTCGCTGTGTTACTAAATGTAAAGCTTCTGAAGATTTAAAATGAAAGCACAAAAGCTTTACTGAACGTCTTCGTGTTTTATCTTTTCTATCTTTTCACCTATACTTGTACCGATCATTGCGAAAAGTAAATATATAATTATATAAAGAGTTTAGTCTTGACCCACAATAGGATTTGTCCAGTGTCGATCAATTCAGGGCCATCTCCAAGATCTTTGTAACATTTGATTTCATAATCGGCTCTGTGGGGCGAAATTTCTCCCTCGAGTTTAATAGTTCCGCCATGTCCAATCGCAACGTATTCTGGTCTTAATGTGACGCAAATTTCTGGATCTTTATCACCTGTTACATATTTTTCTATTGCCACACATTACACTCGATGATTTTAATATGTAGACGTTTTGTTTGTTATCAGCTTTTGTAGTTTAATTGTAGATTTTTATTTCCTTTTCAATTTAATTTTCTTTTCTATGTGAATATTCTATTGTCCTGAAGAAAGGACAGATCGTTCGGCAAATTTGGTTATTGACTGTTGTTCGTGTCGCTGGTAATTTCCAGTGCTTTATATATATATATGATATCATCCAAGCCTACCATCTAATGAAAACTTACGACCAAATAAGTGGACAACTGACTTCTTGCTGCAAGCGATTTTTCTATTTCGCAGGGAAACCTCCATATGATAGTGACATGCATTGTTTTCTTCCACTCTGTTGATCACGAGTTCAGAATTCCTGGTACCAGTGTACTTTATTTGTCCAGTGTCGATCAATTCGGGGCCATCTCCAAGATCTTTGTACCATTTGATTTCATAATCGGCTCTGTGGGGCGAAATTTCTCCCTCGAGTTTAATAGTTCCGCCATGTCCAATTGCAACGTATTCTGGTCTTAATGTGACGCAAATTTCTGGATCTTCATCACCTGTTAATAACCATAGAAATGTGATTGTAATACACACGGAGATAGGTGTTGTTTCAATATTTTGATTTAGCAGAGCTTACTATCAACATTTTAAGTAGATGTCATCTATTTTAATTTTTTGTGATACTAACCGTTTTTATCTAAACGATATCCCGTTGCCATGATTGGGGCTCATTCTCAACCTAAAAGATTGCATGAATTAGTTCATCTGAATTCTTAGCATTAAGTGTCAGAAATATCAACATATTACATATCTACAATCAGGGTTAGGGTTAGGGTTGAATGTTGAGCATAAAGAAGCAAATCTTTTCGGAGTGATTCCAAGCGTGTATCGGGATGGTTGGAAATGTGACACTGTAGAATTTGCTGATATATGTACCATTAAACAATATGTTGTGTGTTTTATGTCCCTTCAAGAATTCCCGATAAAACTAATTCTCACTTCTAAATGCCGACCGCTTGGCGAAGGAGCAATCACTACCTGTATTTACGTCTGAGGTTTAACAATACATTGTCACGAGTGTGGCTCGAACTCACAACTTCTCGGTTACCAGGTGAACGCTCTGCCACTGAGCTACTGCGACCGGTATGTAATGATAACATATCTCATTTAAAAGTGGAATGTATTTACTATAATACTTAAAGTGTTGGTGAACACTGCATTCACACTTGTCACTATCTACTTTCAGCAAATGAAATGTCAAAAACAGACTACAGTAACATTATGTCAAGTCAGTGTATGCTTCATCAATATAGCCAACATTGTTGAAAGATACAATTCGTATCAAAAAGTACAAAGTATGTAACATATACACCAATACTAACGTGATCGGAATATAGCCTTTATTGGTGGAAAGTAGAGCATAAGATCTGGGACTTCCGAGTGAAATCTAATCTCGCTGCTCCCGAGACTTTGACGCGAGTTACCCGAGACCTGACGTAATTTCTACCGGAAATTAATGTGCTTTAAGGACTTCCAGTGTTATTGTATTTATTAATTAGAAATTATGGCATATTGTACTTTGTTTCTTTGCGCAATAAACATATTTACATATTAATGTATTAGTTTTCAAAGGACATCATCTAAAAAACAAATAAGAAATGATAATACAGAGTTATTGTTCTTATCTTTTTCTCTGTTTGAAAGTCAAAGTATCATATCAAAATTAAGGATTATCTCCCTCATGCATAGCTCTTATCCTTAGACGAATTTGACTCCACTTTTTGGCACGGCACTCTGTTTTTCCCTAAAATAGCTCTAGCAAGTTTATCGTTATTTTGGATTTCAAACATTTTGGTTGACCATCACTGAAGAAACATTATTTGTCGAAATGCGCATCTGGTGCATCAAAATTGATACCGTATAAGTTTTACATTATTACCCCTGGGTCGAGACCTCTGCTTGTGGACTGATAGTCCCCGGGGATCTCTACAGCCTAGAAGTTAAGTACTTCGTTACTAGCTTGAAAATACGGATGTATATTTCATTGCTGTGATAAAATTTAGAAATTCATTTCCAAATTAAGGATTATCTCCCTCATGCATAACATTTTTCCTTAGACGAATTTGACTCTACTTTTTTGGCATTCTGTTTTTCCCTAAGGTAGCAGGGGACATTTTCGCACTATAGGCCCGGTCAACTTTTTCAAAAAAATGAAATTACCCCGTATTTGAAGTGATATTACATGTGTAAAAATGTATACAATAATTTTAGGATGCATGTCAAATGTAGCTGAGTGCTCAGTAAAAATGTTGATATACAACATGTAGGTGTCACCATGATTCCTAGCATATAGATGGGTGCAAATACGAAACTAAGACACGTGGTCAGCTGCTGAAGAAATTCCGGTGAAAACATGCAGGGTCTAGCAAAAGGTCTGTAGCTGTGAGGGAAGGTGGATGGCCCCATATGAGAGGTAGATTTTTGAGAAGGGCAGATAGGGTTCTTGATTGTGCACAGTGTCTAAATCCCCATGTTTGGTACTCTGATGGTGTGGGGGTGGTGTGGATTAGCCCAAATGAGGGAAAATCAAAGCAAAAAAAGGGGAACCTTCTCACAGCATGTTTTGTGCACCAGCACCAGTATTTATAGATTACAAGTAATTTAGGGTCATAATTTATTAACTACACTAATATGAAATACAAGTATTGACATAAAGGGGAAATATGATTTTTCATTAGTCTGTCATAATCTGACTTTGGTGTATACCCCCTATCCACATGTTTCAAAACCAAAGAAACTGTCCCCTGCCACCTAAAATAGCTCTAGCAAGTTTATCGTTATTTCGGATTTCAAACATTTCGGTTGACCAACACGGAAGAGACATTATTTGTCAAAATGCGCATCTAGTGCATTAAAATTTATACCGTATAAATTTTACATCTAAATATCAATATTGCATAGCGACTGGGTGAAATTCATCAAACACTGAAATTGTACATACAATTTACCATTTTACGTAGAAAATATATAGTCTGTTTCATGTTGTTTGAGGTATGCATGTATATATCAACAAATAAAGATGCAATACGAGTGTCTTAAAACTTTTTAACTTAACTCTAAAAAAACCCACACATATTTGGCGGTATTAAATAAAGTGAATTTATTTTATAAAGAAAATCAATTTTATTCAGTTGATCTCTTAGGGGTGGTACATACCACTAATTCATATTTTATTGAAATATGAACATTTCCACAATTAAACTCATTGATGCACACATCAACCCTAAAGAATCATAATGAATGAAAAGTACATGACATTTATTTATATAATAATTATTTTTTAATGAAAAAGATTTTCTTGCGCAAATTCTATGGTCGTTATAATAATCTAGTTTGCCAATACTACCTATCCTTTGGTCAAATACTGTCTGAAGTGTTTCATACAGATCGTTAGATCGTTTTTTCCACACTAATTAGGACTACGGATTTCTCCGTTTGCCTGATCAAGATATTTGGCTCACGGTGGGTACGGCCTGTCGACAGGGGATACTTCCTCCTCCTAGGCACCTAATCTCGTATGTTCAAGGCCCAACTATCAATCATGTATTCCTTATAGAATAGATGAGATTGATCACTGTTTGTTATCTTAATATTTCATGTACATGTATTCTTAATATAAAATCATAGTAGAAAACATTTGAACATCCTGAGTGGTGGTCGCATGCCCATTATCTACCGATTGATAGTCTATAGCTCTTAGTTTCTATATGCAAATACATGGATTACTAATTTTTATTTATGCACGTATTTATGTTTATATTAATAATTAACACATATATTAATGTGACGGGAAAAATTCAAGTACAGTGACCCCCCGTTATAACGCGAACATTTGTACCTATGCAATTTTGGCATTATAACGGCGTGGCATTATATCGGGGTGGGGGGGGGGGGTGTACAGCTTTCATAAGAAATCAAATAAATTATATCTACTCCATGAATGTGCTATTAGATTTCGGTGTGTCCGCCATAATCAGATTTTTAAAAAAAAAACAATGAGCATATTTGAACTCAGATCATTATCGTTTACGTAACTTATTATCTGCTCCAAACTTTGAGATTAGGAGGACTAACGGTGAATAATTGGTTAAGCCTGCTCACTGAAAATTTCCTGCCGTTGATTGGCGATAATTAGCGGGGGTGATTATAACGGTAATTGACCAAATCGTACCTGTAAACAGGTTGGTGGATGGCGGTATGCGGGATATGGCGTTATAACGAGGTTTTACATAGCGAGGAAAACGGGACTTTGGACTTTTTTGGCGATATGCGGGGGTGACATGATACCAGGGGGCAATATAGCGGGGGTCACTGTACATCATGATTTTGTTTCTTTATTCACTCTAATTACAAACTATTACAAAAACATATATGTAATATATCACGTCAAGAATCTTTTTCATATCTAAATTAGTCATATACTGTACAAAAATTTAAATCTAAATCAAATAAATCCACAATTACACAACTTCTGGCAGATGCTGTGGCACAGTACCTTTGACGTTTCTTCACAGCTGTTAATATTTTCATCAGGAGCAAATATATGGGCTTGGTAGAACATTTACTCGATCTACCAATGTATCTGTCTTTGTAAGGACTTTTGTGAAGTTTAGGAACTCAATTTTGGTACGGTAACTGATATTCAACAATTGCATTGACTGGGACATCAAATGTATCTAAAACTGCAACATGTTTTGAAGAATTTCTTTTTTTAAAGGGAAGTTATAAGTACGATTACCAAAGTTTCAGAAATCAAAATTAAGCCAGAAACAATACTAGAAATTTTGTGTCATTTTTTGCCACATTAGGATTAATTGTGTGCACTCAGTATGGTTATCAAATGCATAAACAATATTGCTTTCTTTCACATGAAGATCTCTTATATGAAAAGCTGTGTCCGATGCTGATTATTATTAATGTTTCGGTTTGTGCTTTATTCTACTGAATAGCTAGCCTTGTGAAAAGAAATGTGAATTTCCATTATATAATTGTAAGTTATCACGTATATCGCATGTTGATGGAGGTTTAAAAATTTAGAATAATAAGGCCTCAAATAGAAATTGCTGTGTTCCTGACCCTAAATTAAACACACTACCCTGAATTATTTTAATTAAACATATTATGTTGAAGAGATCATTCCAGAAATACTTTTAGGAATCTGTAATCTACTTCACAGGCAATTTTAATCAAAATGTATTTAAAAGTTGCAATGATAAGCGACAAATGATGCCCTCGTGTTCAATACGACATCATGATTGTGATCAGAATGTTAAAAACTTGTGTACAGTTACAGAGTTTCCTAAAACTATACTTCTACTATTGTATCCAAACTTTTTAATTATCAACAAACTCTTCAGTGCCTAGATACAGACCATCTTATCCGTAATCCATCAACGTGTTTTGTACTTCATCTTCTTTCAACTATAGTCCACCTGGACATGTTATTACTGATGATATTAAGGAGGACCTCAAATCACTTATTCTAAAAGGTCCTAAATACAGGGAACCTTGGTCTTTCAATTGGCGACAGAACTTTAACTCTATTATGAATTCTGTCAAAGACTATACCAGACGATAGGCTAAATATGAAAAAAGATGAACTAAAATAAAATAATTCATTCAGATGTTAAACTTATACGGTACCAATTTTGATGCACCAGATCCGCATTTCGACAAATAATGTCTCTTCAGTGATGCTCGACCGAAAGGTTTGAAATCCAAAATAACAATGAAGTTTTAGAACTATTATAGGGATTATATTATAGGGATAGCTATTATATGTTTTGGCTCCAGCTGACAAAGCTTGTAATAACAATGTCTTTGTTTGTAAGGCTCATGATTACAACTGTATTTTAAACGAATTTGGCATTAATTCCACTTTTGGTAATCGTACGTATAATCCAACTGCCCTTTCAAAAGAACCATGCTTCAGTTTTAGACACATTTAATATCCCAGTCAATGAGTCGAATAAATATGAGCTTACTGTACCTATTCTGGATTCCTAAAAACTACATAAAAATCGTACAAAGATACAGTGTTCTACCAAGTCCCTATCTCTGCTCCTCACGAAAACGTTAACAGTTGTGAAGGAGAAACTTCAAACGTACTATGCGACTACATATGCCAGAAGTGGTGTTAATCAAAAGTGGATTTTGAAGAAAAAAAATCTAAAGAACTTTTAGTGAACTTCAAATTTCAAAACTTTTCCCAAATCAATAATATTAAAACCTATGCCTTTTCAACACTTTACACGACCAATCCTCACGATAAATTAAAGTCTAGACTATTTGACATGAAAACAAAAGTACGTACCATCTATCCTTCTGTGTTTAGTAAACCAGAAGTGATAAAAGAATTAGATAGGTTACATGAGGAATATGTTTTGGTTCCAGCTGACAAAGCTAGTAACAACATTGTCTTTGTTTGTAAGGCTCGTTATTACAACTGTATGTTAAACGAACTTGGCATTAATTCCAATTTTGGTAATCATACTTATACTCCAACTGCCCTTTCAAAAGACGAAATTCTTCAAAACCATGCATCAGTTTTAGACACATTTACTATTCCAGTCAATGGGTCGAATGAATATGAGTTACCGTACCTATACTGGATTCCTAAACTACAAAAAAAAAATTACAAAGATACATTGCTGGATCCAGTAAGTGCTCTACAAATCCCCTATCTTTGCTCCTCACGAAAATGTTAACAGCTGTGAAGGAGAAACTTCAAACTTACTGTGTGACTACATATGCCAGAAGTGGTGTTAATCAAATGTGGATTCTAAAAAATTCTAAAGAACTTTTAGTAAACTTGAAATCACAGAATTTTTCCCAAATCAATAGCATTAAAACCTATGACTTTTCAACACTATACACGACCATTCCTCACGATAAATTAAAGACTAGACTTTTTGACATCATAGACAGTTGCTTCTTCAACAAACACGGAAAACGGAAATTCTCATATCTAGTGATCAGTCATTCAAAAACTTACTTTGTTAAACACCACTCTGATTCCACGCACAAGTACTCTGAAGTTGAAATAAAAAATATGCTAGAGTTCCTCATTGACAATATTTTCGTGGTCTTTGGTGATCAGGTCTTCCAACAGTCTGTTGGAATTCCCATGGGCACGAATTGTGCTCCTTTGTTAGCTGACCTGTTTTTTATTCATATGAAGTAGAATTTATTCAAAAACTTCTACGTGAGAAGAAAAAATCTCTCGCTGTGACCTTCAATTCGACTTTTAGATATATCGATGACGTTTTGTCTATTAACAATGATACATTTCATTCATGTAAAACTTATACGGTACTAATATATCGATTTGATATATCCCTGTGAGCTCGAAATAAAGGACACCACAGAGTCGTCCACTTCTGCTTCATACTTAGATATTTTATTGAAAGTAGACATTAACGGCAAACTGACAACTCAACTGTATGACAAACGGGATGATTTCAGCTTCTCCATCGTCAACTTCCCACATTTATGTAGCAATATTCCATTATCACCTGCATATGGTGTTTATATATCTCAACTAATTCGATATGTAAGAACTTGTTCTGGGTATAGTAAGTTTTTAAATCGATGTAAGCTACTGACAAACAAGTTGATGGTACAGGGGTTTCAACAGTCTCGATTGAAGTCAGCATTTCGCAAATTCTATGGTCGTTTTAACGATCTAGTTCGTCAATACGACCTCGCATTGGGTCAAATGCTGTCTGACGTGTTTCATACCGATTGTTAAGCCGTTCTTGGCACACTGATTTTGACTGCGGATAACTCCGTTTACCTGATCAGTATATGGAGCTCACGGCGGGTGTGACCGGTCAACAGGGGATGCTTACTCCTCCTAGGCACCTTATCCCACCTCTGGTGTGTCCAGGGGTCCGTGTTTGCACAACTATCTATTTTGTATTGCTTGTAGGAGTTATGAGATTGATCACTGTTCGTTATCTTCACCTTGCATAGCAAAATAAGGGGGACATCTGTATTTTGTAGTCTTTTCAATATGGCGAAAAGTCGCTAATTATTGTTTTGTTGACTTTTCGTGTCGAAAATACGACAAGACGACAAAAAGCCAAGCGAAAAGACGGCAAATTAGGTCGGTAATTTGCGGGTTTAATTCATCGTCTTTTCGCCTACATTTTGTCGACTTTTCGATTTGTCGTCTTTTTGACTTTTCGTTTCTTTTTTTTTTTTTCGCTTCGAGTGTGTAGTGTGTTTCTTATATGATCCTCTTTAAATATATTTACAATGACAGTGGCGGATTCAGAAAGTTTTCAAAGTGAGGTTGCCACCAATATTGCACTTTTTTGCACCAAAAAGGGAAAGCTGAAGACACTAAACTGGCAAAAATACATTTATGCTCTTCATTTTTATAAGAATATAAAATACTATTCGAAGAAACCAGTTTTCTATTGTCCCGCAGCTTTGTTATTTTTCTTGGCAATTAACAATGGAATACATATTGTTGGTTAAAAATTGGCATTTATCAATGACGATTGAAGAACTTGACAATTTATTTACAACCTCTATAATAGCGAGATCCCCGAGTATCAAAACTACAATTCAGACAACCTAAACAAGAATGACATTGGGATTTCCCTAATTTTTATAAATCTTGTTAAATACAAACATAATAAAATAGAAAAACTAAGGTTGCACCTTAAACTTTTGCCATAAAATCCAATGACAATTGAATTTCCACCGCCCAAGGGACAAAATAAATGAAAGACGGTTATATTTTGGGTTTTTATTTAGAGAATTGTAAGAGACCTTCATAAATTCTGTACAAACAAATGTAATATACTAGTAATAAAATAGATGGAGTAGGTAATGGATAGTACTAAATACTCTGAACATGCTAAAAGCACTGTACTTGAATAAACTGTTGGAAAGACTAGCACATCCGAAAATGTTCAACAAAAGGAGGGTTGCAATTAACCACGGTACCTCCCTCCAGATCGGCCACTGACGTGATGACCATTTAGCGTACGACGAGCTAGTGACAATTCCTTTGTGATCAAAAACAACTTATTAGTCCTGCCTATTGGTCGAACGGTTTATGTCTATCTACAGCGCTGAATACACTCTATTAGTTACATATTATACTAATGTACCCCTTTTATAAGGTCGATCCCTAGATTTATTGGCTTCACAGAAATGCATATCGACCGAGCAAGGTGTACAAGGTCCATATGCTGTTCTTTGAAGTTAGTATATTCAAAATATCAAAGCGCTACATTTATTATATCATAGTAACAGAGAAGAAACAATGTGATTAGTGTTGATTTGTGTCTTTGGATTATCACGGTTTTTGTTCTTGCAGTAACTCAAATCAATATAGGTAAAATATAGTTTTACACGTGCTATAGAACAATCCAATCAGATTTATCAAATTACACAGTAAAATAAGAGAGATGGGGTACTGAATATTTACTTATTAAATGGCTACTGACATCTTGAATAAACGTAGCTGTAAACAACTAATGAGGAAGTCCACCTTATTTCTTTGTCTTGGTCTACCCATATATACACCAGATGCGTTTGTAATACCTGACTAATTTTCTAGGTTGCCTCGAGCAGTGCACATCTCCGATAGGAGGTATGGGCAATGTTATATCGTGTCATTCATGTACTCAAAAGGTCAATAAAACTATCAAAATTAGTAGTATATTCAAAATAATTGTATAATTGGCTGAAAATGTAGAGATGTCTGCATGCCATACAAAGTGTGAAAACTCATCAAGATCAGCTGATAGAATGGGATATATAGAGAACATAAATTTGCATAAATTACAGATATATGATAACTTGTTAACTACAGCTTTATGCACGCTAAGAAAACGCGTTGAACGCGGATAATTAATTACCTGGACCCGCTTAATTGTGGCGAGGTATAAACTATACGTCACAAATATTCTCTTTATTTCGCTTATTTAAAAATAATCACAATGTACAATGATAAACACGATTGGCATTCCACCAGTAAACATATTGTCACTCCATCATACAACTCAAAATTCCAATTCTAAAATGTGTTGTTGTTGCTGTTGTTGTTCTAGTTCCAGTTGGATAGAATTTTCAGATCTCGTCAGATCGAATTTTACCGTCAAAATCATACACCTCTTAACAGTCAGTAGGCTATAATGCTACAGAAATAAATATCAGTAAAATGCGCAATTTGGATTCCGCGCCTGAGGTTGTGCTGCATGAAAACTTAACGTATCAACCATCATGGGCGCCATTTTGTTTTCTAACGAAGCGAAAGAAAATGAAAGGCCAATGAAAACGGAAGTATAACGTCGTATGAGCATAAACAGTGGGACCTTGGGGGCTGGAGTCCTCAAAATAAGCACCAAGAATAAAATAAAAACTTACCTTCGCCATCAGATAAATCCGCGCTAGTACGTTGTTGTTACCTGTCAAAGTGAACACCGGTTGTCTTATTTGGTAAATTCGTTTGAAAACAGTGTAATCACTTCCCATTCTCATGAATGATTTCACTTCCCTTGAAAGGAAGTCTCCAGGGAGCTTGTAAAAATAGTACTAAGTGTAACTTAGTTTTGCTGTCTGTTCTAGCAACAAATGGTTCCCTGAAAACTAACCATCCTTCTCGTATGGAAGCGTTTTGGGGTTCTTTTTTTTAATTTTTTTTTTACTACTCTGTGGATTGTTGCACCTCCACACAACAGCGTTCTTGCTGTAAGCTTTGTTTATTAACATAAAAAAGGACGATGAATTCATAAAGTAGGTTAACTTTACATTTCATTGCCCTTTTAGCGAATGGATTTCTTTTTTACATGTCCACTGCAAATCCCCAATGCGAACATACAGTTGTGTAGAAAAACAGGAGGCCAATGGACCTTATCGATCACCTGGGTATTACTTTGAAAGTATCATTAGTCTCATGGGCTATAGATCTAGAAAAAAATCCTGTTCTGTATATATCTGCTAAATTCTAATATTTAGCATATTCAGCAACAGCACAAAACAAAACTTAAATACCCACCCACCCCCCCCCCACCCCCACCCACCCCCGAAAATGCCTTTATTAATGAAAGACTTTATCTACATAATGTAATATAATATATGTAGCATTAACATGATATAGATACGACTAATTTTGACCCATCCTAGAGGCAACACCGTAGGGTTGCGAAATTCACAATGTTTGTGCATTCTTTTCTGAGTTTCCTAAATATGCATTTAGTTTTTCTACCGTATTAGCAAACTTAAAAGAAGTATTTCAAATTATAAAGACAATAATGCCTGCTCATTTGAAATATCCATTTAGTTTCAATTCAGTATCAATAGCATTAAAGAAGATGTTATTTAGATATTTGCACATAAATACTATGTACCATACATGTATGTTTGCCTCCGCTCAGGAGTCAGAAAACCTACCCAATAGATCAGGAAACATAATTTTGGTAATGTCCTTACTGCTTTACATCACTAAGCATTAAATGTTTCTTCGTCGGATGCGGTTATAGAGAGGATGTTTGAAAATTGGGCAATTCTTGGAAGTTTTTGCCCCGCCTCTAAGCAGTGATTGAAATAACCTTGCGCCCGACCACTCGCAACGCAAACATTTTGCTACGGGCGAATAAATTTCTTGGTATAGATGCACGACAGGATAGTTGGTAAGTAGAATAAACTATAGTGTGTAAATCACGGAATTCTTTAATATTGCAAAGCCATCATTCACGATAACACAGGTGCCAGTGGTATATTATGCAATTTTATTTTAGGAATCCCGAGTTTGTAACTTAATTCCGAACTCGATCATTTTGTCGGTATATCGGTACTGAAAAAAACATATCGCAATACGACATTTTTTGTCAACGAACCGCAATACACCGGAATATCGGTATTGTTGCGCATGCCTATTAGATTTTTTTTTTAAAAAAATGAAATGATAGATTTCAAGAAAAGATTCAAAAATGTGAATTGTTGACACATTTATGCACTGACAATTTTGACCCCTCCCTGATACTTGTGGTTATTTCAGTCTGCGTCCTTGCGACCGACAATTTCGGGTCGCTTCAATGCACACATATCTTAGGTAGATCAGATTAGACAACAGACCCATAAAATGTATATTTATCGATGTCAGTAGAGCTTTAGTACATGATTAAAACAATTCCTAAAATCTGTACCTACCGTAGCTATACCTATACACTGATATAGATATTGAGTGTTCTCGCTTACCTGAGTACTGGCTTAGGTGATTATAGTTTGACTAGTGGCCTGTCTTTTCCATATCCTAGCAGCGACTGACAATGGACTAATGACTGGCTGCCTCAAAGAACAGATGTACGTAACATGAGTAGGTACGGAAGCCAGTACCTGCCAACTTATGAAATTAACATTAATTTACTTGACAGTCATCACTTACTATCTGGCGGTCGTCATTTAAATCAAATCTTGGTATAGTTTAGATGACAAAGTGGGGGGGGGGGGGCTTTGAATTTGGACTGGAAACGGTGAATATCCGTTGTGTTTTATGCTGTTCACACACTACCTGTTTACTCACTGCATATCTTACACTTTCTTTCCAGGCATGTCTTGATGGAAATGAATTGTTCAACAGCCAGGTTTGGAAGTCATCAGTAAACTTTAGATAGATAAAATAATAATCATATCAGGAATGTATCCTTGTTTATCGAAATCATCCTCCAAGAATGAATACAAACAGGTCAAATAGACCTTCTTTGGAAGAGAATGAGAACCCGTGTGACAAAGATTCTCACGTGATTGTCAACATCGAGTTTTAATGCTGACGTATCTGTTAGTAAACGTTTGCACTGATCGATAGGACTTCAAACATAATGTAAATATTTTCAAAGTATGTGCGTTAAAAGTCTTTGCAACATCCGCTGAATCATGATGAGATATGCCATCTGGTGAAATGATTTCTAATGATAAACGTCATATGTTAAGAACTTTGATTCTGCATGTGATCTGAGGATGGAGCTTCCATTCTGATATAGGTGGTGGTCACCACTCAATTTAGATGTCGGTCGCCACTTAATTCATCAGAAAGCCACCAGCTATTCTACTAGTCTCTCTCTCTCTTTCTCTCTCTCTCTCTAATTCTCTCTCTCTCTCTCTCTCTCTCTCTCTCTCTCTCCTCTCTCTCTCTCTCTCTCTCTCTCTCTCTCTCTCTCTCTCTCTCTCTCTCTCTCTCTCTCTCTCTCTCTCTCTCTCTATATATATATATATCAATGTAAAACTTATACGGTACCAATTTTGATGCACCAGATGCGCATTTCGACAAATAATGTCTCTTCAGTGACATTAAATTAGTGATTATTGCTAGATAATAACCTTTATGTGACTAAGTACATTGTGTTGTTTACGTATCAGTTGTTCCCCGGTTAAATTATTATATCATAGTCATAATTATATTTATGGTTTGCAGCTTTGTGCTTAACCGACACTTATGTAATCTTCTTTTACACAGTTCTATTTAAAACCTGATTTTACAGTCTTCTGGTTCGGCCTTAGCCAATCATTTCTATTCCTTTGGTCAGCTGACCATTATTGATTTTGTTTTCAACAAAGGTGACGCCAGGCTTTGTTCAACACAAAGCAATTTTCGGTCACCACGCTTTTATGCAACTTCAACACAAAGGAATTTTCATCGTGTTGCAGTTCACTTCCATTTATTATTTATGCTCAGTTATTTAGACGGAATTAGGTGAATTTGAACACGGTGACTGTGATTTCGTGAGTAACAGTAGTTTTGTGTTCTCCTTTGTGTGTTTGATGTTCGTGTGCGCGGTTCGGAGATGAGCGACACTAAAGCCTGTACCCCACTTCAAGTAGCCTTAATTGGACATTCTTTTATTGCTCGCTTGAACAGATATATGCGTTCGCATCCCCATCTCGGCAACTTGGACTTGTCCAGTGACAATTTCAATATACGAATGCATGCACGGGGCGGCCTTCGTACGTGCCATTTAGCACGATCCTCACACATGTTTGATTTTCAGACTACCCCGGATCTGTGCTATTTACATATTGGGGAAAATGACATTAACTGTTTAGAAGTGGATCATATTGTACGGAACATTCTTTCCATCGCCTCGTATTTACATGAGGGCATTGGCGTCCGTTCGGTTGTAATAGAACAGCTTCTCCACAGACAACCCTGGGCTTCCCCTGATTTTAACGCAAAAGTCGTGGAGATTAACATACGCTTACAAGAGAGAGTACCCTCGCATCTGGGAGTCCATTTCTGGCGCCACAGGGGTTTTTAGGAATAGCTTAGCCTTCTTTAGCGTGGATGGGGTCCACTTAAGGTGTCCAAGGGACGTTTGCCACTTTTCTCCGATGCACAAATTTTGGCGGAACATCAGATCAGCCGTGATCCATCATGGCGCATGCCTCAGGCCAGTATCAAAATGATAATGTACTTGTTGTTGATGCTTCCTCAACAAATATGGGTTATTGTCAGGCAATTGCACAGTGACTGCTGCCTGTACGTGAGTATATGTATAAATATATCTATGTGTGTCTCGGTGGGCGTATCTATTGGCCTTTATGCAGAAAATTGGGTTCATGGTTGCCAATGCCTGATACGCCCCTTTTTCATTAGCGCCTGTAATTACTTGATTAGGAACAATTGGCTCAGGTTATGACACTGTGTTGGTTAACAGTTATGGTTTACTTTGCCACTTATTGTTGTGAGACATTACAAAGCATAATATCATTGTCATTTGTTCCCTATTTCGACATTGGGGAATTACGCATTAATTTGTTGTTATGCAGAATCTCACATTGAGGTAATAGTTATGTCCTATAACGGTGTGGGACCATACACACCTAGTTTCATGCACTGTAATGGTTTTACTGTGTACATTTATCTGCGGGACCATACGCAGTGTTATATCACAGCCATAGGTAGGAAGAACAATTTCTCGCTTATTTGTTGCCTATGGTTTGTGTGACCCAGTACAGTGAGATTGGTGTTTGCATCATGAATTACATTTAGATCTCATGCCACATTTTCCCAGTGGGACCATACACGGGTTTGTGCAATGGGCACATACATGTCCGGGGTGAGTTTAAGCTTTCCTCCTGGGTCTGTGAGTTTTCATGTGGCAAAAATTATTTTAAGTTTTTATGCAGTGCACTGTATTGATGCGGGACCTCCAGTTGGGGTACCAGCACAATTTTGGTCCGGATCTTTATCTGCGGGACCATAAGCAGGTGCTGGGGTTGTGCATCTACTCTGTTGCTCTCCCCGTAAGAGTGTTTTTCATGTAGATTTAAAACTTCTTTGTCTGTTTCACCCAATGTGGTACAAAGCAAGCATGGGTGGGGCTACTGGCAATATGCAGTCAAATCAGCTCATTGATGCTTATTCATGACCCCCCCCCCTTTTATATAGTCACTCTAATTAATATCTCTAAATGGGAGCCCCTGCTGCAGAGTGATATCAATTTGTTGACCCTGGGCCATAGTAGTCCAAGGGCGGGATGCATACCCTCTTACAGGTGACTTAACCATGTCACACCATTTCCCCTCGCTTTTAAGATCCAGTTGTTTGTCAGTATGCATAATCAGTACCACACATTATATGGGAAATTTCTAGCAACAGTAATTCCTGCATGCGCTTGAGAGCCTTCCCAATAAGTTAAGTTGTGTCTCAGGTTGTTGTTATTCCTTTTTGAGTTATTGATATTTTGTTTGAGACATCACATCAGCATTATTATACATAGTGAGCATAGGGCTTACTTTGGCTCAGTGTTTACATGTGTATTAGACCTCGTTAGGTTGACAGTGTAGTACGTCCTATATATCTATTATTACTTGTATTTATGTCAATTCCCAGGCTGCATTGCTTGTTAATTCAACACACAACCACAAATTTGGAATGGGCTTGGGTAACTGGTATCTATATATGAAGCTAGTTTAAGCTTAATTACATTGTTGCATGCTCAGATGTTGTCAGGCCTGAGTTGTTTTATTACATGTTTATATGCCATCGAGCCTCTAATGATTATGATTATTTGTGTTATCTCTTATTGTTACCTTCAGTCATATAGGACTCCTTTTGCTGTAACGGGACCATACGTGTCCGTACAGCATGTAGATATTCAGATGTTTTGTCATGTATGTGGGCTACTTGAAACGGGACTATACGTTTTTCAAGTATGTTGTTTTGTATCATGTGGGGCACTTGCATGTGTTTGGTCACTCAATTACTTGAAACGGGGCCATACGTTTGAACTTTCCTAGTAATCATAAATGTGTCCATTTTGTTTGTTCTGAGAAGGACCATACGTCTGTGAACATTTTGTATGGCACTTGCATGTGTGTGGTCACTAATTACTTGAAACGGGACCATACGTTTTCTAGTATTGTGACAGTTTTTGTTTTTTCAGAGCGGGACCATACGTCTTAGAACAATTTTTTTGTATGGCACATGCATGTGTTTGGGCACAAAATTACTTGAAACGGGACCATGCGTTTTCTAGTATTGTGACAAATTTTGTTTGTTCTGAACGGGACCATGCGTCTCTGTACACTTTTGTATGGCTCTTACATGTGTTTGGTCACAAAGTACTTGAAACGGGACCATACGTTTTCTAGTCTGTGACAGATTTTGTTTTGTTTTGGGCAGGTGAATAAGTCTTGTGCGGTCACAATTGGTTACTTGAAACGGGATCATACGGTTCTAGTACTGTGATATCATTTTCTTTGTTTAGGGCAGGTTAGTACCAGTGGCCAATGCCTCCAAAGAGGAGAGGTTCTGTATCCTGGGTCATCCACTCAAAACGGACGCGCAGATCCACACCTGTACCAAGTGCAAATGCAGCAGAGCCAGCCCCCAACCTACAATGGATTACAACAAATTAGCCAGGGCTCTACTGGAACAAGGGTCCCTGAATAGCATGATCAACTCTAGTCAGGAGCAGGCCATCGCACCTGAACCACTAGTTCCACTGCAACAAGCTACCGGGGACCTTATCGCAACCCCTGTTCCAGCATCATCAGCTGCGATTGGTCCAATTCTGGACCAATTGTTCTTGGTTTACCTACAACACTTTTGACTATATATGGTATAGAAGTCGATTCGTTGTCTTTAGAATGTCGCTTGCCTCAGCCCAAACTTCTTAAACTTAGGAAAAATCTTAAGTGGTTTAAATCCAGGAAGAAAAAAAAGTCACATTACGTGATCTACAGTCATTAATCGGTCTCCTTAATTATGCTTGCTTAGTAATTGTTCCAGGTAGGGCTTTTCTCAGGCGTCTCATTGACCTCGCATGCGGCATCTTTCACCCCTCCCGTTATATACGCCTCACTTGCAATGCTAGATGGGACCTCCATATGTGGTCCACTTTCATAGAAAATTACAATGGCAAATCCCTAATCCTCCAGAATTCCTGGCTTTCTTCGGATAAAGTTTTATTGTTCACTGACGCCTTGGGCGCCTTGGGTTTTTAGCCGTCCGGGTACTGATGGTTCGCTATGGGTTGGGATCAGGTTCCTGATCTCCCTGATAGGCAAATTGCCATCAAAGAACTTTTCCTATAGTGGTAGCGTTAAAGTTATGGGGGTCGGCGCTGTCAGATAATGCGGCAGTTTTCCAGTCAATTAATAAACAATCTTGCAAAGAAAAAACACTCATGCATCTTTTACGACAGTTGGTCCTAGCGGGGCTATCTCACAATATTTTGTTCAAGGAAAACATATCCCGGGAAAGTCTAACACTCTTGCAGATTATCTGTCTCGTCTTGATTTTCAGGCCGCGTTCAGAATCGCCCCACATCTCAACCCCATCAGACAGTAGTTCCCAGGGACCTTTTAACCATCTAAGTTCCACCTGTCGACTTTTGTTGACTTCAGCATTATCCACTTCCACTACAACGGCTTACTATAGAAGTTGGACCCTTTTACGGTCGTGGAATCCACATGCTACTTTGCCTCTGACAGTCAATGAGACATGCAACTTTATAGGTTTCTTATATAACCCAAACTACTATCCAAGTAGTATCACATCTCATATATCAGCCATTACTTACGTTCACACAATTTTAGAACTTCATGATCCCACACAAGCCTTCATCACTAAAAAGATATTAAAGGGTTGTCAGTCATTGGGTTCCCCAAGGGACACGCGTTTGCCGGTCACTCCTGCAATTCTACGCAGATTAATCAATGCCCTTGACAACACAGTTCCCCTGCTTTTCCAGCGGCACCTCTTAAAAGCCATGTTTCTTGTGGCTTTTCATGCCTTTTTAAGGATAGGAGAGATTGCAGCAAAAACAACTGCTGATAGTCAAAGGGCCAGCATTAAGTGGGGTCAGGATTATTATGAGTGGGTTCAAAACTAACAAAAACCACAATCCGATTGTCATATCACTTACAACTAATGTTGGGTCTACTTTCTGTCCCGTTCGAGCACTTTTTGAATATTTTGATATGTCGCATAATGCATCGGGTCCTCTATTTCAAAATGCAGATGGGACCCCTGTTACGTACTCGCAGGTATCCTCCCATCTCAAATCAGCAATACAGTTCATTGGTCTTAATCCATCACATTTTAAAGGTCACAGCTTTAGAATTGGGACGGCCACTTATGCAGCTTCATTAGGATACTCGGAAAACCTTATTAAAAAGTTAGGCAGGTGGAACTCGGATGTTTTCCACCGATATATTCGGATTCAGTCATTTAATCTCTAGTATCTCCCAATTATATGTCATCTCCTAAGGTGCTTCTGCTAGGTGGTGGGGATCACTTTGACAGTCCAGAAGATTTCTGCTGTCTATAGATATTGTATAGGGTACTTATGGCTTTTAAAATTTTTACCCCCCCCCCTTTTTTTTTTTGGTTTACACTTTGACAGTCCAGAAGATTTCTGCTTTCTCTAGACACTGTATATATGTTACTTATTCTCCCTCGTCTTAAACCTTGTCAGTCCAGGAGATTCTTGCTGTCAAGAAACTATGTAGATTACTATGTTTTGGTATTCATTTTGTAGAACTGGACAGGCCAAACTATTTCTACTGTCAATTCACCTTTTTGTCCTATTGTGTTTGTTTTCCCATTTTGTTACTCCAACAGAAGGACAGCATATGACTGCTGTCTCTTTAGGGAATTTCACTTAATTTGTGTAATTGCTTCTTGTATCTTGCTATTCTGCTGGCTGCTATTGCTTTGTTCAGTTTGAGCCTGTTCACTCATTTGTACCTTTGTCAACAATTTTCTTTCTTTTTTTTTTTATACCTGCGCCAAGTCGCCTTTGGGTGGGCGAATCCAATTATCATTGAATTTTGGCCGTTTTTGTTGGTGGATGCCCACCTTTTTTGTGGGCAGGCAGCTATTGGATGGCATTTGTTCTGGGTTTTTACTTGGTGTATTATTATTGTATTTGTCAGTAGGGGGTCAGCCTGCACATTATGATGCCAATTACATACAAGGTATAATTTACTGACCCCCTAATAAGCTAAATAGTTTTCTACATTGTGTATAAATGCAGTATTATTTGTAATTTTTGGTGCTAGGGGGTCAGCTTACATATTGTGATGATGATGGGTTTTCCTGTGTACTAGTCAACTGACCCCCTAACTGTTTTTCGTCATTTACAGAATAAATGACAATTTTTCAATTCAATGATGTGTTCTTGGTTATGCCTGCCTAAGCAAAAAACGGAGCAAAGTTCTCCTTGGCGAGTTCAATTTACGTAGGAACATAAAATCTATTTATCTATCTATCTATATCTATATATATATATATGGAAGTGCAACAGTGCAACTCTTATACCCCCCCTTCTGGTGATTGTTTTACAATTAAGACCAATATAATTTGTCGAACTTACTGTAAAAATGAATATTCCAACATAACTGGCACACAGAACCATGGGGAAGCCCCCTTCTACCTTTTTGACAATTTCATTTTTTTTTTACTATTCTTAGATGCAAAGTTCAGTTGTTTTCAAATACAAAGTAAGATATATTGGCGGACTGCCCCCACCCTATTTCTCTGGTGATAGTAAGATAGATTGGCGGACTGCCCCCACCCTATTTCTCTGGTATTAGTAAGATATATTGGCGGACTGCCCCCACCCTATTTCTCTGGTATTAGTAAGATATATTGGCGGACTGCCCCCACCCTATTTCTCTGGTATTAGTAAGATATATTGGCGGACTGCCCCCACCCTATTTCTCTGGTATTAGTAAGATATATTGGCGGACTGCCCCCACCCTATTTCTCTGGTATTAGTAAGATATATTGGCGGAATGTCCCCACCCTATTTCACTGGTGATAGTAATGAATGTTTTCAATGTAATCTTAAATGAACTGATAGTTAGATATGTGGCAGCAACTAGTTAATTCAAAGGAAGTGGCGACATTCAGTTGAATTGATAACAAGGCCCTACCCTGGCAGCTACTGGCTTCCGTATAAGTAGTAACGAAAATATTATTTTCCGCAAAATAACTACCCCCTCATTTTATTTGCAATATCACCGAGTCCAGCTTTCGGGGATTTAGAACTTAGTCTTGTGGTTATGTGTAAAAATTAGCATTGAGAACGAATTGCTTCTATTTTCTAATTAGTAAGGTCCCGTGTTGAACCCCCTCCAATTTAAAACGGGCTATTGAATTAAGGAACAAGGAAATTTTTGCATTAGAGAACAATATACCGACCCTGTGATGGGGATAAAGTACAGTGCAGTGACGCAAAATAGCATTGTGTATTTGAAATACAGAGTATCGGGTATCATGAAGAAAATTATCTTTTTAATTTCTTTCTTAGTGTGAATCACCACACAGACTACAGTATTTAAATGTCAGGAAACTCCGGGCTATTTCTTTTTTAAAGTACACACTCAACAGAGACAAAACTTCCTTCTTTCGATTGATAATCCAGAGTTTGCTAGGTATCGATATCGTTTATATTTGTGCACTAAATCTAAAAACATTTCATCTTAGAGTAAAAATAAAAATCGGTTTGCGAATACATTTAATTTGAGAGTGCAGCACTTTTCATCTGGTTGAGAAAACTTTTCGTTTAAGTGATAAAATTACTTTTTTCATATTTTGCAAAAAATAGATATATCTTGTGAACAGTAGTCATGCCATTCGTGCGTTTAATACTTTTATTTCTGTACAAAAACTTTTCATTTCAATTCTTGCACAATTTCTTTTATTTATGAGCGAACATTTATTTATTTATATTGGGGTGAACGATTGTACATTTCTATGCAATTATCTTGTCAATTGCGCGCTAATACTCGTCGTTTTATTCTGTAAAAGAAAGAAATTGAATTTATTTTTACAGTGTCAGTTGAGGAAACAATGTATTTTTTAACATAACAAATATTACATGAAATCATAGCCGTCTGGGTCAATGATATTGCACTATAACCTATATGTAGACAATGGAGGAAATTTGAACCGCGAATAAATATTTTTCCCCGATCTCTGGTGTCTCTTCTTACCTTTTCTTATGTTTCAGGACTCTTAACTTCATGTGTCAATATCACAGAACAATGATTTATGAAAGATGATGATAACGAACAGTGACCAATCTCATAATCTGATAAGCAATACAAAATAGATAGTTGGGCAAACACAGACCCCTGAACACACCAGGGATAGGATCATGTCCTAAATGGCGAATTGAAGGCCACAGCAAGATTTTTTTCTTCTCACGTAGAAGTTTTTGAATAAATTCTGCTTCATAGGAATATATCAAATGTCAGCTAACAAAGGAACATAATTCGTGTCGATGGGGATTCCAACAAACTGTTGGAAGACCTGATCACCAAAGAACACGAATATATTGTCAATGAGGAACTCCAGCATATTTTTTATTTCAACTTCAGAGTACTTGTGCGTGGAATCAGAGTGACGTTTCACAAAGTAAATTTTTTGGATGACTGATTACTAGATAGGAATGTTTGCGTTTTCCAATTTTCTTGAGGAAGCAACTGTCTATGATTTCAAAGAGTATAGTCTTTGATTTATCGTGAGTAATGGTTGTGTAAAGTGTTGAAAAGTCATACGTTCTGATGTTGTTGATTTGGAAAAAAAAATTGCGATTTCAAGTTTTCTAAAAGTTCTTTAGAATTTTTTAGAATCCACATTAAATTTATACAACTTCTGGCATATGCAGTCGATAGAACGTTTGAAATGTTACCTTCACCGCTGTTAAAATTATTGTAAGGAGCAAATATGGGGGCTTGGAAGAACATTTACTGGATCCAGCAATTTATCTTTGTTTCTAATGGCTGTTATGAAGTTTAAAAATCCAGTATAGGTACGTTAACTCATATCCATCTGACCCATTGACTGTGGTATTAAATGTGTCTAAAAAGTGAATCATTGTTTTGAAGAATTTCATCTTTTGAAACGGCAGTTGGATACAAGTACGATTACCAAAAGTGTTCTAAATAAATGCCAAATTTCCGTACCCCATGACACATATTTGTCGATTAAAAGTTTACACTGCTTACCAGCTGGTTTCAGAGCCCCCTATTAATCATCTTTAATTATTAAAAGACTAATAACAGCTGTCTATCCGTTGAATACTTTTGATATTTTTTGTCTCGAGTCATGCATAAAAGGTTAGTATATCCAAATGTTTTCATAGAAAACATATAACTAACACGATACCGGGATACGCTGGGCTAATCATAACTACCGGAAATGGAGAACATTTCAATTTGCAATATGTATGTAGTATGCAAAAGTCAAAAATATCTTCTGTCCTGGAAAGCCCCAAGAAGCCATAAAACATCATTTCCATTAGGGTCAAACTATAGATCAAAGCAAAATTATAAAATACAATTTTGATCATTAATTATGTTATCTATTACGTATTCGTAAGGCTTTGAACATGCATTGAATGCAAGGTGAAGATAACGAACAGTGATCAATCTCATAACTCCTACAAGCAATACAAATAGACAGTTGGGCAAACACGGACCCCTGGACACACCAGAGGTGGGATCATGTGTCTAGTAGGAGTAAGCATACCCTGTTGACCGGTCACACCCGCCGTGAGTCCTATATCATGATCAGGTAAACGGAGTTATGTGAAGTCAAAATCAGTGTGCCAAGAACGGCTTAATAGTTGGTATGAAACACATCAGACAGCATTTGACCCAATGATAGGTTGTATTGACGAACTAGATCGTTATAACGACCATAGAATTTGCGAAATGCTGACTTCAATCGAGACTGTTGAAACTCCTGAACCATCAACTTGTTTGTCAGCAACTTACCTCGATTTAAAAACTGACTATACGCAGAACAAGCTCTTGCATATCGAATCAGTTGAGAGATATAAACACCATATGAAGGTGATAATGGAATATCGATACATAAATATGGGAAGTTGACGATGGAGAAGCTGAAATCATTCCGTTTGCCATACAGTTGAGTTCTAAGTTTGCCGTTAATGTCTACTTTCAATAAAATATCTAAGTATGAAGCAGAAGTGGACGGCTATGTGGTGTCTTTTATTTAGAGTTCACAGGGATATATCGAATCGACATATGAATGAAAGTCATTATCGTTAATAAACAAAACGTCGTCGATATATCTAAATGTCGAATTGAAAGCCACAGCAAGATATTTTTTTCTTCTTGCGTATAAGTTTTTGAATAAATTCTGATGATGCTGATAATAGATGGACTATAGAACATCTCCACTAAAGGAGTGAATCTTCAGTTAAATAACATTAATTTTTAAAAATGCAAACAAAATTCTCCTTATTTTGGCTCATGAGTAAAATTTTATAAAGTAATAGACCACTCTTTTATTACCCATGTTATCATGTGTAATTAGACTTCACACCTCAGCATCAGTTATAATACTATCTACTCGGTAATCATTTACAGAACATGTGTTACTGTCTTTTTGTAAGCATAATTGGGGAAAGCAGAAATAAATTTGGGATGTAACTAGTGAAATGCAAAAAGAGGTAATAAACATTAGTTTTTGCATAGTGATTGGAATTTTTACCCTCAAGTTGACTCCTCACTCTCACAGGAAGAGGAATTTGGTGGTAAAATATGGACACATGTGTACCATCACAATGTGTGGACAAAGAGGTGCAAACAAATAAAGAATCTACTGGATATTTGGAAATTGAATGCAATGCCGATAATGATGATGAAGAAAGATTTATCATCCTTCAAGACACTGAGTAACAAAGAAGAATGCCCATTCAGCCTTTGCAAACTATACATGCATGCCGATTACAACGACGGGCAATCATGGTTTAAAATGGTGCCATTCACACCACCTCATACCGGGACTCGAAACTAGGAAAGAAAGATATATGACAAACGTTGGACAATGCTTTCACATCATGGAGATGAAGTGACCAACAATATGCCGAGAAAAAACTTCAAGCTTTGGAACATTTTCACTCAGGACAGGAATGACACAGGGTTTTTGTGAGAACCATGACTAACAAATCCGAAAGATGCACAATGTATAGGTCATTTGTGGGAATATTTATTTGATAATCTTCTATTTCATAGTTGACAGTCATTGCCCCTTGTTGTTATTTTTATGTGTAAGGATTTTAAATATTCAAGATTACATGTATGTAATGTTCAGCTTAAGGAATCCATAATCAATACAAACTAAAAACAAAATTCTATTTGGATTTATATTTTGGAGGCTGATATTAAGTAAGTCAAACCTAGCTACACTCTGTAGGTCTCCATGCCCAAGTTGTTACATTCGGTGTAAACAATAACAATCTAAATCACGCCCATTGGCTGTCAATGTTGAATTTCAAACGAAAACAAATGTCCTGCTTCACACTTTTCACTGACAAATACAGCTTAGCAAAACGTTTACAATATAACTTGTGTCCAAAGATGCAAATTGAACAGAAGAACATGCCTGGCAAATTCTGATTATAAACTTGAATCAGTATTTTGATAATTGTAAACAACTCTCTGCAATCTGAATGGAGCCCAAAAGTCAAATCTACCACCATATTTCTGATTGGCTGCTATTTATACTCCGATATCGGTTTAAATTATGATTTAAAATATTATATTGGGCAAGTGCCATGAGGTCATTCCAACCCTCATATTTTTGAATATTCAAATATCTTTAAAATGGTTAGGATTTCAACCCTTGAAGCAAATATATTGTTGTTGCATATGACAGAATGCGATGAGAACCAGGTTTCGGTTGGTTGTTTTTAACCCAATTTGCCCCTTAAGGTAAAAAAAAAATCCGAAAATTATAGTGCATCTAAATGACACCACCAATCGATTTCGTTACAGCAAAAAATGTGAGACGAGTTCTGGAAACGAGGTTTTTCTATAGAAAAACATCATTTTTCAATCACCTCAGGGTGAAAACAAAAATTCTGAAACCTCATTGCACATCTACAGGACACCACCAATCATCGTCCAAAAGATGATTTGGCTATTACGTAAATTGTAAGAGGAGTTCTAGGACCCAGGTTTTTGTAGAAAAAAAGTTTTTAATCCAATATGGCCTCCAGGGTGAAAAAGAAAATGTGAAACCTTATTGAAACCGTATTGCACCTGTATAAGACACCACCAATCATCTTACTAAATATTTGACTTTTGTCTAAGATATATAAGGAGTTCTGGGAAATAGGTTTTTAGGTCACTTGAGTAAACTCAGGTCACCCATTGCAATTGGTTGTCGTCCGTCGTCGTCCATTATCTGCCTTCCGTCGTGCGTTAACAATTGAACATTTTAAAATTCTTCTTGATAACTACGATTCCATTCTTTTCAAATTTGGTATGAAACATCATTGGGACAAGGGGAACATGAATTGTAAATTTCAGGACTCCCGCTCCCCTGTAGCTTTAGGGGCGGGGCAAAAACTGCCCAAAACTGACAAATTTACAAAAAACGTCTTCTCAGGAACCGCGCACATGTAAGAAAAACTAAGTCCATAGTGATGTCGAGCAGGAAAACCTCTACCAAAATTGTAAATTTCAGGATCCCCGGGGTAGGGGTTCTTACCCCCGGGCGGGCCAAACTTGTTATATTGTATTTATGTGTAAAACACTTAAATAACATCTTCTTTAGTGCTACTGATTGTAAATTGAAATTAATTAGATATTCAGAAAGATTGTAAAGTAAATTTGATGATCCCAGTTGTAGGTGTTTTGATATCAGGGTGGGGGCCAAAATGGTCAGTTATCAAATGTGTGAACAATTATACATTTTTAACTTCTTGATAACTATCATTCCAATTCTTTTCAATTTTGGTATAAAACATATTTGGAGCAAGGGAGCATAAATTGTAAATTCCAGGACTCCTGCACCCTTGTGACTTTAAAGGTGGGGCAAAAACTGCCCAAATCGACCAATTTTCAAAAATAGTGATGTAGAGGAGGAAAGCCTCTACCAAAATTGTAAATTTCATGATCCCCGGGGTAGGGGTTCTGACACATGGGTGGGCCAAACTTGAATATTGGTTAGAAACGGATTAAATTGA
Organism: Ostrea edulis; assembly: GCF_947568905.1. Classification (NCBI taxonomy): domain Eukaryota; kingdom Metazoa; phylum Mollusca; class Bivalvia; order Ostreida; family Ostreidae; genus Ostrea; species Ostrea edulis. The sequence goes on along the minus strand of NC_079170.1, from coordinate 18,999,334 downwards.
AAATTCAAACATCTTATTGACCCCCTCTCCTAATAATTTTCGTTACAGCTTAAAATAAAAGACGAGTTTAAGGAAGACGAAAGAGCGACAGACAGAGGGACCTGGGTGACAACAATATGCCAACACTTTCTTTGATAATGCATATCTTGATCGATCATCGTGGGTTGCAAAACTTTAAATGCACTACAAATGGTATATCAAATATTCATATATTGGTTTCTTAATCTGCAATTAATTATTGTCACGAATATTTGTATGCAGTACCCAAGCATGAGTCAGGACAACTTTCCGTGGCTTACGGTCCGTGTATTCAGAAAATCAGAAGACCCATGGGGTTAAGGGGTCACCTGAGGATCACACGTAAACCTTGTTATGTATATAGGAAGTGGTACATATCCGACGAACGAAATGGGTTTCGGAATTAGTGATTTATCATTACTAGCTTGAAAATACGGATGTATATTTATTTGCTGTTATAAAATTTAGAAATTCATTTCAAAATTAAGGATTATCTCCCTCACGCATAGCTCTTATCTTTAGACGAATTTAACTCCATTTTTTGGCACTCTGTTTTCCCTAACATAGCTCTAAAAGTGTATTGTTATTTCGGATTTCAAACATTTGGGTTGAGCATCACTTAAGAGACATTATTTGTCGAAATGCGCATCTGGTACATCAAAATTGGTACCGTATGGGTTTTACATCTTTAAACATTGTCTTGTAATAAGCCATCCTCGTGACACGTATACACGTCTCTTTATCACAATGCTGTTGCTAAAATCATGTAAACTCGGTGGTATGGCCGGAAGATCGACTTGTAGACAACGTCTGTTTCCATGAATGTTTGTTGTCTATTTTTTACAAAATATGTTGCATGAAAACCATGTGAATATATCATGCGAATATCGTACATCTTCCTTTTCGTTTTCTTTTCATACCAAATATTCACAAGAAAGTCTTGAAAATTTCAGTTTGGAATCGTGTACGTCATTTTACCCTATGTTTATTTGTGCATTTTTTTTCTGTGCTAGATTACCAGTTTAGTTGTTTAGAATCCAAGGCTTTAGAGAAATTTTAAAGAATCATTGTATATTAACCATGTGATATTTGGTACGTGTATATCTATTATAAAAATCATATCTAATTTGTCAAATTATTTTTGACAAACTAGCATGCATTTATTCATCATGTGAGAGGTAATTCCCTTTAATAGTGGTCATTGTTTTTTGAATACCCGTGAAAGTAAGGGTGTGTTTAACAGGTTTGTTTTAGCTCACCTGAGCTGAAAGCTCAAGTGAGCGTTTCTGATCACCCGTATTCCGGCGTCCGTCCGTCTGTCTGTCCGTCTGTCCGTCTGTCCGTCTGTCTGTCCGTCTGTCCGTCTGTCTGTCCGTCTGTAAACTTTTCACATTTTCAACTTCTTCTCAACAACCACTGGGCCAATTTTAACCAAAGTTGGCACAAAACATCCTTAGGTAAAGGGAATTCTAAACTGTTAAAATAAAGGGCCAGGCCACGTTCCAAGGGGAGATAATCAAGAAAGAGTTAAAAATAGGGTAGGGTCATTAAAAAATCTTCTTCTCAAGAAAAGATGAAATTTATAGATAAGCTTTATCAGGTAGTGCAGATTCTAAATTGTTAAAATCATGGCCCCCGGGGGTCGGATGGGGCCACAATAGGAGATCAAAGTTTTACATACAAATATATAGGAAAAATCTTTAAAAATCTTCTTCCCAAGAACCACTGAGCCAGAAAAGCTGAGATTTATATGAAAGCTTCCTGATATAGTACAGATTCTAAATTGTTAAAACCATGGCCCCCGGGGATCGGATGGGGCCACAATAGGGGGTCAAAGTTGTTTGGGGTTTTTTTGTTTGGTTCTTTTTTTTTTTTCCTTTTTTTTTATATAGTGCAGATTCAAGTTTGTTAAAATCATGGACCCCGGGGATTGGATGGGGCCTCAAGGGGGCATCAAGGTTTTACATACAAATTTATAGGAAAAATCTTTTAAAATCTTCTGCTCAAGAACCACTGAGCCAGAAAAGCTGAAATTTATATGAAAGCTTCCTGATATAGTGCAGATTCTAAATTGTTATGATCATGGCCCCCGGGGGTCGGATGGGTCCATAATAGGGGGTCAAAGTTTTACATACAAATATATAGGAAAAATCTTTAAAAATCTTCCCAGAACCACTAAGCCAGAAAAGCTGAGATTTACATGAAAGCTTTCTGATATAATGCAGATTCAGGTTTGTTAAAATCATGGCCCCCTGGGGTAGGATGGGGCCACAATAGGGGATCAAAGTTTTACATACAAATATATAGGAAAAATCTTTAAAAATCTTCTTCCCAAGAACCACTGAGCCAGAAAAGCTGAGATTTATATGAAAGCTTCCTGATATAGTACAGATTCTAAATTGTTAAAACCATGGCCCCCGGGGATCGGATGGGGCCACAATAGGGGGTCAAAGTTGTTTGGGGTTTTTTTGTTTGGTTCTTTTTTTTTTTCCTTTTTTTTTATATAGTGCAGATTCAAGTTTGTTAAAATCATGGACCCCGGGGATTGGATGGGGCCTCAAGGGGGCATCAAGGTTTTACATACAAATTTATAGGAAAAATCTTTTAAAATCTTCTGCTCAAGAACCACTGAGCCAGAAAAGCTGAAATTTATATGAAAGCTTCCTGATATAGTGCAGATTCTAAATTGTTATGATCATGGCCCCCGGGGGTCGGATGGGTCCATAATAGGGGGTCAAAGTTTTACATACAAATATATAGGAAAAATCTTTAAAAATCTTCCCAGAACCACTAAGCCAGAAAAGCTGAGATTTATATGAAAGCTTTCTGATATAATGCAGATTCAGGTTTGTTAAAATCATGGCCCCCTGGGGTAGGATGGGGCCACAATAGAGGATCAAAGTTTTACATACAAATATATAGGGAAAATCTTTAAAAATATTCTCAAGAACCATTGCGCCAAAGAAGTTCACATTTACATGAAAGCTTTCTGACATAATGTAGATTCAAGTTTGCAAAAACCATGGCCTCCAGGGGTAGGTTTGGGGCCATAATAGGGACTACGGTTTTACATGCAAATAGATATGGAAAATCTTCTGATATGGACCAAGGTGACTCGGGTGAGCGATGTGGCCCATGGGCCTCTTGTATTAGATTTGTGGGTGAGTGTACATATCTAACGCCAACTTTAATATATACTACTACAAAATTGATAAGGATCACTAGGTTATATGTGTGTAATTTACCACTAACATAACAAAAGACATAAATTTTACTCAGAAACGTGTTTACTCAGGTATGAATGAAAATTCATTAACGGCATGAACTTTTATCAATACGGAATGCTTGAAAACTGATAACAACACCAAAAGGCATTTCATTACAAAATGTTAACAGCAAACCAGAGAAAGAATACACAGTTTTTTGGATAGTCCATCATTACACTTAGTCGATGAAGTGTCAATACCGGGTATGACCTCCCCTTGCATCAATGAGGGCTTGACAACGTCGAGCCATGCTGTCAATAAGCACTTGGGTGTTTCCAATGGGAAGGTTGTTCCACTCTTCCACGAGGGCGTTTCCGAGCTCTGCCAAGGACATGGGTTGTGCTCTACGGCCTGAAAGGGCAACATGCAGCATGTTCCATACATGATCAATCGGATTCAAGTCCGGCGAGCGCGCTGGCCAGTCCATACGGACAATTGTCTCCTGCTGAAGGTACTGCTCCACCACCCTGGCGCGATGAGGACGGGCGTTATCATCCATCAGGATGAACTCAGGGCCAACAACACCAGCGTAGGGTCTGACGTAAACATCGAGGATCTCATTCCGGTACCGCACCACCGTCATTGTTCCTCTCTCCAGAACATGAAGATATGTTCTTCCATCCCTGCTGATTCCACCCCAGACCATGATGGAACCACCACCATAACGGTCATGTTCACTGATGTTGGCATCATGGAAACGTTCACGTTGTCGTCGCCACACTCGGTGCCTCCTGTCTGTAAAGTCCAAACAATACCTGAACTCATCGGTGAACAGAACTTGAACCCAATCGTTCTGTGTCCAAGTGACATGATCTTCAGCCCAGTCTAATCGCTCCCGCCGGTGTCGAACAGTCAGAGGAACTCGAACACATGCCCTTCTCGAGTTGAGACCTGCATTGTGAAGCCGATTCCGTATCGTCTGAGTGGACACATTCAGCCCCGAGGCGTTCAGGGGGTCGTTACGTAGGCTGGTTGCTGTCCAGAAGGGATGGCGTCGTGCCTGAAGAGTCACAAAATGGTCTTGGCGTTGGGTTGTCGACCTCTGACGACCACCCCCATGTCGGTGTGCTGCTGTACCAAAAGTTTGCTGTCGGTTCCAGTCCCTGTTTACAATGCTCTGGCTGACGTTTAGTGCATTTGCAACGTCACGTTGTGAATAGCCAGCATCAAGCATTCCAATACATCTGCCCAGTTGTTCTGTCGTCAGGCGACACCTTACACGTTGAGGGGGGCATTGTGTTGATAAACGTAGTGTAAACACTCAAGTGAGTTTGAAATTTTAGAAAGAATCAGACACCGATGCTTGAGTGAAAATCGTGCAAGGTAGCAAAAGCATAAACTGTGATGAGAAACGCATTTCCCATGGCATGAAATGCACGTGCAAGTTTGTTGAAAACGTTTTTGATTTCACTTGGACACAATATTGCCGGTTATGCAGTTATTAATTTTTTTAACCGAAAAATATCTATGATCCTTATCAAATTTTGATTTGTTTTACCATTACAAATCCCTACGCCTTAAACGACGGTCGTGAATACAGCATTTGTTCATTTAATACAAATTTTAATCTTCTGGATTCGTAAAGTTATCTCATACAGTAAGACTTTACTATTCAAATATACCACTATCTTATAAATCATTTTAACTAAGATAATGTTTCATTGTAAAATTATTTTCACGTCATAATTTCTTGTAAGGTTGGACGTATGCGAGTTATTTTCATTATATTTGTTGATCACCTTGTGCGTGTGTATATTTTCCAAACCCTAATTCGAATGAACAGATAATTTCATCAAAATAATCTGCCTTTGGAGTATTTCTGAAAGGTGAAAATAACGAACAGTCATCAATCTGTACTCAAGAAAAAATATTATACAACGTTATTAACCTTGAAACATACAAACGATAGAGCCCCTCCCTAACATTACACTATTCTAGGCACCTGATCCCATCTCTGGTGTGTCCAGGGATCCGTGTTTGCCCAACTATCTACTTTGTGTTGCTTATAGGAGTTATGAGATTGATCACTGCTCGTTATCTTCACCTTGCATTCAATGCATTTTCAAAGCCTTAAGAATATTTAAAAAGTAACATCAATAATGATCAAAATTGTATTTTATATTTTCGCTTTCATCTATAGCTTGACCCTAATGGAAATAAGGTCTTATGGCTTTTTGGGGCTTTCCAAGACAGAAAACATTTTTGACTTATGCATACTACATATATATTGCAAATTGAAATGTTCTCCATTTCCGGTAGTTATGATTAGCCCAGTGTATCACGGTGTCGTGCTAGTTATATGTTTTCAATGAAAACGTTTGGATATACTAACTTTTTATGTATGACTCGAGACAAAAAATATCAAAAGTATTCAACGGATAGACAACTGTTATTAGTCTTTTAATAATCAAAGAAGATTTATAGGGAATGAAGGGAGCTCTAAAACCAGCTGATAAGCAGTGTAAACTTTTAATCGACAAATATCTCATGGGGTACGGAAATTTAGTATTTATTCCACTTTTGATATTCGTACTTGTATCCAACTGCCCTTTGAAAAGATGAAATTCTTCAAAACAATGATTCAGTTTTAGACACATTCAATATCACATAACCCGAAGACACAATGCTCATGAACTTCACAATTTTGAGAACGGTTTTGTTCAATATTATCATTATGTACCCAGTTTGGTTGCTTGATGTTCAGAAGTCATACAGAGCTTTAATGAGCTGTAATAAAATAAAACATATTAACAAAATGAGCTTAGAGCTCCATCCCAGCGACATAACCGTGCCTCAATATTTATAGAACCATGAAATTCACAATTTGGTTAGTGACTTCTTTCCACATCATTGGTTGCTTGATATACAGGAGTAAAGAGGAAAATTTTATAGAAAAAACACATTTTTACTCAGTGAGTCAGAATCACCCACTCCTCCCCTAGGATCGGATCCAGCAGCTATCGTAGATTTAGCACCGTAGCCCCTGGTGCAGGGCTCATGAATTTCAAAGAGTCTCAACGTGCTTGCCCGATGTCCATAATGCAAGGTGAAGATAACGAACAGTGATCAATCTCATAACTCCTATAAGCAATACAAAATAGATAATTGGGCAAACACGGACCCCTGGACACACCAGAGGTGGGATCAGGTGCCTAAGAGGAGTAAGCATCCCCTGTTGACCGGTCACACCCGCCGTGAGCCCTATATCCTGATTAGGTAAACCGAGTTATCCGCAGTCAAAATCAGTGTGCCAAGAACGGCTTAACAATCGGTATGAAACATGCCAGACAACATTTGACCCAATGCGAGGTTGTACTGACGAACTAGATCGTTATAACGACCATAGAACTTGCGAAATGCTGACTTCAATCGAGACTGTTGAAATCCCTGTACCATCAACTTGTTTGTCAGTAGCTTACCTCGATCTAAAAACTGACTATACGCAGAACAAGCTCTTGCATATCGAATCAGTTGAGATATATAAACACCATATGCAGGTGATAATGAAATATTGCTACATAAATATGGGAAGTTGACGATGGAGAAGCTGAAATCATCCCGTTTGTCATACAGTTGAGTTGTCAGTTTGCCGTTAATGTCTACTTTCAATAAAATATCTAAGTATGAAGCAGAAGTGGACGACTCTGTGGTGTCCTTTATTTCAAGCTCACAGGGATATATCAAACCGACATATGAATGAAAGCTATTATTGTTAATAGGCAAAACGTCATCGATATATCTAAATGTCGAACTGAAGGCCACAGCGAGAGATTTTTTCTTCTCGCATAGAAGTTTTTGAATAAATTCTGCTTCATATGAATATAGAAACAAGTCAGCTAACAAAGGAGCACAATTCGTGTCCATGGAAATTCCAACAGACTGTTGGAAAACCTGATCACCAAAGACCACGCAGATATTGTCAATGAGGAAGAAAATGTTTGTTAATGAAAATAAGACATTTTCACTATATGAACCATGCAGTCCATTTAATACCAGAACCCCTTAAAAAGGAGAAATTAATTTCACAATTTTGGTAGAGGCATTCTAGCTAACCTTGACCAATGAAGAATGACATGATTTTTCTGAGAAGTGGATTGTATCTAACTAACGACATGCCATGACGGACAACCACCGATTGAAATTGACGAATGTGACCTAAAACTGATTTGGAAGTATCGTTACTCTTGCCACTGTGGTTCTGCTGGAGAATTCTGAGGGAAAAAAAAAACATTGAATTATTTTCTTATTGTTACTCATTACAAATTATGTGATCTTTGGTATTGTTCAAGAGAAGTCATTGATTGGTCCGGAATGATCCAGTAGTTCTAAATAAGAAAATATGAGCACCTGTGCAAAACACACAGCAACCGATATGAATATTGATTTGAAAATCACAGTTTAGTCTTTGTCTCACATATAGAAGAAAGTGATTGAGAGTATTTTATCATGATTTATTATTTATTCATGTAAACACTCATTATTGTATCACCTACAAATTCTAACATACATGTTACAAAAATCATAACTTCATATCTTAAGGTACATTCAATTTAATTTACTTATGTCAAAATGTTCCTGTTTAGAACCTTTATAATGTTTCATCGATATGTCGACTGCCTACGACAACATCATCACAAGAGAGATTACTCCACAAACCTGTTATTTTTCTACTCAACTGAAATTCAGCTTATGCACTGTACATATACCTCGACTGATTTAGTGACATTGACGAGGTTAACTATATGGAATCATCCATTTATATACATTTCAATCATTACCTTGCCTCTGTCTGAGATAACGTTATGATTATGTGTAATATGACTGTATAATTGAGTACATTGTAAAATGTAACAGTAATCAAACCCAACAATTACTACGAAATATTTCAGTATTCGAACATCGAAAGTTTGTTGATGTTATGAAAAGAAAACTGTATATATAAAACATCTTCATATACAATACAAATAACACATCATATAACTTACAGCCATCTTTTGAAAAGTGTTACTGTTAGTTATCAACAGGTAGATATTATAATCTCAGAGGTTATATTTATAAGGTTGTTGCCCACAGTTTGAGGACTATACCTTGATATGGCTGTCCATATATACCAAATTCGAAAATGTTGTTTCTCTTGGGAGAGAGGTTACATTGTGCAACTTGTTTCCCGATGTGGACTGAAATGCCCATACAAGCACGAATCGTGAACACAAAAGGCATGCTTATGAATGAAGGCGTCTTATCAAATATTCATAAATATGTCTTTCCTCATTCATAAAAGCAATATCAATAGGTGTATGTCCATTGTTATCACTGATACTTATGTCAGCGTCATTGTCACTTAATGTTTGGACTAACAGAAGATTGGAACTTTCGCATGCTCTGTGTAAAGGGGTTTTTCCATCTATATCTTGGGCATTTATTTTCGATCCATGCGCCATTAGAGTATCTACGAGATTAGGACACTGTCTTTCCGCTACCCAGTGAAGTGGCGTACGTTGTAATACATCTCTTACTGTAGTTGACGCTCCATGATCTAGCAAAATATTCACAATTTCGTAATGATCATTTATTATTGCTGACATGAGAGGATATCGTCCATGTGTATCTTGTGCATTTATATCGACACCATTTGTGATGAAATATTCAATCATTTCAATATTCCCCTTTTCTGTCGCCAGAATGAAATTGATAGGTGTATAACGAAATATATCCGCTTTTGCTAGTGGTGATATGTTCTCGACTAAAAGTTTAATTATATCGAGTCGATTTCCTGCAACAGCTTTCTGCACAATTCCACCATGCCTAATAAGACACATTAATACATCATAGTTTTTCAATAATTTGAATAACAAATCTTCTTGGGTGTCGGAAAAATCAATATCGGTGCCTTCTTGAACTAAGTACTTTGCAATGTCTAAATGATTTTCATTCACAGCATGATGAAAAGCTGTGAAGTTTCTATCATCTTTTGAGTTTACGTTACTCCCATTTTCAACTAAACATCGAACAACGTCAAAATATCCATATTTGGTCGCAATGTGTAAGGGCGATGATCCGTTGTACAATACATCTGAACATGCACCTTTTCGCAATAATACACCTGTAACAGTCAAACGTCCGTTTTGTGCTGCTGCATGTAAAGGAGAACCATATACATTGTCACATTCATTCACATTGGCAGAGTAATTAAGCAAACAGTTAACAATAAACACATTTCCCCATGCACATGCAACACAAAGGGGCAATTCACCTTCATTGATATGGTTTGGGTCCGCCCCGTGATATAGCAAGTACTTGATTACTGGCAAATTCCTAGCCTTTATCAATTCATTTAACACTGGTGTCTGTAAAGGGACCTTTTCGATTCTTCTATGCCAGTCTCTCGTCTTATAGAAAACCTCTACAGCAGATGAAAAACCGCTACAACAAGCCATATCAAATGGAGTAAAACCCTTATCATCCATGATCAATTGAGCGCCACTACTGATCAGTTGCTCAACTGAGACCAGATCGTTACAATGCACAGCCCAATGGAGAGGCGTCATTCCGGAAGAGTCAGCTTTGTTAATCAAATCTGTTCTGTTTAGCAACAATTTGATGGCATTTCGTCGTGAGTTCCTTATGGCTCTAACTAATGGTGTAGTATCAACATCAGCATCGTTTGCCCTTAATAAATCTGCAATGGAGGAGTTGCCTAATCTGCAAGCTATATTATACGGAGATTCCATTTCAAAATTGCATTTATTTAGGTCGGCGTTATATTTTAGAAGCAGTTTCATCAGATGTAAGTGGTTGTTTTCTACTACAACAATGAGGGGGGTTCTGAGGACGTTGTAATAACTTGTGCTGGCTCTATTAACATCGGCGCCTGCTAATATAAGACATTCTACTATATCCTCCTTTCCAGTCTGGCATGCAGCAATTAGTGGCGTGTAGGTGCCTTCGTATTCACTGTCAATGCAGCACCGATCTACATATTTTAAGAGAACTTCTACCACACTTATATTTTTACTGTAGCATCCTAATATTAACATTCGAGTCTGTTCTTTTGTATCAAAGCCAAATATGCCTTTATTTGATGACAAATATTCTTCTGATTTTTTCACTATGGTCAGAAGAACGTCACAATGGCCATATCCAATGACCCAATTGATTCCTCTCGCACTTTGCACCCAAGCACTCCCATCAAATTGTTGATTAACCAGGAAGGCAGATTTGTAAATATCAACTTTAGTCAATTCTTCAACCATTGAAGACTTTATAGAGAAATAATCATCACAATGCGATAAGGGCTTTAGGAAGATTTCAAAAATGTCACCGCAGTCAATCTTGTTAAGAAAATCTGCAAAGAAGCACTGAAAGTCCGTATCTTTCATGCATTCATTATCAAACGATTCTCGATATTTTTTCTGTTGCAAATCGGAATAAAGCCTTTCCGACAATTCAGTAAACAATAATAATGTACGTGGCAAAAGTATACTTAAAGCTCGATTGTTGTGAATTGTTGGCCTGCTGAAATACGAATGACTTGAAATGAATTTGCTATTCATATATTTCAACAGATGCCTAGGATTCTCCGATGCATGTTTACATGCCAAAACTTCAAACAGAATATCTGAGCTTATAGAAAAACCATAGTCAGTATGTACAATAAATGTTCCTTGCATTTGTACATATGCCTCTTGAAGTTTTCTAATTGGAATTTCACCACAAACTTTAAAGATATCTCGCAAAAGTTCCTGATTTTCGTATGTCTCCTCTGTTACAACATTTCCACCTAACATGCACAAGACTAACGCACAGTACTTTTCCTTTTCAAATAGGCACATTTCTTCAAGCTGCTTTATCAAAGTATCGCAAGGTTCTTTGAAAAACGTAATACCGTGTTTCTGAATTAAGGAGTTCCTTGCAAATATCCGACAAAGCAATGGAAACATTGGGTATTCGTTTAGATCTAATTCAATACTTTTAGGTATATTCGAAGGTATTCCTCTTAATTCTTTAGTTGAAATAGCTTTTCCTCGCAGTCGAGGAGCATCGGTTTCCGAAGATTGGAATTTCAAATTCATGAATTGTGGATCAACCTTCTGTGTAAAACAATGTCGAGCAAACATTTTCTGCATTTCTTCACTGTTCAACTGGAATTCCTTTGATTCTAAATCTACGATGTATTTGTCTTGAAAAATGAAAAACTTTAAACATTGTGCCTCTCTATAAATACTTCTTCTTGCGGTAAATATTAATTTTATTTTCCCTTTGGTGCTACTCAATATGCTCTCCAAAAATGATTCATCTTCTTTTAAGTTCTCGCACTCATCGTGGTTCAATTTGTATCTACCAATAGGATTTTCAATGACATATACATGGTTTTGTGAATTGCGCATTTGCTGCCGGATTTGTTTTACGCATGACACTGCAATTATTTTCCAACCTTCCTCCTGAAGAACTAAGGCGCAGTGCCTGGCGGTTGTGACTTTCCCTGCACCCGGACCCCCGATAATTGCAACACATTTTGTGGTTCGGATGCGTAGCATTGCTTCATAATAAGCCCGCGTTTTTATGAAAACATTGTCTTCGTCTTTCCATTTTTCATATTCCAATTGATCAGTGTCTGAAATAGATTCCCATTCAATATTAGAAGCAAGGTACTGCATCTCTTAATACTGACAAAGAGTGAACAACTTACGGTTTTTCTTTTAATTGAATTCTAATGGACGTTTACGATTTTAGAAACATTTTATCGATCTTAAATATATCACAGTACGACGACAGATAATGATGTAATAGCAAGTGTGGGATCATGCAATTGACTTCATGTCTGTAATGAAAAGTTGAAGATAACGAACAGTGATCAATCTTATAGCTCCTATAAGGAATACAAAATTAAAAGTTGGGCAAACACGGACCCCTGGACATACCAGAGGTGGGATGAAGTGACTAGCAGGATACATCTTCCCTGTCGATCGGTCACGACCGCCATGAGCTCCACATCTTGTTCATGTAAACAGAGTATTCCTTAGTCAAAATCATTGTGTAAATAACGGCCCAACAAATAGTATGAGACATGTCAGACAGTATTTGGTCCTATGACAGGTTCTATTCACAAATAAAATCGTTATAAAAACCATATAATTTGTGAAATCCTTACTTTAAACGAGGCCATTTAAACCTCTGTAATATCAATTTGATTGTCAGTAGCCAGCCTCAATTTAAAAACCGATGATACGCGGAACAAGCCCTTGCATAATCAAATCAGTTGCGAGATGTAAACACCATTTGCATGAGATAATGTAATATTGCTACAAAAAGGCGAAGATAACGAACGGTGATCAATCTCATAACTCCTACAAGGAGTTGGGCAAACACGGACCCCTGGACATACCAGAGGTGGGATCAGGTGCCAAGAAGTAGTAAGCATCCCCTGTCGACCAGTCAAACCCACCGTGAACACTATGTTTTGATCAGGCAAATGGAGTAATCTGTACTCAAATTTAGTGTACCAAGAACAGCCTACCAGTTGGTATGAAACACGTCAAACACCACACCATTTGACCCAATTATAGGTTATATGGGCAAACCAGATCTTTAAAACGGCCATATAATTTGCGAAATGGAACTGTTGAAACCCCTGTAACATAAACTTGTTTGTTGATAGCCTGTCTCGATTTAAAAACAACAAGCTCTTGCGTATCGAATTAGTCGAGAGTCACAATCACCATATGCAGGTGATAATGGAGTATTGCTACATAATCATGGGAGGTTGACAAAAATTGTTAATAGATAAAACGTCGTCAATATATATATATATATATAGAGAGAGAGAGAGAGAGAGAGAGAGAGAGAGAGATGTCGAATTGAAGGTTACAGGAAAAGATTTTTTCTTCCCATAAAGAATCTTTTCAATAGATTCTGCATCATAAGAATATAAAAACAGGTCAGCTAACTAAGTCCGTGCCCATGGGAATTCCAACAGATTGTTGGAAGACCTAATCACCAACCACTACGAAGATATTGTCAAGGGGAACTCTAGTATATTTTTTATTTCAAGTTAAATGTACTTGTACGTGGAATCAGAATTGTTTTTAACAAAGTAATTTATTGGATGACTGATCTCTAGGTATGAATATTTCCTTTTTCCATTTATATTTGAAGAAGGAAATGTCTACGATGTCAAAAATCTAGTTTTTAATTTATCGTGAGGAATGGTCGTGTAAAGTGTTGAAAAGTCATACCTTTTTATTTTGTTGATTTGAGAAAGGTTTTGTGATTTCAAATTTACTAAAAGTTTGTTTTAGAATTTTTTAGAGTCCACTAAATATTTAATTCACATCACTTTTGTCATATTTTATGTCACTGTCACAGCTATAGTGTTTATTTTTGGGGAAAAGATTTTTTAAATAATGTTTATATCCCATTCGATATTACTTTACTCATATACAGTCGTCAACAGCTTTAGGTGAAATACCACAAATTGAGAACTATGCATGGTGCTAAGGATCGTAACAATGATGGCTCTTTTACATACTGTGATACGGAACCTGCTTTTGTAAGCTTGGCGAATGAACATTTACTTGTCAAATTAGATTAGTCATGGCCCCGGGATCGAGAATTGATCTTCTCGGTTGAGAAACGAGCGTGCTAACTACTAGATCACCGTAACCTGTTTACTTTTTCTGCAGAAGTGTTTCCTTTTAGTGTCAGATATTAGCAACTTCCTCAAGGCTGGTATATGGTACATGTAAACATGCACACACTGATCACAATCTCATATAGGAATATATAATGATTTTTTGTTTATAAAAACAGACATCTAACAAGTACTGGGCCAGAAAAGTGGAGATGTACATGAAAGCTTCCTGATATAAAGTAGATTCAAGTGTATGCACATCATGGAACCCAGGGATAAGGTGTGTCCATAAAAGAATGTGAAAGTTTTATATGCTGCTGTAAAGGAAAAGTCTCTAGAATATCTCTTGAACTATATAAGGTAGGACTCTCAAACCTTGTTTATACATTCTTTATTGCAGGACCTTTCATGAAAGGTGAAGATAAGTACTATTGATCAATCTCATTACATACGAGTAAGATATACAAAATAGAGAGTTAGGCAAACACGGACTCCTGTATATACCATTGGTATTGATCAATAAGAATCCCCTGTTGACCGATTACATCATGTGATGCAGTGGTGTGTAATTTGGTGGACTTGACCTGGAATTTTTTAACTATGTTTAATAAACGTCTGATCTATTCAATATGATCTGAATTTTTAAGGTAGATCTTTCATTTTTTGTATATGAAGGTGCAGATAACGAACAGTGATCGATAAATATTATAACTCCTATAAGCAATGCAAAATAGATAGTTGGGCAAACACGGACCCCGGGACACACCAGAGGTGGGGTCAGGTGACTAGGAGGAGTAAGCATCCCCTATTGACCGGTCACACCCGCCATGATCCCTATATCCTGATATGGTAAAAGGAGTTGCCAAGAACGGCCTAACAATCGGTATGAAACACGTTAGACAGCATTTGACCCAATGATAGATTGTATTGACAAACTAGATCGATATAACGACCGTAGAATTTGCGAAATGCTGACTTCAGTCGAGACTGTTGAAACCCCTGCACCATCAACTTGTTTGTCACTAGCTTACCGCGATTTAAAAACTGACCATATGCAGAACAAGCTCTTGCGTATCGAATCAGTTGAGAGATATGAACAACATATGCAGGTGATAATTGAATATTGCTACATAAATATGGGAAGTTGACAATGGAGAAGCTGATATCATCCCGTTTGTCATACAGTTGAGTTGTCAGTTTGCCGTTAATGTCTACTTTCAATAAAATACCTAAGTATGAAGCAGAAGTGGTCGACTCTGTGAGGTCTTTTATTTCCAGCTCACATGGATATTTTGAATCGACATATGAATGAAACTTATTGTTGATAGACGACACGTCGTCGATATATCTAAATGTCGAATTGAAAGCCACAGCAAGATATTTTTTCTTCTCACTTAGAAGTTTTTGAATAAACTCTGCTTCATATGAATATGGAAACAAGTCAGCTAAGAAAGGAACACAATTCGTGCCCATGGGAATTCCAACAAACTGTTGAAAGACCTGATCACCAAAGACCACGAAGACATTGTCAATGAGAAACTCCAGCATATTTTTTTTATTTCAACTTCAGAGTACTTGTCAAGATATTAATTCAAATTAATGTTCCAATTACTTATGACTATCAATGATCACTCATAGTGTAGAAATATATAACGTATGAAGATAAGCTGTAGTGCAGTGGGTTTTTTTTAAAGCGGTCATTATGAAAATAATTGTAATGGTTGAACGAGCGGTGAACTTAGAGCTTAATATAAAATAAGCTCTTCCTTGCTGCACACAAAATATTACTTGGTTTTCTTTCATATTCAAGATGAAAGGTGAAGACAACGAACAGTCATCAACCTCATAAAACCTATAAGCAATACAAAATAGATAGTTGGGCAAACACGGACCCCTGGACACACCAAAGGTGGGATCAGGTGCCTAGGAGGAGTAAACATCCCCTGACAACCGATCACACCCGCTGTAAGTCATATATCCTGATCAGGTAAACGGAGTTATCGTAGTCAAAATCAGTGTGCCAAGAACGGCCTAACAATCGGTATGGAACACGTCAGACAGCATTTGACGAAATGATAGCTCGTATTGACGAACTAGATCGTTATAACGACCATAGAAAACATAAAAACATCAAAATCTATGAATTTTTAACACTTTACACGACCATTCCTCACGACAAATTAAAGACTAGTCTTTTTGACATCGTAGACAGTTGCTTCTTCAACAAAAATGGAAAACAGAAATATTCATATCTAGTGATACGTAATCCAAAAAATAACTTTGTTAGATACCACTCTGATTCCATGCACAAGTATTTTGAAGTTGAAATAGTAAATATGCTAGAGTTCCTCATTGACAATATCTACGTGGTCTTTGGTCATCGGGTCTTCCAACAGTCTGTTGGAATCCCCATGGACACGAATTGTGCTCCTTTGTTAGCTGACGTGTTTTTATGTTCATATGAAGCAGAATTTATTTAAAAACTTCTACGTGAAAAGAAAAAATATCTTGCTGTGGCCTTCAATTCGACATTTAGATATATCGACGACGTTTTATATATTAACAATAATACCTTTCATTCATATGTCGATTCGATATATCGCTATGAACTCGAAATAAAAGACACCACAGAGTCGTCTACTTATGCTTCTTACTTTGATATTTTTATTAACGACAAACTAACAACTCAACTTTATGATAAATGGGATGATTTCAGCTTATCCATCGTCAACTTCCCACATCTATGTAGCAATATTCCATTATCACTTGCATATGGTGTTTATATCTCTCAACTGATTCGATACGCAAGAGCTTCTTCTACGTATGGTCAGTTTTTAAATTAAGCAAGGACTGCCAAATAAGTAGATGGTACAGGGGTTTCAACAGTCTTGTTTAAAGTCAGCATTTCACAAATTCTATGGTCGTTATAACGATTTAGTTTGCTAATGTAACCTATCGTTGGGTCAAATGCTGTCTGACGTGTTTCATACCAATTGTTGGATCGTTCGTGGGACACTGCTTTGACTACGGATAACCCGTTTACCTGATCAAGATATAGGACTCACGACGGGTGTGACCAGTCAATAGGGGATGCTTACTCTTCCTAGGCACCTGATCCCACCTCTGGTGTGTCCAGGTGTACGTGTTTGCCCAACTATCTATTTTGCATTGCTTATGCAAGGTGAAGATAACGAACAGTGATCAATCTCATAACTCCTATAAGCAATACGTAAAATAACCTTTGTAAATACAATGCACATAAACGTGTAAGTAAAGTCCAAGGATGTTTATATCATCATAGCATTTAAGCACATATGTATTATACAATTTGTGTTCGATGTTTAACACGTATTTTAAGGCTATTTTCAACTTCTGATGTATTGAACATTTTTCTGAGGCACAATATATGCATAGTACACTGTTACCTATAATGAGGGAAAATAGATACGATGTGGAATCATCATTCTTCTTCTCAACGCTTGTCAAGAGCAGTTTTGAATGGCGAAAGAATCGCATTGCAACAGTTTCACTCTTATTCTGACATACTTAAAACATTGATGAATTATTTTCTTGAATTGAAAAGGCACCAATATTACCTCGAAATTTTACATTTACCTTCAAAACTCTGTACAAGGTCCACTCCAATATCTAAATGTTTTACTTTAAGTTTTGCAACTTCATCGTCTAGTTTTCTGTCGCATATTCTATGAATAGCCTACAAAGCAAATGGGAAGAATGATTACAATACTTGGAAGCTTATGAAATTTCACTTAAAATGTCGACTTATGACGAGCCCAATGAAGCAAAAGCGTTTTTCTTTTTCAAAATATAAACCTTTGCACGCGTATTCTGGAGGCAATGATTCAGCTGGTTAAGCCAGGTTTATTTTCATTAAATAGTTTCTTCATTTGTTGTACGTCCCTTTGAGAATGTTTCTCCTACATTGAGATGTCATCAACTGAAGGACCACAAATGTAGACCTATGCCTAGTATATAGGGCCATAGCAGTAAGGATTCTTTAATGTGCGAAGGCCTGCCGCAACACGGTACCTCTGATTTTGAAGATCAAATCCGAAAATTCTAAATGCTGAGTGTTAGGCAAATGAGCAATACCACTACCTATGTTTATGTCTAAGTTTTGACGCTGCTATTCTAGGAGCGGGGTTCCCACTCACGACCTCCCGTTCGCGAAGCGAATAATCTACCATTGAGCTTCACAATGTTAAGTAAAACTATGTCAGGTTACGTAAATATGCAAGCACATCCTTGAATTGTAAATTTACGGATTGTTCAAAGTACTGTTTATATAGTCAAAACTAATTCATTGACATTTACAATGCAAAGTAGTTAATTTTCTACACAAACCTCCGATAAATCGTTCCATTTCTCGTCAAATTCTTCTAATGAAAGCCATCTTTTCTTATGGAAAGTAAAATTCCTATGAAACCGTATTCTTTCAAGATCATCTCCAATACGAATACTTTTCTTATCTGGATCATTGCCCCAACCATTTTTTGGATTTCTAATACCATTTTTCCTGTTACTCTGACTGCACGTATTCCGTATTAGCTTGTATATCAATGTTGTATCGAAATCTGCAGAGGATACTTTAGTCCCGGTATCTTAAAGGAAAAGAAAATACAAAAAAGTTAACAGTAACAATCTAGTTATCAGTTATTATTATTATTGGATAAACTTCCAACAGTTTGTTGGAATTCCCATGGGCACGAATGTGCTCCTTTCTTAGCTGACTGCCTAGGAAGCAGAAGTTATTAAAAAAACTTCTACCTGAAAAGAAAAAATCTCTTGCTGTGGAATTCAATTCGACATTTAGATACATGTATATCGACGATGTATTATCTATTAACAATAATAACTTTCATTCATATGTCGATTCAATATATCCCAGTGAACTCGAATTAAAATACACCAAAGAGTCGTCCACTTCTACTTCATACTTTGATATTTTATTGAAAGTAGATATTAACGGCGAACTAACAATTCAACTTTATAACAACGTGATGATTTCAACTTTTCCATCGTCAATTTCCCATATCTATGTAGCAATATTCAATTATCACTTGTATATGGTGTTTATATCTCTCAACTGATTCGATACCCAAGAGCTTGTTCTGCATATGGTCAGTTTTTAGATCGAAGCAGGCTACTGCTAAACAAGTTGATGGTGCAGGGATTCCAACAGTCTCGTTTAAAATCAGCATTTCGCAAATTCTATGGTCGTTATAACGATCTAATTTGCCAATACAACCTATCATTGGGTCAAATGTTGTCTGGCGTGTTTCATGTCGATTGTTTTGCCGATATTGGCACACTGATTTTGACTACGGATATCTCGGTTTACCTGATCACAATATAGGGCTCACGGCGGGTGTGACCGGTCGACAGGGGATGCTTACTCCTCCTAGGCACCTGATCCCTCCTCTGGTATACCCAGGGGTCCGTGTTTGCCCAACTCTCTACTTTGTATTGTTTATAGGAGTTATGAGATTGACACATCATTGATCACTGTTCGTTATCTTCGTCTTTCATGTCTCTACAAATTCTAATGACAACAGACACTGAACGCACTGCAGGTCTAAATGAAATGTAAAGATAACGAACAGTGATCAATGAAAGGTGAAGATAACAGTGATCAATGAAAGGTGAAGATAACAGTGATCAATGAAAGGTGAAGATAGCAAACAGTGATCATGAAAGGTGAAGATAACAAACAGTGATCAATGAAAGGTGAAGATAACAAACAGTGATCAATGAAAGGTGAAAATAACAATTTCCTAACTCCTATTTTAACGGTTAGGAACTATAAGAAATATTTCATTTTTAAAATTGCATGAGGGTATGAACTACAACGCTACATTTATTATCATGGGTATATAAGGCGTGGATTCACACACCGACCTTGACTGATGCCCCATTCTCTTCCTAATTACATATATGAAACATTGCGAAAATATTACCTTTTACAAACTGAAATCCAGTCTTGTGCTATCAATGTGAAATATAGCAATACCGCTTCATGAGGTATGCGGCGATGTTAAATCAATAAAATAAGCCAAATTGATCACCCATCAGAAAAATCCCGCTATACGGTATTAATATGTAAAACAACTGTTTACATTAATATAGAATTACAAATTGAATGCAAATTTAAAAAGATGTTTTAAGTTGATTTTCAAAAACATCTAATACACTTTCGAAACGAAGATCCAGAGGGAGGTAGTTCCATGGGGCTGATAAGGACACATTGAACCGTCTTTAACCATACAGTTTAGTACGACCACGTGCTTTTAGAAGGGAAACCGAAGACCAACGAGTTTGCAGATGACGGTAGACTTGAATCAGCTCCTAGATGAATGCTGGAGCTAATCCATGCAGAAGCAGTGAAGCGATATGAGATTTGGTGTAATATGTTCATGTTTCCGCCAACGTGTTATTGGCCCGGAAGCAGTGTTTTGAAATCTCGATATTTAGGAGTTGGAAATAACATGATTTAGTCAATGCACTTATTTAACACTCCATGCTAAGTCTACTGTTGAAAAAAGCATCCCATGATATTTGACACGTGAAGCTCTAGTGTTGACAGATGCAGCAAAGTCCTGTTGATATCCTGAGACTTCACTAGCCTTGCGTTTTGGAGTAAGGATGATAAGTTATGTCTCTTGGGTGGATACGAGATTAACCTTAATCAGTCGAATGATATGCGATGACTAGCCCTAATGGCGTGAGTGGGTGCGGGTCTAGCCCTAATCAGTCAAATTGTGTGCAAAGACTACCCTAATATCTCAGGTGATTGTGAGATTTACCTTAATTATTTGTGATGATGGATTAAGGTATGCAGGTTTGATATGTACCTGACAACTTAATGGTATATAATTCTGCATTTAGGTATCGATTTTTACGGTGAACGTTTAAGGCATATAGATTGAATGCAAAAAATGTCGACCTTTCTGGTGGCGGTCAGACGGTTCAATCACCAGTGGCCAGATACCGCAGGTGGTAGAGCACCTGACTAGAGATTCACGGGAACTGGGTTCGAATCCCGGTCTGGTACATTGCATTTTCTCCCTTCCCGTTACATTTGGTACCATAGACCAGTCCTTGGAACCGACAGGGTAAAATATCTGTCAGGGGATTAAGATCCTGGGTTGTGCTTTTTCAAGTGTGAACACATTAAGGATGTAGGTATGTGGCGGTAAGACGGGTTCGATCGCCAGTGGCCAGATAGCTCAGTTGGTAGAGCACCCGACTAGAGGTTCAGGGGCGGGTTCGAATCCTTTCTGGTCCGTTGCATTTTCTCCCTTGCTGTTATAAGGCAATGTAAGCTAAGTGTCGACCCGTCTGTCTTTTCAATGCATGGATTTTTCTTCATGTGAGCCATTTATAATAAAACATTTATTTGATATAATACAGTAATGATATTATTTTTTGTATTAAAAAGGAAACTATTTCTTATTTTAAATCTGAAAGATGCTGATCAGTTACAAGGATCTACTTATCGTATATATTAGTTGAATCGATCTCGTTATTGTCCACCATATGATTTCCTATGAACAATGTCACAATACCATTGACTGTTTTATTTCCGTTTTGTTGCTACGACAATAGTGCTCCACGTCATATAACATCCTCTGTCCAAACTTACTTTATATCGTTTAAAATGATTAGAAATTACTTTTAATCCTTAAAGACAAAGTATATGCATACCATCCAGAAAAAAGTACCATATATTGGAATAATAAAATGATTGCTTTGGTTTGTTAGATGAATGTCACAAACACTGCAGACAATTTGCATAACCCGTTTTAAAGACAGACATTTTATCATTTATAGTCATATTTTTCTATAAAAAAAAATATTTCAAATATAAGTACTATAAAGTACATAAGGTGTATATATATATATATATATATATATATATATATATATATATATATATATATATAAAGCACAGGAAATTTCACTTTATTTGGATACCCACTCCGCCCCTACCCGGGGTTGAACTCACGACCTGCGGAACCCAATCTCCTAGCAGCATGTAATATATAACCAGCGTGCTAGACCGCTCGACCATCTAGACAAGTCTCTTCAACTTG
This sequence comes from Ostrea edulis, assembly GCF_947568905.1. Classification (NCBI taxonomy): domain Eukaryota; kingdom Metazoa; phylum Mollusca; class Bivalvia; order Ostreida; family Ostreidae; genus Ostrea; species Ostrea edulis. The sequence goes on along the minus strand of NC_079170.1, from coordinate 18,977,306 downwards.
CTTTCGATGACGTTGGAATTCTCGCCACGCTGTCACACGCTACACGGTCTTTGAGAATGGTAATGGGATACAGTTATTTAACGTACATTTAAGAGGATCATACATGATACACATTGCATTCAAAATATTTCATATAAAGCACAGCGTGGCGAGAATTCTATCGTCATCGAAAGCAAGTTTAAGAGTTTTGCCTAGATGGTCGAGCGGTCTAGCGCGCTGGTTAAATGCTGCTAGGAGATTGGGTTCCGCAGGTCGTGAGTTCAACCCCGGGTAGGGGCGGAAGTGAGTATCCAAATAAAGTGAAATTTCCTGTGCTCTCTCTCTCTCTCTCTCTCTCTCTCTCTCTATATATATATATATATATATATATATATATATATATATATAATTCAATAAAAAAGCATCTATTCCCTCCTCGCAAAGACTATCATGACGTCATGACGTCACAATAGACGTCTCTAAGATAAACAACTTTGTATTCATTATTTGTATTCACCTGAGGATGGATGTTAAAATCCAGAAAGCGCTAGTGATTTAAATATATTTTGGAACTGTGTATTTTCCTGCTTTTTTATTGAATTATATATATATATATATATATATTATTGACTTGTAAGTTGTTCAGACGTAACAGCTGAAAATCATGACTTTGACTTGTTGCCATATTTGGTTATGATTTCCATATTTGAAAAACGGTAAAGGGAAATAGTCCAATAAATACAAACTCTAAACTAAAAAAAATAATAAACCATAGGTAAGCGTTATTTGTTATTTTAAATTCTAATAAAAGGTGAAGAATGAACCAGAAAATGCGAAATAGGTGGCGGAGTTCATGGAATGTGCATATTCATATCCAGACAGACGGCACCAAAACCGGATTTAACTAGAATGAAACAGAACGTGTCTTCATAGTTGCAAATGACAAGCACTGGATTTCAACAGAAATTAAGCAGAATACACACAGTAAAAATACATGTTTTCATCATACATTTTCTAGTGTGAAATAATAATATTGTTTCCGTCGTTGTAAAAAAAACTTTCACTCTATTTTACATTTTAAACAGTTATTAACAGAAACAATGAAAATTTTTCATACACTTTACCTGGAAACAATATGTTGTATTGTTCTTCTGTGCACTTCTTTGCAAGCTTATTCTCATACTGGAGAAGATGGTTGTTTAAAGTTGATGGAGGGATAAGTTTGTCAAATAAAATTGTAAGAGCGTCCTCGCTTATTTTTATAAGGAGAACAAATCTTACAAAGTTATTTTCCTCTACTGTCAAGATGTTCCTGTGCTTATCTAAAATTACAACAATAAAATCTATAGCATAAACCTGTCATCTACTCCAATATACCAGAGGTTTAAGGCGATATACTTGTGACTTGGTGCCGCCTAACGTGGCATATACAGTTCTATCGTGTTGAAGTAACCTCTTCCCTAAATGCTACGTTTTCTTCTGAATTATGTGATATATTCTACATAGGGTGCCAACCACATTTGCTCTCTGCCAATAAGTACAAAACTGTTAGTAGTGACCTATATTACGCCACGAAACGAGGTCAAACCTTGTTTATGTCGGATTGCTAATCCCGTTTATATTAATGTGTGTAAAGAAAGTTTTACTGCTAACTTTTCAAAATCACATTGAACGATATCAAACAGAGCAAGCGTCTTGGTGAGCAAAATATCAAATATATTCTACATACGTTGATAACTTTGTTATACGAATATGCATTGTTTTAATTTTTATACATTTAAAGTATTATGGTCTATATTAAAATTTTATCATACATTCCTGCTATTGTCGTCATTATTTAGAAAAAAACATTATACATGTCCACGAACTTTTTCGACAACTTTCGTAACTACATGTACATTGTAATAGATGTATTATACGGAAAATCCTTCGAAATATCATGTTCCAAAATGTGAGCTTTTGGGTTTTTTTTAGTGTACTTCATGACAATCAGAATTTAGATTGTGAAAAATAATATATTTAATATCTTTACTGCACAACCGGTAGGAAGGGTCGAATTAGATACAATGGAAACTCTAAACTCCATTTGAAGATCATTTTACTAAATATTCCAAGGAACTGGTCCAGTCCCAGTAGGATCCGTCTTCTTTGATTTTTCGATCCCTTTTACATTTGATGTCATCGACCTGCCCGCGACAGACAAACGAACATGTTTGCCGGGAAGGCTTCATTGTTTTCGGGTATGATGATAAACAATAGGGATAAATCTAGCGCAGTCAGATGTGATGAGATACATGTAGCATAAGATTAAAACATATCGAATTCCTTAATCATGTGGTTGATGGTTCACTGAATTGTCTCCCTTTTCATTACAAAACCATACATGACTCCGAAAAGAAAAAGAAAACATCAAAATAATACTTAATTGAGAGATTACAGATATTTCGTGGTTGCTACACCACTTGCTTGTAGGAATACTGTACAATAATAATCTAACTGTAGAAAAACTTAGAATACCGACCTAACTGTAGGAATATTGTATAATACCGACATAACTGTAGGAATATTGTATGATACCGACCTAACTGTGGGAATATTGTATAATACCGACCTAACTGTAGAAATATTGTATAATACCGACCTAACTGTAGGAATATTTTATAATACCGACATAACTGTAGGAATATTGTATAATACCGACATAACTGTAGGAATATTGTATAATACCGACCTAACTGTAGGAATATTGTATAATACCGACCTAACTGTAGGAATATTGCACATTACCGGCCTAACTGTAGAAATATTGTATAATACCGGCCTAACTGTAGAAATATTGTACAATACCGACCTAACTGTAGAATTATTGTATAATACCGACCTAACTGTAGGAATATTGCACAATACCGACCTAACTGTAGAAATATTGTATAATACCGGCCTAACTGTAGGAATATTGTATAATACCGGCCTAACTGTAGGAATATTGTACAATACCGATTTAACTGTAGAAATATTTACTAGAATACCAACATAACTGTAGAAATATTTAGAATATTGACTTAACTTTAGAAATATTATACAATACTGGCCTAACTGTAGAAATATTGTACAATACCGACCTAACTGTAGAATTATTGTATAATACCGACCTAACTGTAGGAATATTGCACAATACCGACCTAACTGTAGAAATATTGTATAATACCGGCCTAACTGTAGGAATATTGTATAATACCGGCCTAACTGTAGGAATATTGTACAATACCGATTTAACTGTAGAAATATTTACTAGAATACCAACATAACTGTAGAAATATTTAGAATATCGACTTAACTTTAGAAATATTATACAATACTGGCCTAACTGTAGAAATATTGTATAATACCGACCTAACTGTAGAAATATTCTACAATACTAACCTAACTGTAGAAATATTGTACAATACTGACCTAACTGTAGAAATATTGTACAATAATAGCCTACATGTAAATATAGAAATGTTGTACAATAGTGGCCTTAATTTAGAAATAGTGTAGAAATCTGCCGAACGGTAAAAGATACTGTAGAATAGTTTTCATGAAGATAGGCTGTATACTTTTCGAAATTTTTATTTATTGCATGCATCTGCATGCATTGACCGCAGCTTGACTCGGCGATGGAATTTTTTTTGGATATACTGATTAACAGGAGGATAAACATGTAGTGACAGACTTTGATCACAAATGCTTTCTTGAACTTTAAGTCAAGTATTACGAAATAATATTTATTCATTAATATTCAGTAATTTTCTACTCTTGTTGCAGATACTTAAAGTATCTTTTGAACGAGCTCATATTTCCCATGTGGCATCTTATATCATTTCATTTACATTTTCCACACTTGTGTGTGTATGTACATGCGTGAGTGTGTGTGTGTTTGTGTGTGTGTGTGTGTGTGTATGCGTGTGTGCGTGTACATGTGTGTGTGTGTGTGTGTGTGTGTGTGTGTGCGTGCGTGCGTGCGTGCGTGCGTGCGTGCGTGCGTGCGTGCGTGCGTGTGTGTGTGTGTGTGTGTGTGTGTGTGTGTGTGTGTGTGTTTAACATATCCCATATTAAAACTTACGACCAAATAGGTGCACAACTGACTTCTTGCTACAAGACGTCTTCTTTTCCAGTGAAACTTCCATATGATAGTCACATGCATCATTTTCTTCCACTCTGTTGATCACGAGTTCAGAATCACTAGTACCAGCGTACTTTATTTGTCCAGTGTCGATCAATTCAGGGCCATCTCCAAGATCTTTGTACCATTTGATTTCATAATCGGCTCTCTGAGGCAAAATTTCTCCATCGAGTTTAATAGTTCCGCCATGTCCAATCGCAACGTATTCTGGTCTTAATGTGACGCAAAATTCTGTATCTTCATCACCTGCAAAGTACCATAGAAATGTGATTGTAAAACACACGGAGACAAGCGTTGTTTCAATATTTTGAATATATTTCTGTGTAACAAATTATATGTATCTTCTCTCAGGCTAATCCCGTGGGAACTTCAGCCTGTTGTAAGAGGTGACTAAATGGGGCGGTCCTTCGGATAAGACCGCAAATCCTGAGGCCCCATGTCACAGCAAATGTGGCACGATAAACATCCCTCCCGGCTAAAAGGCCGTAAGAGCCGAGCATAGGCCTAAATTTTGCAAACATTCACCAGCAATGGTGACGTCTCCATGTGAGTGAAAAATTCTAGAGAGGGGCATTAAACAATATACAATCACTCAATCAATATTTTGATTAGGCAGAGCTTATTATCAACATTTTAAGTAGATAGATGTATCAGCTATTTTAAATCTTGTTATACTAACACTTGTTCTTTAATCCCGTTGCCATGTCTTATGATAATAACACTTGTTCTTTAATCCCGTTGCCATGTCTTATGATAATAACACTTGTTCTTTAATCCCGTTGTCATGTCTAGTGTCCATTCTCAACCTGAAAAATTGCATGAATTCGTTTATATGAATTCTTAGCATTAATTGTATGAAATGTGAAGATAACGAACAGTGATCAATCTCATAACTCCTATAAGCAATACAAAATAGATAGCTGGGCAAACACGGACCCCTGGACACACCAGAGGTGGGATCAGGTGCCTAGGAGGAGTAAGCATCCCCTGTTGACCGGTCACACCCGCCGTGAGCCCTATATCCTGATCAGGTAAACGGAGTTATCCATAGTCAAAATCAGTGTGCCAAGAACAGCTTAACAATCGGTATGAAACACGTTAGACAGCATTTGACCCTATGCTAGGTTGTATTGACGAACTAGATCGTTATAACGACCATAGAATTTGCGAAATGCTGACTTCAATCGAGACTGTTGAAACCCCTGTACCATCAACTTGTTTGTCAGTAGCTTACCTTGATTTAAAAACTGACTATACGCAGAACAAGCTCTTGCATATCGAATCAGTATTCTAGAAATATTGGTGTTTTCATTTCCACATGTGGTTTCCCGGCTATGATAACTGATAAGCGTGTTGAAAAACGCAATTTTGGGGGCTGGATTTTATGGAACTACAGAGCATATCCTATTCAAAAATATTTCTAAATAATATCTTTATTTTTAACCGAGTTGCAACGAAGTTGAACTCGGCAATTGGTTTGGTGGTGCGGGCGGGCGGGCGGTTGGGTGTCAACAATTGGTTTCCGGATGATAACTAAAAAAGCTTACAATCTAATCAAATGAAAGTTTGATATATTGTTGGGTACCAAGTAAGAAATCCCTCTTTTGATTTTGGAGAAAAAAGGTCAAAGGTCAAGGTCACAGTGACCGAATATAGAATGAACATTTCAGAGAAACTTGGTTTCCGGATGATAACTCAGACAGTTTAAATTCGAATCAAATGAAACTTTCATATATTGTTGGGTACCAAGTTAGGAAGACCCCTATTGATTTTGGAGAAGAAAAGGTCAAAGGTCAAGGTCACAGTGACCGATATAGAATGAAAATTTCAGAAATATTTGGTTTCCGGATGATAACTCAGACAGTTTAAATCGGAATCAAATGATATTGTTTTGTACCAGGTAAGGAAGATTCCTATTGATTTTGGAGAAAATAGGTCAAAGGTCAAGGTCACAGTGACCGAAAATACATTTAAAATTCCCAAAAAATTGGTTTTCGGAGGATAACTCGAAATTTTTTAACTTGAATCAAATGAAACTTGGATATATTGTAGAACACCAGAAAAGCATTTTGCAATGCTATAGATATTATGCATAAACCAGTTTACTGGAATAAATTACAAACTCGTTTTGATATGTAAATAGTACACCTTTTTATTAAATGACATCTAAGAAAAAGAGTATTTGGGTTTTCCTTAACACAATGTTACCACACAATACCACTCAGAGAAACATTATAAACCATTAACCCAACAGAATTTTCATTCCCCTGATAAAATGTTAGAAATATGTCTCATCATTTCATTAAAAAATAAGGAATCATTTAAAAATATTTATCGGGATATAAATACAGGTTGGTCACGTGATCAAATTCCATAAAGCCCTTCGGGCTTTATGGAAAATTTGATCATGTACCAACCCGTATTTATATCCCGATAAATATTTTTAAATGATACCTTATTACTTATATTTACATTTTTGGTCGGTAACATTGCTGAATTGTGTTAACAACACGTTTCCATACATTTCAAATTGTTGACGTCCACAACGAAGCGTCATAGATGTTCAAAATGACGACAACACAAAACAAAGTTCTATAAAATAAAGAACTGTTTTAATTATTAAGACGCTAGAAAGCAAGTATATCAACATATACTTATACATTAACTCGGGAGTATATAATGGAAAACTCTTCCATATGTCTAATTTTAGGGGGTGGGGGAATTATGATTTAAACGGAGATGCGCAGTGTTACACTTAGACTTCTGATGCGCTTTGATTTTTGAAAAGTGAAGACGTTGAAGACCGACTGTGAAAGATATTGTGTGGATATTACGGAGTTAACAGAAGACTGAGATGGAGGAACATGAAGAACAGGGCAGCAGTCGTCAGGTGTAGGCAACTAATTTATAGACAGGACAGAGGACGCAGCTCAGATGAATCTCCGGAAAGAACTGAACATCGCAGAGAATGTGGAAGTGCACGAAGGTAAGGGACGGTTTGGATTTGGATATGTAACTGTTGATAAACATGTGCTCACTGAACGCTTCTTTTGACTCGATCATTTTTTGTAATAGGTTTTTAACGACGCCTCGCTTCGATGTCCCGACATAAACTTGGAAACCGACATCAAGCACTATGGCTGCTGTGACACGGAAGCAGTGTGGTGTGTAGGTCTTAATGCACTTTGACGACTTATCGGCCATACATCCTGTGAATGACCTTTTTGCTAAAGCCTAATGTCATCGTCTAGCAGTAGGTACAATTCCGCATCACCGATGACCAGGGTGAAGTTGTAGCAGACGAAATTTTAGACATACATTAGGCCTAGTAGGATAGTAACTAAAGACATTGTTTACAGAAATGCTTTTATCAATTATTGATGAAAGTCCACTGCTTGGAATACAAATAAAACCTTAAATACATTTTGTGATGTTGATATCATCTATTGAAAGATTTCTGTAGTAAGTGAGAGAGATTGCTAGATGTGTATTACCTTAGTAAAAGTAGTACCTGTTACCTACTTTTAACAAATGTTCATACGCACAGCCGTGACCTCTGTTGACCCCGTAGTAGATTTATCCAGAAATAAATACGTATTGCTCGTAATAGTGTTATGTAGGAGAAAACAGTTGCAAATGTAAATATTCTCGATTAAATGTAATTTGTATTTTTCGACAATCTCAAGAATGTTCTCAAATAATTCCAAAACAATTCTAAATCATTTGATAAATTCTCACATATTTACTTCATATCATTTCAATGTTCTCAAATGATTCCGAAGGTATTTTCATTCGCCTGATGAAATCTCAAGAGTATACCTCATTATCTATATCAAATCTAAGTGTATAATCTCAATATATCTCACATTCTAAAGAAATGTTAAATCGAATTATTCCCACTTAGATTTTTACATAATGTATCTTGTATTTCTTAAAACTGTTAATAATTCTTAATTTGTTAGTATCACACTACTTAAAACATTTGAAAGTAAATTTCCTTTTCTCAAACACGTTCTTAATTATGCCTAGAACTTGTATCATATAAATGTATCCAATCCACGGTGCCCTAGTTGAGGAATAAGCCCCTTTTTGCATCCATTGTGCATTATGTTATATAACATTGTATAACAATAACTCCTTTATATTACCTAGAAATCCATTATTTGAGGTGCCCTGCCCATAGTAGCGTAGTGCAGGGTAATCGATGAACTCTCTTGTGTAGAATTAAAATACCTTGAGCTATGTTTTCTTTTATAAAACATTGAAATCAAATTTCTGAATTTAACAATATTCTCGCAGCCAATACTTTTCTTTGTTTCTAATCATACACATGATAACAAGGAAAAGTATTGGCTGCGAGAATATTGTTCAATATATAACAAGATTTTCTTTAATACATGTAATAATTGACACATGTATATGATTTTGTAATTACTGTGCTATAGATGTGTCCAATCCAGGGGCCCCTGGCACTCTAGGCGAGGATTAAAATGGGGTACTTGATAATAAAAGAAAGAAAATTAGTCTTAGATCGAAATGCGCATCTGGTGCATCAAAATTGGTACCGTATAAGTTTTACATCTATATAATTTTGAATGCTTTTCAAATGATTTCAAAACGATATTGTGATTTTCTTTAATTTTCATATAAAACTTCATTCTTCTCAATTTACTAGAACAAAGAAAAAATATCTAAATATTATATTGGTTTTGTTGGATAATTGTATCAAATTTGAAAATCACATAACGTTATCTCTAAATTAAAAGTTAGGATCTAAATATGTTTGCTTAGTATTATAGTATTGTAGTACTTTAGGTGGCAGCACTACAAATATCGGCCAATATGACCGAAAAAACAACAACTAGACGCGAGCTGGCTATCAAGAAGTGTATTCTATGAAACAGCCCGCGAAAACTCTGCGCGGGTTAACAAAAGAACGGGGTAAAAATAGAATATAAGCGTTATGTAAAACTAGTCCAATGCATCACACTGTCCTCTCCAGGCTCCTTTAAGTCCCGTTAAAGGTCGAGCCGATCTGGTTTAACTACCTTCCGCCCCGTTCGGGTCCGCAGTGGCCCAGGGTTTGGGGGCTGCTGGTTTGGGACATTCTCTTTCTCACCTAAATTAGTGTCCTCACATAGCATGCAGTGGTAGGTCGGCTTGTCTGTTAGATGGCTACTGGTATCCTCTGCCTGTTCTCCTGGGTCTTCTTTTTCATCAATGGCTCCCAGAGGTACAGTTTTGTCAGCTTGAGACCGAGATACCCATCCTGGAACACAATCTGACTGGTACAATTTTAGGCGGTCATGGTGAATTACATCAGCTTTCCGTCTCCCCTGTATCTCGTACAAAACAGGTCCAAACTTTTTTGTAATGATAAACGGACCTTCCCAGACAGGTTGCAACTTTGGAGACTTTCCAACCTGCTTAGAAAATTTGTTTACGTATACCAAATCTCTAGTTTCATACTGTCTTTCCCGAACACGCATGTCATACAAATGTTTCTGTTTCCTTTGGGCTTGTTGCAGAGATTTCCTGGCAACATCATGGGCCATCTCCAAAGCATGCCTCAGCCTGCCTAAATAAGTTGGACAGTCAAGAGTTTCTCTGAAGGTATCTAGGTCCCTATAGCTTAAATCAGTCACTTGGTGCACTTCTCTACCCAGCAGCATAGCATTTGGAGAAATCCCTGTTGATCTATGTGGTGTAATTCGATATGCAGCAAGGATAATGGATAGTTGATCATCCCAGGTCCCTTGTACCTTATCAAGATAACATTGGTGCGTCCTACCAAAACGCTCAACCTGGCCATTCAAAGTCGGATGATCGGGGGTGGTCCTGGTCTGGGTAACCCTAAGTAACTTTCAAACGGTCTTAAACATTTCACTCCGAAAATCCCTTCCTTGGTCCCTGTTGATCTCCAATGGGGCCCCAATTCTGGCAATGAATTCCTCCACGAGCTTTCCTGCTGTTGTTTCACTGCTCTGATCTGGAACTGCGAAAGCTTCAACCCATTTCGTGAACTGATCGGTAATTACCATGATGTATTTGTTTCCACGTAGACTTACAGGAAAGGGTCCCAAAAATCAATATGGAGTCTGTCTAACGATTTTGCTCCGCAAGTATCAATCTGGCGCTTTACGGCAGTAAAAGTACCAATGTCATATTCCTCTTTGGACAATATGCCCTTGTATTTGCAGAGCAAGTTAGTAAGGTCTTGCTTTTGGGAGGTAGTCATCTTCTGTGAGGATTTTGTTACGAGTTCAGCGAGATAAGCTGGGATATTCTCACTTGCGACATGAGGTAATACATGACAGATATACCCAACTTCCGGCTTTCCTTCAGTGCATGTCGATATTATTTGGACTTCACTGCCTGCCTCACAAAGTTTACTTAGATGAGTTCCTTTCACAAGACGGATTTTTTCACCCCGGACATTTAGTACTCTAATAGGTAATTTTTTTTCATGTTTACCAAGCAAGACCCAATTAGGATTCCTCCAGGGAGCCCATCATCACAAGCATCAAGAAAAAGCTAGAGTTCCTGCATGAGGATTTTGTACACGACCTATAATGACCTTTTCGCTTTCTGGTGGCAACCAACAATTTTCATCAACCACAACTGCACTGCAAATGGAACTTCCACCATCATAGCTCACAGTCCTCATGATAACCTCCTTCCCAATACGGAGGTTGTCTTGTCCAGCAAAAATGACGGCATTTAAAAACTTCAGGATATCCACCCCAATTAAGACCAAATCCCGTATAGGAGCCACGTAGACAGGCCAGCAGACTTTATGAATACCAATTTGAATGGTCGCAGTGACCCCACCAAATGCAGTCATTTCTGCTCCACTTTCCGCATTAAGGAGGCACACTTTTCTGCAACCCTCAATTTCAATTCCTGCTTCCGCAGCAACACTTGAAGAGATCACAGTCGCGTCAGCCCCAGTCTCTATCACATCACTTGTCTTGACATAATTAAAGCAATCGGAACAATAATTCCTTTACCAGCTGAGTGAAGTCTTGTGCACTTTATCTTGTCATCTTTCACCGATGAGCCTTTTTTCACCAACTGTAGCTTTTGCTCCGGCAGCTTGGCTTGAGAAGTTTGTGACCTGCATTCATTCTTGTAATGCCCAGTTTGCCCACACTGAAAACAACGAGAATCTAGCTCTTTGAATATTTGATCACGTTTTGCCTTGTCCATTTCTTGACTTCTCTGGAGCTGCAACTCGATCTGTTTCAGTCTATTATCAAGTTCTTCCAGGGAGAGATAAGTAGGTCTTGTACTCTCTGTGCCCCAAGAACCTCTTGATTTTCCTCTAAAGAAGCATCATCATCAAACTCATCTGTCCAAGCAACCCGTCTGGTTCTCTCCCTTCTTTGCTGATCATAATCTCTACCAACGGTCGCCCGATAATTATGCTCCTGGTATGTAACAAGTTCTATTGCCTCATTCAAAGATTTTGGACCCCTGTTTAATACGTCATAGGCAATCCTTGAGTTATGATATCCCTTAAGGAATGCCTCTGCGGCAAGTTGATTTGGGTGACAAGGTGACGTACTTCTTCCCCAAATTCATCATTCGACTCACTCTTTTGGCGAATTTCCGCCAATTTTCTGCGAACCGTAGCCGGAGGGTCCTTTCTCCCAAAACGTTTGGTAAGTCTGTCACGGAGAGACTTGTAATCAGCTGTTAAGGCCCTTGGTAATGAGCACACATACCACATGGCTTTACCCTTTAAGCTTTCATACAGCCTATCTATCTTTTCAGCCTCTGTCCAAGCATAACGTTCAGATAACCTCTCAAATGGGACAACGAAGACTTCTATGTCGTTCTGGCCTTCGTAAGTGGGTAACTTAGTCTGCGGGCCCTTATTAGGCACACCATGTTCCATAGACCTAGAGTTGTTTCGATTTGGTCCATAAGGAGTGGGTTTTTGCTCTTGTCTGGCCCCAATACCACGCAAGGCATCTTCAAATGGTCTGTCAGCACCTCTGCGATGTTGAAGATTGTCCGTAGCTTGAGAAGTGTTTGGATTCTGTTGTCTCTGCCCCAAGACCGTATGTACCATTCATACATGCATTAAATAATTTCTTTCAAAAGGCGAAGTCTACTTTCGTACACATCCTGTACCATCTATCGAATACAGCGTTGATTCTACAGATAAATGAAACAATTTACTTTTTTTTAAATTGTTATTTAAAGTGTCCATGAAGTCAAAATATAAGTTAGTCTGAACTGATGTATCTTTATTAATAAAATACAGATTCGAAAGTCTCACGCTTCTAAGTGCCTTTATAAGCGAGATATCCACGGTAAAATTTCCGATTTTCGCACCTGCTCAAAACCAATCAGCGGCACTTCCGGTTTTACTATATATAGCGATTGGGGTCTGTGACGTCACAACACATCAGTTTCAAAATGGCCAACGTAAGACATAGAGATAGCAGATCGTCAACTTCCTCCGACATCGGACTTCACATGTCGTTTGAAGTCTCATCTTGTGACGATAGCGACGGAGAAGACCTGCAGGACATTGTTCCTTACCAGTTTGAACCTGAGGCTTCTGAATCGAATGAAAGCGAGCAAGATTCCTCGAAGATCAGCCGAGACTGGACAACACCGATTGGTATATTGAAATTGACTTCGATATAGCCTGCTTACAATTTTTTCTACCCAAAACTTTATTAGTTTTCAAAAAGTGGTACATTCTAAATAAACGAATATAAAAATTCGTTTCTTTATCTGTTTTTAACTGCTTAAGTCATTTTAACGATAGGACATTCTATCTAGGGTACACAGTATATATCTAATGGACAAGCGGATAGTCGTGTATCCAAGCCGTATATTTTCTAATATATATTGTTTATTGGCTTCAGATTTGTGAGTTACGTCCATAACAACAGTAACAAAAATACTAAATACCGTTAATAATAGAATCTTGTAAATAAAGATAAATATTTAGACTTGCATAGACACGGAATTTGTGTATAACTATATGATTTGTAGGTGTACTTGTGTATACTGTGTACTAATGCCTACACAGAGGGAGAGCATCTGCTGTTGTGAAATTGACAGAGTCAACAGCAAAAAGGATTCATCTGACCGAAAGCTTTCCTGCATCACTTATCATCCTGGATTCTCATCGGTGTGCCTAGATGTGTATGTGCTTGAGACAGCCTACTATCAGTACCGCTCCCAGTATGGAGAATTACAGACCAGCATTGAAGAGTAAGAACTTATACTGTATTTCATTTTATAATCATCCTATCTTTACTTCATTTTAAATAGTCAGGAAACAAAGGTGTACATGAACACATTCATAAGTGTTTATACAAATAAGTGGTTTTCTAATGTATACAAACTTTCACAGAAGGAACAGATATACATCATATCGACAACTTGTGTGCTGGTGCTGGGGCTACCTTGGGAAAAATGTCAGAGTCCCCTTACCATCTTGTGCTGTTAAAAAGATAAGAGCTGCATTTCCATCTGAGGACTGAGGGTTTCAGGGACCCACAATAATGCAGGTATGTGCAAGAAATGCATTTTCATTTTAAATTCAGCCCTAGTTCTCTACTTACAATTTGATACAGCTGAAAAATCAAAATCCATGTCGTTGAAATTACTTAATTTTGGGGGTCTCTGTGGCCGAGTGGTTAGAGTATCACATTCAAAATCACACAGCCTCTGGTCGGCGCGAGTTCGAATCCTGCTCGCGCCGGTAAGTGAGAAAGTTTACTTTCGGGAGGTCGGTGGTCTCTTCAATAAAACCTGGGCGTCACTAGATAACCGAAATATTGTTGAGTGTTGCGGAAAACAGCAAAACACAAAACAAACTAAATTTTGTAGTAATCATTATTCGAGAAAAAAACAATAAAATTCACAGTACATGTGATTGGGATATGAAAAAGCTAATTACACCTACTGTTATTAATCATCATTATGCTACTAAAATATTGACAAACTGAAAAAAGAAACCTTTTCACTGTAAAGTTATGAAAAGGAAAGTATCGGCTACAAAAATAAATTTGAACCATGGAACGGGATGTGAACCCTGCTTTTATGTTCCCATTAAAGAGTCGAGGGATAGGGTAAGAGGGGACAGGAGTTTATATACAAGCAAAGTCTCTACAAAATGTCACTAGAGTAAAATACACAATATGCTAACTTATCAATTTACAATAACTAAACACTGTATATATACTAGAAATGTTTACAACTAATCTATCTATAGCAATATATACAATGTCATTTCCTATCAAGTCCAACTAGTTACTCCAGGTCGAAACTGTCACACACTTGTCTCCTTCCTACAAAACCGTGACTTGAAATTACACACTGCCTCTTCTTTTTCAGGGTGCATGAATGCGCTGCACAGAGGAGGTGGCTTCACTGATGGCAGGCAGGCAATGGGTTCCAGCATTGTCGCAGTAGCTGATTTTAGGGTTTCCTTCATCAGTGTTGATGTGTATTCTGAAATGTTAAAGAAGATCAGAAACATTCTACATATTTAAAGTTCTTTTGCTTTTGATGTTATTTTTTTTACTGTACTGTACAATACTGTTATGTATCAATAAACAATTGTTAGTCATGATTTCATTTCTACTTGTCTTGATAAGGCTAAAAAATGTATGTTGGTTTCCACTTTCCTGTCCAACCCTAAAAATGGATTCATCGGATTGTCCATGACAGTATATTGGAACGCACTACCTACCTGAACTTTCAAAAACCCTAATTTACCTTACCAACATAAATTTTGTATTAAGTCTACGTTCATGCTTTTGCATCTCGCTGTGCGTAAGAGTTGCACAAAGGGAAAGAACTATTGGGCAACTCGGAAATTGCATATTACTAGCACCGGCTGAAGTTGACTGAATTTCAATGCACGAAGGTTCTTCGATCTTCCACCTCTGGGGCATAGGAATAATTTAACATATAATAAAAACCAACAACCTACCTACCTACCGTTAAAAATTTTGAGGTGAAAGTGGAAACCAACATATATATATATTGGCCTAAGTGACCATAAGAAACTGATTATGTGATAGGTACCGTATGTAGGCTCCACTGTAACCTTCCGAACACTATAGTCGCCCTGCTTAAATTTTGGGAAACTTATCTTGTACTGCAGGTCACCATCTCTAGTAGTAGCTTGTGACCTGGATGCATTCTCGTTGTAGTGAATGGCAGCTATCATTAGACTATAATATAATGTATATTTTTGGTAGTAAAAATCTAATCATAATTATTATGATTTACCAGGTACAAAATAATATAGTGGGGAAGGGGGGGGTCATTTCTTGTTTGAAATAATATTATGGATATTTGTTATTATGCATGCTCACCTACAATACATGCCATGGTATGAAAATGAAACCATCTTTGGGGCAAAATGGTTGATGGTGCTGTGGAACGCCTCAATCTGGGAAGTCTGGAAGAGGGGGGAAAGCTTCGGGATGTCCTTCTTCATCTGTTTGGAGAGTACCAGATCTGACATCTTCTCACTGGCTTTTGATCCTATCCAGAAAGAAGAAAACAAATTATTTTAAAAGCTAAAAACTTATTTACTCAGTTGTAATATTACATAGTGAATAGGTAGCTTTGGATCAATCCATAGAATATCTTTGTATTCTTTATCAATTGGAAGTATAAATCAAATGAGTAGAATATTTTACCTGCTTTCAACCACTTCTTCTTCTGCTCATTGCCTTCAAGGGTGCTGTGGGCACATGTTGGAAATAAAGTGTTGTGGCCGGTGTGGACATTGTGGATGTGGTTTTGGACTGACTCCCATTTGGCCCATATCACCTCTCCATTCCCATCTGGTGTGGAGGCCGCAACCCAGTACATGTGGTTGGTCAGACTCTTGCACCACTTGACCAGCTCTGCACAGTCCTTAAGCTTGGATGCTGTAACAATTTTCTTCTTAAGGCCTGAAATATTTTAATTAAAATGTGAAAAGATGTCTTGAATTTTTTATATAAATGAACAAACAATAAAGCAGAGAATTTTAATTCCATCTAAACCCCATTAAAAAAAAAAAACTTCAGTTGCTATTTCAAATGTAGTTTGTTATCATACTTATGTCCTTTCTGTGTAATTTATTATTCCTAAGGGTTGTTTAAAATTGTTTTATACATTATTAGGGCAATTATATCATTAATTATATCATTACAGTAGGCGATATATATTAATAATAATATGCATTTTAATTCTGACACTATGCATATTTTATTCACATGTATGTACACATCGTAAAGCACTTTAGAGAACTAAATAAATGATGATAGGGCGCTATACAAATCTTTTGATTACAATTACAATCTTTATCTCCAACACAGGACAATTGAACAATACAAGTAAAACTGAATAAGTGAAAAACAATGCCAAAATCAAATCAAATTCAATATGTTCCCAAACTTTGTTTGGGGAACATAATTATATCAAATTCATTATCATAATAAAAACTGTAGTATACCTTTAGCTACATGCCAGACATCATAATAATGCACAATGTCGGGCAAGTTCTCTCTGATCCATTTCTGGATTTGGAGATATCTGTCTGTGACGATGGTCCCAACTTGTAACTCATGGACTTGTAGCCATTGAATAGCCCGTTCCAGTCCCTTTTTTCCATGCCATTGCTGTTCTTCACTCCATTGCTCTGTAAATCAAGATCAACTTTATGAATCAAATAACTTTATGAATCAAATATCAATAAAAGAAGTGTGTTAAATTTGTAATAAGTACATTTTAACAAACTATTAAGAACTGAACTGCACAAAATATATGATACATAAACTTGAATTATAGGAATGTGATGCACTATTTCACTCTTACTTGAACTAGCTGTATGTCGATGACAATACCTTCCTCTAAGTCAATGGTGCTGTATGAGCCATCCTTGGCAGAGTGACCAGGAGAATCAGCTCTACCATTCCCACCAATGACAAGGGGCTGTCCCTTCTGCTGACATCGTTTAACATACTCCATCTGTTAGCTGTTCCATACACGGGCAATGGAAGGGAACAAAATGGAGGACTGATGGGTGGCGAAGGTTCTCCGTGAAATGGTGGCAACCCCCATACACTGCAGTACACGTAAAACCTTTGCTGCCAGGGCTCCAGAAAACAGGATGCTGGCAGACAGGGCAAGGTTCCCAGCTGGTATGGTTCCAATGGATGGCTGACTGCACCACTGCTAGGTGTATCCACAAAACATACACTCCGTAACAATCCGGACCATGGTCCCAACTACCTGCTGCACATCTGCTCTGGCAAACCGATGGTACATCTTGCAGCAGTTGAACAGATCAAGTAGCTGAGATTCGCTCACAATGAACTTCCTTTCTTCTAAAGGGTTGTGTGGTACTTCACCCCTAAGATAAATAAAACACACGAGATATTCAATAATTTCATAGATAGTCCATTCAAACCAATTTCTAGCTTCGTTTTCTAAAATTATATGCATATTATTTAACAAACTTAGAATATTTTAGAATATCAAATACTCTCATTGAAAATTTGAATTTGAAAGAATTAGACTAAACGTGTTCATGAGGAGAGGATATTGACCACAAAATTTAAAGCAAAAATTTAACTACCAAAATTTTGCCCTAAATGTAATGGTAATTACCCTGTCTCTATCAATAAATAACTAAACTCACTCCATATCAAGCCGTGATTCATCTGAACTGGAGCCTGATGGTTCATACATGGAGGCAGCTTCACTGTCACAAGGAGTAGCCATAGATTGGTCACTACTAGAGGAGTCATGTATCAAAGCAGGTTCTTGTGCTGATTGCGAGTCTGGGATATCATCTCTCCCATTAAACTGCACTCCGATACTCCTCATTCTTGGTTGTAGCTCTGCTTGAACACCTTGATAAAAGACAGAGAGAATGAGTTTACTGTCTGTGACCTACAAATTCTCTAACATTTTAATTGGTTTATAATCATAGATTTGCATGCATCTTTTAATTAAATAATCACCTTTTATTAATCATATTCATTTTTTTTTTAATGTACTGTATTATATTTGACAATATATTTATGAAAATTGCTGCTAAAAATTTAAACATAAAGATCCAGTTTAATAACTGGAAAACAAACGCTATCAAAACAGAAACATACCTTTCTCTTTCAAATTTGCAGATACTTGCACTCTGCCACTTCTTGTACGAGGGCCTGTTGTCTGGCATGATGTGGTGTTTTTTTTCTTCATGTTGATTCTGATAAAAGAAAATATATTTCATGAGACGAGTGATAAGGCAGATGAATGACAATGTCTAATTGTCAACGCACGCAAATAAACCTTAGTAAATACACTTCAACACAAACATCTTGCTTTGTCTGGGTTGTGTATTCATGGTGTCGAGATTGTAAGATCCCGAACCCGATCATAAATGTACATAATACCTAATCGAGTAATGGTACCAAATGTACATGAACTGATATGGGAAATATCAATTTAGTAAATAGTAGTGTTGTTCATTAAATCATATAGAGATCAACACATACTCATTTTAAAATACTGACTTTAACCCCTCTCCCCATCCCTTTAGTTATTACTTACACATGTAGCTGGATCTGGACCAGATGGACCCAGAGTGTCTGCGGCTACCATCATACATCCTGTATCCATGCCCTCATTTTCTCTTTCCTCAGTGGCTTGATCAGGACCAAGTAATTCAGCTAGAACCTAAAATATACAATACAAATGTTAGGAATCAATAGTAAATATACCATTAATTTGACAGGAATATTACATGTATATATACTGAACATTTGCCAGAATGTACTTCATATTCCTAATTTTCCCATGATGTGTTGCAAGTCTAACTCTAATTATGGTTTTCAATTGTAATCATAATATACTAGTATATACTGCTTTAATGCTATATAGCAAAAAGGATGCCCCTAGTTTCTATTGGTGTGTATTTCAAGATTAATCATGGTAAAGATTCTCTTGTAATGATATATTTGATAGTTTGAAAATTGTATCAGTAAAGACAAACCCTGTTTCTTTCCCGTTTGGCTACAACCGAGCGCTCTGGGGTTGGGGACGACAAGAATGCCTCGTTGAGGTTGTCCCGTTTTCTTTTGGGGTAGATGGACGGTACCGATCCTGC
This sequence comes from Ostrea edulis, assembly GCF_947568905.1. Taxonomy (NCBI): domain Eukaryota; kingdom Metazoa; phylum Mollusca; class Bivalvia; order Ostreida; family Ostreidae; genus Ostrea; species Ostrea edulis. The sequence continues at coordinate 18,958,023 of NC_079170.1, read as the reverse complement.
ACACAAACGTCTCTTGACCGTCATACCAAACTCCCTCATCAAGGAATACTGGGGTTCAAAGCAATCGGGGTTGAAATGTGCGGAACAAATCACGGTGTAATTGGACGGATCACTCCATTCAGCACGTGTAAGTTTTACGAAACGAGTCCACGCAGCACGCTGTCGCTCTTCCTTCGGGAAAACGTGCACGGAAACACTGTCTGATGGTTTATTGATGCAGCCTGCAACAACACACATACGTCCAGATACTTTAGCAGTCATTCTTCCACGATTACCTCCACGATATAAACAAACTCAGAATTGCGCCAAACATGTGTTGTGACGTCACGTCCGGAATACCAGCAACAGCCTCGTTATAGATGTCGTAAAGGTGTGCATTCGAGCGAAGATCACTTTTTGACCTATATCTCGCTTACTAAACAGAAAATCAACGTAATTTTTCGACATATCGTTTTTATTTATTAAACTGCGTCAAAAAACATACACTTGTATTTTGACTTCATAGACACTTTAATAGCTATGCCGACTTGTTACCTCTAGGAACTTCCAGTCAGCAACCCCGTACATTACCAAACACGTGTTGATTCGCAATGAAAAAACAAATGTCCAAAATCTCAGCCAAATTCGCCCGAATGCGGAGAATCCTGGTCGAATCTCGTTTCTGACACCAGTTGTAGTACTTTTGGTAGCAGCACTACAACTATCGGCCAATATGACCGAAAAACAACAACTAGACGCGAGCTGGCTATCAAGAAGTGTATTCTATGAAACAGCCCACGAAAACTCTGCACGGGTTAACAAAAAAACAGGGTAAAAATAGAATATAAGCGTTAAGTAAAACTAGTCCAATGCATCACAGTATAATACCGGTAAAATTGATATACCAGAACACACTTTGAACGAAGGTGTAATACACAACAACGTCCACAGGCCTCATCACTGTTTTCATTTTTGGGAGTTGATTTTATCAACTCCTCTATGCAGTCACTCGGCTCAAAGTGGTGTGGACCTGAGCACTTCTTTACAAACAGATGCAATGTTAGCGCTAGCAATAAATAGTTCGTAAACCATTCACGTATAACATGTTTAAATGCATAATTTCTGTAAAATTGACTTTTCTTCCGTCGGTCAGTTGAGTATGTAAATTGAAAAACGACCAAAATATAGCTAGAAATACCATTTAATGACAACATCGATATTTCACACTATTCAAAAATTCCTACACGCAGACAAATATCACCGATCATAATATACAGTAGAGGTCAAAAACACGGGCCCCGCGGACTGAAAGTCCATGCTTTAGCGTGGGCCTAGGAAAAAAGTCCGTGTTTTTTAAATTGCGGTTTCGATGTATTTTATAACAATTGCGTGGACCTTTCAAAGTAAATTCAAAGATACACGTACACATGTGTCCACAATCGGGAAATCAAACGATCGACAATGATAGTAGCGTCAACTGATTTGTGTCAGCGTCAAATTGAAGCGAACCAAAATATCATGAATCGTCACATTCAATGTTAGAGTGGCTGCAATCATTGTCCACTTTCATGATAAAACTTCTGAGCTCGACAGTAAATTCATTTTAATAATTTTAGTATGGAAACAGCTAGTCATGCAGTTTAAACGTTTTCAAACTTAGTTGCATATTAAATCAAATATCGATGGCAAAAAAACCAAACAAATATTTTGTTGTTTTTAAGACAATTTGTCATAAGTTTGAAAATCAAACCACACGCCCTAGAATTTCAGGTTTTTTAATAAGCGTCAGCTGATTGACAGATGGGGTACGTGTATACCTCGTGTAAAATAATAGAAATTAGATCAAAGTACTGAAAGTACTGAGAAGCGCTAGACTTGTAATGATGATGTATGTATATACAAGTTACAATAGTACTATTAACATATCAGAACAAAATTGTCAATAATTTGCTGCAATTGCTAAGTATTAAAGGAAAGAATAAAATATTGGAAGTTCGCAACACTTTTCTAAGCAATTATAAATACATGTTATACTAGTATTTATAAATACATGTTATACTAGTATTTATAAATACATGTTATACTAGTATTTAAGACGGGGATTTCCTTATGAAATATTTTTCATGAAATGGAAGAATGAAAATATTTTATAGCAATTCACATCTTTGTTCAATCTAGTTCGATTCTTATTGTATGAATGATTAATAACGTAATGGGACTGTTAAATTAATGAAATCGCCACATTTTGTAGTGAATATACATATTATGCGCAAAAGTTTACTGGAATAAATTACAAACTCGTTTTGATATGTAGAAAATACACCTTTATATTAAATGACATCTAAAAAGAATAATATTTGGTTTTTCCTCAACACATTGTTACCACATTTGAATTTCCCGATCCGTTTTTCGTTGTATTCCGTTTTCCTTTCCGCGTTTCATTGTTGTTTATATATATATAATTGATCTTAAAACAAGTGAAAGTAAACATAGCAGAAAGATTTTGTCTTTATACATACATTGATACATTAATAAATATCAATGCACATTAATTCATATCAATGAAGATATGATACATTATTCAATCATTTTACACAATGTATTAAAATTTCCTGAGCTACAACACTAATAAATATAGAGTGCATACATTCAGCAATTGAGGCCAAAGCAAAAGATTTTTTTCTTCTCACGTAGAAGTTTATTAATAAATTATGCTTCATAGGAATGTAAAAACAGGTCATATATATGAAAAGCCTAATATGCATTTTCATAAAAACTTAAAGTACCTATGTTACTCTTTATACTAAATCAATTCATTAATTCATCAGCAAATGTGAATCATTACTACGGCTGTGCTCTGCAATGCATGCAAGCAGGTAGTTATAATTATACAGTATTAAAGTTGATTAAGAAGTACCATGTACAAGTTACTGCTCATAAATGGAAATTGAATGGTTGAAAGTTTCCCACATATATTGAAATATACATAGTTTTCTTATCTATATCTATACATTGATCTGAAATAGACAATGCTATACCACTGTCTCTGCATAATAGTTTCTTTTTTCTTATCCTGGAATATAAAAGAAAATAAACACACACACGCGCGCGCGCGCGCGCGCGCGCGCGCGCATTTTATTCCGTATCAGTATACATGCATCCATTTAAAAGTTGAACGAGTTCTTAAAAATTATTGGAAGTTATAGAGGATGTCTATATTGCGTGTTTTGATATTTGGTTTATCCAACGAGTTGATATGGTGTATTTATTCGCGAGGCTTGCCGAGCGAATAAATACACCATATCAACGAGTTGGATAAACCAAATATCAAAATACGCAATTATAGATGTTCTATTTATCTCATGCGTCTTCTTTTCACTTAATTTTGAGATGATCCCCAGTATGGTAGAAACAGCTGATTGGATTTGTTTTGAATCCGTGGCTCAGACGTCGTGCTTAATCTGTCTACCTTACGCGGGAAACATAGTGCGCTTATAAACCATTAATATACAGTACAAAAGGGCATTTTTATAAAAGAAACCATGGATGAAAATTGTTTTAGAAGGGATTATAGTTTATAATTAATAATGGTTTTGCCATTCCAACAAAGTAACAACTATTGACCGAGTATTTATTTTTTGACGTAGGCCTGACCTTCTGATAAAAGTTTGATGTCGTCGTCGTTTTGAAATAAACAATTGTAATAACGAATTAACGATCAATGAAAGTAATATTTTAATGCAGTGTTATTAGAATGTTCAACAGTTTACAATGAAAAGTAGCAGTGTTTGTGCATTTGGATTTTATTTACGTAGTTTCGAGCGAGAGGAAATCCTGAGGCACTTTAAATAGGCCTAGCCTAGTAAGTAAAGCTGTTGAGATTTGTTACATTTAATATGCTCCAGAAAAAAGAGACTGTGCCTGTGAATACTTGGTACCGCAGCATGTCGAGGTACTTTCGATTAGGCTGGTCCAGTAGGCGGTCGATTCCTTGTCGATGAAAATAGTGTGCACATATTTTTGTTTTCTGATCGTAATTTTTGAGTAGTTACAGACCGAGTTGGCATTTTGGTGGCCGGTAACTTGCATTATATATGTCAGTGGGGGCAACATTTTAATTTTGCTATAAAATAAATTCTAAATAAATACAGAATAATAAGTTTTACCCTTTATTTCATGCATGGATATGCATAAAAAGATTAAAAACAAAAATATGTCATCCAAGCGGGGACAGTGTCAAAAGTAGTTCGGACCGGAAGTGCTTTATCAAACGGGCGTGTGATAAAGCTAATGCTTTATCTCACTTTCAATATACACCACACGTATTAGATACATATTTATAACTTTAATCTGTGACATGCATTTTATAGTAGTACAGGCTTTGAAGGTAGATCCTTAATGTAAACTGATGAATTCATTTAGGATTGTGCGCTGCATGCATACCAGCTATTTCCCCAAAATGAATCTCGGAAAGAAAAAAATCACAATGATTATTATTCTAAGCTATCTAAATATAAAAACTGATTGATGGATTGTTTTTACGTCCCGTCGAGAACATTTCACTCATATTGAGACGTCACCAACTGTAGGTCAAGTACCACAAAATTAGACCTACATGTATGATTAGCGCTCAGGGCCGTAGCAGTGAGAGTTCTTTATCTTGCCAACATAAAAAACTTTACATGATATAATATAGGTACATTGTACCATTAACACAACATGATGATTTACAATTTCGGAAGAGGCTTTCTGCTCTACATCATTAATATATATTTAGGTTTTCTTACAGATGATAGGTTATAGAGAAGATATTTGAAAATTGGTCAATTTCTGGTCGTTTTAGCCCCGCTTCTATGGCACCAGGGGTGAAGGAATCCGAACTTATGTCCCCCTATCCCAATGATGTTTCATACCAAATTTTAAAAAATGGAATGATAATCATGAAAAATTAAAAATGTTCAATTCTTAATTAATGTATGTATAATCATTGACCATTTTGGCCCCATCCCGATACTAATACCACTGCACTTGGGCTAATGAAATTTACAATTTTGATAAAAGACTAAGTGTTCTTTCTAAATAATCTATTTTAGTTTTGATTTATTTTAGTTTTTATTTAGTATCAATAACACTAAAGATGGTGTTATTTAAATGTTTTACATATAAAGACTTTATACCAAGTTTAGCTCCGCCCCCAGGAGTCAAAACCACGATGAGCATGAAATTTACAATTTTGGTAGAGGCCGTCCTGCTATACATCACTATGCATTTAGTTTTTCTTACAGATGTTCGGTTATAGAAAAGATTTTTTTTTCAAAATTGATAAATTTTTACAGTATTTATCGGCTACTAAGGCCCCAGGGGTGCAGAAGTCCTGAATTTTACAATTCATGTCCCATTTGTCCAAAATATGTTTCATACCATATTTGAAAAGAATTGGAATGGCAGTTATGAAGAAGTTAAAAATGTTCAATTGTTAACACACGGCAGACGACGCACCACGGCGGACGCTGACCAATTGTAAAATTGCCCAACTTTTTATTTTGTATTGTTTATAGTAGTTATGAGATTGATCACTGTTCGTTATCTTCCCCCTTTCACACGGCTGTTCAGTAAAGAAGCACAAAATGAAACATATAGAATAATTAACAATTCGCACACAGCTTTTCAGAAAAGAGAGCTTAAAAGATTCTGTACTGTAGGTTGGAGAATACTCGGTGCATACAATGAGTCCTAACTTGGCAAAACGTGAATAAAATCCATGGATGATCATACAAAATAAATTCTCCTAATTTCTTGAATTGTTTCCGGCTCAATTTTAAGATGTAATCCTAATTGTGAATTTATTTGATTCAGATTTTAATTTTTGTACAGTCATTCTCTAATATACAGATATATGACTATTCAAATATGAAAAAGAAACTTAACTTGATATATTACATGTGTGTATCTGTAATTATAAGTTTGTAATTGGAGTAGTAAGCCTAACTTTTAAAAAAGATAGATTAGGTATTTCATTTATAAAAGTGGAACAATTCTAAGAAATGACTTAATGAAAATATTTACTACGTGATGTACCAGTATATGTCAGATTAATGTAATGTGTTAATGATTACTTGAAACGGGACCATACGTTTTCTAGTAATGTGACAGATTTTTGTTTGTTCTAGTCGGGTTCATACCCCTCTGAACATTTTTATGGTTCGTGCGTGTGTGGTTATAGTTGACTACTTGAAATGGGACCATACGGTTCAAGTACTGTTACATCATTTTCTTTCTTTAGGGCAGGTTCATATTTCTATGTTCAATACACATATTTTTGATTCAATATCATATGTTCCAGCACAGTAAACTTCTCACTAGGTTCACAATAGGACCTAGCCTCCCTGTAATATTATCTACTAAGATATACTTGTATAGATTATGCACTTGTCAATGATACCCATTTACAATGTATTTTAGGGGTATTCTGCCTTTTAAACTATGTTTTAAATATAGTGTTTTTTAGTTTGTGTATTATTTGTTAATCAAAGATCCTTGTTGTTCGGTTAGTACCTGTGGACAATTCCTCCAAAGAAGAGAGGTTCTGTACCTCGGGTCACCCACTCAAAACGGACTCGCAGATCCACACCTGTTACAAGCGCAAATGTAGCAGACCCAGCCCACCCCCCAACCTACGGAAATATATTACAACAATTAGCCAGGGCTCTACTAGAACAAGGGTCCCTGAACAGCATAATCATCTCTAGTCAGGAGCAGGCCAGCGTAGCTGATGTTGAACCACAAGTTCCACTGCAACAAGCTACTAGTACAACTACCGGGGACCTTTGTAATGTGATGGGGTACCTTTTCACAATGAAATATTCCCCTAGTACTATTGCATTACATATGTCTGTTATTAGTTTTCTGCATAAGGTCTTGAGCATCAGTGACCCAACACAAGATTTTGTTACAAAAAAGATTTTAAAGGGTTGCCATGTTATGGGTCCTTCAAAGGATGCAAGGCTTCCTATTACAGCCAATATTCTACATAAACTGTTATCAGCACTAAACCATACAGTGCCTCAATATATTCAAGTCGCATTTTGATAACGCCAATATCTCTGTTGGCATCCCATGCCTCTTTACGACTTGGAGAAATCCCTGTAAAATCACCTAAGACAAAATCCCAAATTCTGCAGCGTTCAGACATTTCTTTCGAATATGAAAATGCACAACTTTCTGTAGTACAAATAGTAATGAGGCATTTCAAGACAAACAAACAGCATGAGCCTTTAATCATTTGCCTTACAATATAAAACAAGTAAAACTAGGGATGTCTGTCCTGTATGGGCTATGTGGGAGTACTTGCAAGTTTCGAAACACACATCCGGTCCTCTTATCCAACTTCCGGATGGTTCTCCTGTTCCTTATTCTAAAATAGCGCTTTATTTAAAGCAAGCAATACAGTTCAGTGGTTTTGATCCAAACAGTTTTAAGGGACAGAGTTTAAGAATCGGTGCTGTAACACACGTGGCTTCCCTGGGCTATTCCGACAATTTAATACAAAAATTAGGCAGGTGGCATTCAGAGGCATTTCCCAGATATATTAGCAATGAGTCGTTTCGGATTTAAGACCCTTCCCTCATGGGTAGTCCAGATATGTCTGCTGCCCTTTATCCGTTAAGTTGAAATTCATGTGCAATAACCAAATTTTCTTTGACCCTGGTGCAATTTATTGATTTGTGGTATATTATTGTACATATCATTTTGGGGTTTTATGGTATTTCATATCACTTCCTTATGTATGCAATAATTCTAATCCACAGTGTATAAAAATCTATATAATATATGCATCAGTGTCAGTTCAGAGATGTCTGCTGTCACTTAGTCTGTGTATATGTTGGTGTTGCAGTTCAGATATGTCTGCTGTGTGAGACTGTGTTCATGTAAAACTTATACGGTACCAATTTTGATGCACAGCTGTGCATTTCGACAACTAATGTCTCTTCAGTGATGCTCAACCGCAATGTTTGACATCCGAAATAACAATGTAGGTTTAGAGCTATTATAGGGGAAAACAGTGTGCCAAAAAAGTGGAGTCAAATTCGTATAAGGATCAGTTCAGATATGTCTGCTGTCCAATTTTTCTGCATGTATACATTCTTTTTGTTGGGTGTAATTACATATGCCCAGAGGTTTCAATAGTTCTCGGTCACTTCCTTTTATATAGATAGTATTTGTAGAGTTCATTTCTGCTTTGCTGATAATTTTGTTCATCTGCCTTGCCAGTTGCCTTTGGGTGGGCGGATCCAATTTGCAATTGGATTATGGCCTGTTTTATTTGCAAAACCCACCTTATTTGATTGCAGGCGGCTCTATTTCAATATTTCATTATGTGTTGTATGGAGTCTGATTGCATAATCATACCTATGTGATACATATGTTCTTGTATTTTTGTTTTCGACTCATTCTGACCCCCACTAGCTTATTCTGTTATATAACTTCGTCATTTTCAAAATAAATGACATATTTGCAATTCTCATCACTGTCCTGTTTTCACTGCTTTTATCAAATAACAAGCAAAGGCTACTTGGCAAGTCATATTAACTAAGGAACATAAATATCATGAATGCATGTATGAATAAACATTAGTAATACATGTATGTGGTTACAGGAACTCGGAGCTATAGACTGTCAATCTGCAAATGAGTATGAGATCATCACTCGTGAATTTTAAATGTTTTCTACTATGATTTTCTATCAACACTGCAATTGTTTGCTACACATAAAGACAATCCATGGTCCCTGCATGATCTTATAGGATTCTTTTAATTAAAGCACCGTCCTGTGGTGTTTTATGCACATTTGTTACCAGATTTAATATACATGTTATATTTACAATTACAATCCTGCATAATGAATACAGGGAAAATCCTGTTCAATACAATATTAAGACATTCTTCAGCACCGTCCCCTGGTGTCCTTTGCAGCTTTGTGATTAACTTTTAAAATTATTACATACATGTATGTATACTATGCTATGATAATGGTATACATGTATTGTACTACATCTAGTCATGTTCTAATACCCTTTTATTGTTGCTTTCCCTCCACTTACAATCCATAATTGCTCAATTAATCATATCATCTACAGAAAAGTTTGAATTTTTCATTACCATTATCATACAAATACATGTCATGTATTTTTCATCCATAATGATTTTCGTAGGTGTGCTGTATGCATCATTGACATTTATTGTGAAAATCTTTATATTTCAACAAAATATGAATGGGTTGTATGTACCCCCATCCCAATAGATCCACTCAATAAAACTTATTTTCTTCAAAAACATAAATTCCCTTAATCCATACTGCTAAATCAGGAAAAAAGACTATAGATTATATTTTCACCAAAGAAATTTTAAATTTAGAAGTTTTAAGACACTAGCAAAGGTGTTTTGCTTACATGCAAACTCGCATACATTTATCTGTGAAACAAAGCACAATATTAAACAACGTGAAAATGGTAAATTGTATGCAATACTTCAGTATTTTATCAATTCAACACAATCCCCTATGCAAAATTAAAATTTGAATTTACGATAGTCGGAATTCGTTTAAATTTAAATCTAAGACGATAACTCTTTCTTACCATTTCCTATTTGAGCTTTATTTATAGATGCAAGGTAAAGAGAACGAACAGTGATCAATCTCATAACTCCTACAAGCAATACAAAATAGATAGTTAAGCAAACACGGACCCCTGGACACACCAGAGGTGGGATCAGGTGCCTAAGAGAAGTAAACATCCCCTGTTGACCGGTCACACCCGCCGTGAGCCCCATATCCTGATCAGGTAAACGGAGTTATCCGCAGTCAAATCAGTGTGCCAAGAACGGCTTAACAATCGGTATGAAACACGTCAGACAGCATTTGACCCAATGCGAGATTGTATTGACGAACTAGATCGTTATAACGACCATAGAATTTGCGAAATGCTGACTTCAATCGAGACTGTTGAAATCCCTGTACCATCAACTTGTTTGTCAGTAGCTTACCTCGATTTAAAAACTGACTATACCCAGAACAAGCTCTTGCATATCGAATCAGTTGAGATATATAAACACCATATGGAGGTGATAATGGAATATTGCTACATAAATGTGGGAAGTTGACGATGGAGAAGCTGAAATCATCCCGTTTGTCATACAGTTGAGTTGTCAGTTTGCCGTTAATGTCTACTTTCAATAAAATATCTAAGTATGAAGCAGAAGTGGACGACTCTGTGGTGTCCTTTATTTCGAGCTCACAGGGATATATCAAATCAACATATGAATGAAAGCTATCATTCTTAATAGACAAATTAGAAAAGCAATGCATTGATACGTAGATTTATATATTGCAAAAAGAAATAAAGCACAATATACCACAATTTCTGATCAATACTTACATTAACACTGGAATTCCTTAAAACACATCCTTTATTATTCCATATCTGGAAGAAATTTCACCAGGTCTCAGGTAACTCGCGTTGGAGTCTCGGGAACAGCGAGATTAAATTTCATCCGGTAGTCCCTGATTTTATTCTCTATTTACACCGATAAAGGTTATGTTCCGAACACGTTAGTAGGGATTGATAGAATACAAAATTGCTTGTCACATTTGAGTGGACACAGTCCAGATATGTATCAGATGGTTATCTGGGAAATTAAATTACATAGAGATAATAACTCTGAACCCACAGTATACCTGGACTTGTGAAATCACACATCCATCTTGGTCATCAGAGATGCACGTGACCAAACAGTTCCAGCTGGAATATTTCAAAGGTGAATAATTTCCCAGAAGAAACAGATTAAATTGGTTCAACCTCTCATAAAGCAATAGAAATAACAAATGTAATATTACCTGTCAGATTCTTGGTCACACCTAGTGCTTCCTACCTGTGTAAGATAAGAAATAAATGTGTTTTTCAGGTTAGGGTATATCCTTTATAATCCGTGTAGGCAATACGTTGTCGTCAATGAAAAACACAAATTTAAACCCCCAACTGTAATTGTACACACTTTTACGCTATTTTTTCTTCAAGGCACTTACCAGCCAGACGTGTATGCAGGTAGCCAACATAATTTTATTTTGCTTAAGTAACACGTGATATTGATTATATATTTCAAGGACACAGTTAGTCTGCACATATAACAAAGGAGAAATTTCAGACCCTCAGACTGTCGCATAGCTTTTATAAGTCATCAACAAAGGATACGATCGACTCAGACTCACAAATGTCATATATCAATCTATATACATATATCACATTTGACATTTAGATATACCCAAATATCATTCTATCATAAAACCACAATAAAATGCTCAGAAGGTCAGCATTAAACCTATCTACACGTAAGTTCATAATCGATACACATACAACAGATGTACATACCATATAGTCAGCTGTCGGATTGTATTAAGATAATCCCCCATAGGATACTGCCACCACGTAACACAGGTAATGTAGAATATCGAAGACCTCTCCCCTTTGTTGAAAAAATACCTTTCGTATAATGCAGATATGAATAATCTCCGACTTATATGATCTCATCAAGTTACTAATTCTGTACACTGATAAATTCCTACTCTCACAACCTCCCCCATAAGACCGGGGAACAAGAACAATGAGACTTTGTGAAATGTTTGTAGAAGAGCTATAGCGACCAGCAGAGGACATTCCCGCAGTTCATACATTCTTGATTAATACAGTGCAGGGACAAACGACACCATTAAAAAGGAGTCAACAACGACAGGTATCATCTCATTATCCTGTTGGTTTTTTTATTTTCCACACGTATGTTATGTGAATTAAAGGTTGCTGATATCTGATGACTTTTGCATGACTAATCAAGGAATATTATACATGATCACCTGTTTCCATTAGCCAATCCAGACATTCTGACGAGATATTTCACTAACTTACATATCAAGTGTACCAGAATGGAAGGTAAGTGAACCTGATATCGTGTGAAATAATTGCCTAGTACATGTGTATATCTTAGTAAACAGGTATGTCTAAAATTTGATTATTAGTATCGTGGATAATTTCTTACCAATTTTGCAGGTCAAAAGTATTTACTGCCAAAAATATTCCTAGAAATTTACTAATGATGTCAATTAGCTACGTATATAATAAATTTGTCATCTTTTGATGTAAAACTTATACGGTACCAATGTTGATGCACCAGATGCGCATTTCGACAAATAATGTGTGTTCAGTGGTGCTCAACCGAAATGTTTGACATCCGAAATAATATTGAAGTTTTAGAGTTATTATAGGGAAAAACAGTGTGCCAAAAAAGTGGAGTCAAATTCGTCTAAGGATATGAGCTATGTGTGAGGGAGCAAAATACAACTCCATGTACTACCCAATCCCTAAATTTCCCTACATCAAATTGATGCAAAAATACAGATTTATGGTTTGACGTCAACAAAGTTGTCCTCAGTCAGAAAGTTTTAGAATCTTAATTTCAAACATATTTAGCAGAAAGTCTATAATTAGAACAGCCTGTGATCAAAACATGAATGCAGGAATCAGAAGATAAAGGCAGGAATCAGAAGATGAAGGCAGGAATCAGATGTTCACAGCAAGCATTAGAATATCAAAGAAGGACCTCAAATTTAGTTTTAAAATACGTTCAAGACGTTTTCTTGAGTAAAGTCGCAATGTCTCCATGTTGTACTTTATTCCGATTCCAGTTTCACCTGACTGGGTAGAATTTTCATAACTCTTCTGACTGACTTTTATCGTTACAATTAAGCACGCCTTATTAGTGAGTAGGCTATGATAATTCAAAAATAACATTCTACTTTGATATTTTCCCTGATTTAAAACAGCTGATTGGCACAGGCTAAGTGTATCACAGTGTGTATAATGGTATGACTATGTGATTGCTACAAATGAAGTTTTATTATCATTTAGAATTGTATTTGATAATAAACGGAGTAAAGCGAATATTTTACGACGTATAGAGCACATCATATCTCCGTTACTGCAAGTCCAGATGAAAGGTGAAGATAAGAACACTGATCATTCTAATAACTTCAATAAGGAATGCAATATAAAGAGTTGGGCGAACCCAAGGCCTGGGCATACATGTACCAGAGGTGGGGTCAAGTGCCTAGGAGTAGTAAGCATTCCTGCCGAACGGTCACACATGCTGTATGCTTTATCTCTTGATCAGGTAAACAGCATTTGATCCAAAGATCTGTTGTATTGGCAAACTAGATCATTACAACAACCATATAATTTGCGAGATGTTGACGTTAAATGAAACTGATGAAACTCCAGTAGCATCAACTTGTTTGTCAGTAGCCTGCCTAAATTTAAAAACTAAACATAAGAAACACCATATTTAGGTAATGGTAGAATATTGCTACATACACATGGGAAGTTGACGATGGGGAAGCTTAACTCATCCCATTTGTCATAAAGATGAGTTCTTAGTTTGACCTTGTTATCCATTTTCAATAAAATATCTACGTACAAAGCAGATGTGGAGGACTCCGTGGTGTCTTTTATATTGAATTCACATTGATATATCGAATCGACATAGGAATGAAAATTAATATTGTTAATAGATTGAAGGCAACAGCTAGATGCAAAGTGAAGATAACGAACAGTGATCAATCTCAAAACTCCTACAATCAATACAAAATAGATAGTTGGGCAAACACGGACCCCTGGATACACCAGAGGTGGGATCAGGTGCCTAGGAGGAGCAAGCATCCCCTGTTCACCGGATATATTTTCTTCTCATGTAGAAACGTTTGAATAAATTCTGCATCATATAAATATAAAAACAGGTCAACTAACAAGGGGGCACAATCGTGCCCATAGGAACATATTGTCAGGGGAACTTATCACTAAAGACTACGAAGATATTAGCAATGAGGAACTCCAGTATATTTTTTCAATCAACCTCAGAGTACTTGTGCGAGGAATCCGAGCGGTGTTTAACAAAGTAAATTTTGGATGACTGATCACTAGATGCAAATATTTCTTTTCTTCATCTTTGTTAAAGAAGCAGCTGTCTATGATATCAAAATGTCTAGTCTTTAATTTATCGTGAGGAATTGTCGTGTAAAGTGTTGAAAAGTCATTCAATTTGATGTTGTTGATTTGAGAAAAGTTCTGGGATTTCAAATTTACTAAAAGTTCTTTAGAATCCACATTTACTTTACATCACTTGTTTCGTATGTTGTGGCACAGCACGCTTAAAGTGTCTCCTTCACAGCTGTTGATATTTTAATAAGGAACAATAACGGGGGTTTAATATAATTTTTACCCGATCCAGCAATGTATCTTTGTAAGGGTTTTATGGCATTTAGGAATCCAACAAAGGTACAGTAACTCATATTCATCTATCCCATTGACCGAGATATTAAATGTGTCTAAAACTGAAGCATGATTTTGAAGAAATTCATCTTTTGAAATGGCACTTGCAGTATAGTACGATTACCAAATGTGGATTTAATGGCAAGTTCGTTTAAAAATACTTGTACAGCAATAATGCGTCTTACAAAGAGGATGTTGTTATTACAAGCTTTTCTCAACTGAAACCAAAACATTCCCAAGGTAACGAATTCTTTAATCACGTCTGTTTTACTAAAACACAGAAGGATATATGGTATGTACTTTTGTTTTAATAAATCTAATGCGGGATTTTGATATTCCTCTTTTACTTTTAATCCATTCTGACAAAGTATCCAGTTCTTCCATTTCATAGTTAGCCCATCGTCTTACATAATCTTCGACATAATTCATAACAGAGATGAGGTTCTGTCGCCAATTGAAAGACCGGGGTTCTCTGAATTTAGGACCTTTTAAAAAGGTTATTCCAGATCCTAATTTTCAACTATGTCAACAGCACCAGTAATGACATATACAACTGAACTTTAGCTGAAAGAAGACGAAGAACAACAACACGTAGGTGGATTAAGTATGAGATGGTCTAGGCACTGCAAAGTTTGTTTCAGATTAAAAGGTTTGGATGCAAGGTGAAGATAACGAACAGTGATCAATCTCATAACTCCTAAAAGCAATACAAAATAGATAGTTGGGCAAACACGGACCCTGGACACACCAGAGGTGGGATCAGGTGCCTAGGAGGAGTAAGCATCCCCTGTTGACCGGTCACACCCGCCGTGAGCCCCATATCCTGATCAGGTAAACGGAGTTATCCGCAGTCAAAATCAGTGTGCCAAGAACGGCTTAACAATCGGTATGAAACACGTCAGACAGCATTTGACCCAATGCGAGATTGTATTGACGAACTAGATCGTTATAACGACCATAGAATTTGCGAAATGCTGACTTCAATCGAGACTGTTGAAATCCCTGTACCATCAACTTGTTTGTCAGTAGTTTACCTCGATTTAAAAACTGACTATACCCAGAACAAGCTCTTGCATATCGAATCAGTTGAGATATATAAACACCATATGGAGGTGATAATGGAATATTGCAACATAAATGTGGGAAGTTGACGATGGAGAAGCTGAAATCATCCCGTTTGTCATACAGTTGAGTTGTCAGTTTGTCGTTAATGTCTACTTTCAATAAAATATCTAAGTATGAAGCAGAAGTGGACGACTCTGTGCAATAGTAAAAACACCTCATTTCCATGCCATTTTCTATGTATTCATTGTTCTTTGTTTTAGTTAGTGTTTATTGTTTTACATGTAAATCGTTTAAGGGTAAGGCCATTTCTTTTTTTCTGTTTTGCGTCAGTTCAAAATTGTGAAACCTACCAGCCAGCCAGGGAAAAAAACAAACAAGCTTAAAAAAAAAAAAAAAAGAGCCTTTACACGTTGTATGCACATGAAACATAACAAATATTTGATTAATTTCGTTTATAAACAAAACAAATACTCAACAAAGTGTAAAAATAGGAAATAATGACTAGATTCAATGCGATCATTGCACGTCTAAGTCTGTCGTGAACGTCTTTACTCCCTTTGGATGACATAACAGTCTCATCGCCTGTAAGAAACTGGTATAATTCTGTCGTTATCTCCGGGGAACCTTTAGCAACAAAGGGAAAACGACTAACACAGTTTGTTCGCATATCTCTAGTGTGAAAAATAAGCAGGTCACTACTTAGATTCTATTCTATATAAATGCATATACATGTGTTGGTCTGATCTTGGTCTGTCCAAGAGATTTTCCAACAAAACCAAAGACTAAAATTTCTCGAACCTGGATGTGTGAAGGAACCAAATAAACGACAACCGTCTGCACATTTAATTCTAAATTAACTTTCACTGAATTTTGTCTGTCTGCCGATTGTGCAACGTAACATTTTATTAACGTTTTATCTGACATTGGTATCGGACACGTACCCACACAGTCATTCGAACCCTTTAAGTACAGCCCCGCAAGTATTTGAGAGCAAGTATCGACACTTTCCGCCGTAAATGCAAAGGGGAATAACAAGCTAATCAAATAATGAGACAGGGAAACACAAACCACATTCCATTTGGGAAGCTAAAAACTTACACACACACCCTTACTCACTCACGCCGCCAAATAATCGATTATGTTGTACAGACGCTGAAACATGATAATATAAACAGCAAACTATGTGTATTTCAAACCACAGGGGCTAAGCTAGTTTTGGGCCCCAACTGTGTGTTACCCAAAATATAAATACTGATACAATGTCAACAACGTACTTGCAGCTCTGAAACCGAACCTCTTACTCCGGGTACAGGCTTATCAGATGAATTGCGACTCGTTCATGAAAGTTTATCAGACATCATGAAGATATAAAAAGCGCAGTCACAACAATTCTGTCAGAAATAAAGGGGAAAATAAAGAATGAAATTATTACAGACGTTAAAGAGGCTTTGTGAAAAAAGAAATCGTAGAAAGTGTTAAAGCCCAGGTAAAAAAAACAAATTAGAAAACAAAATTGACCTAAAAGTTAAATTGTTTGCATTTGAAACTAAACAGATCGCAAATGGTGCAAACAAGGACTTAACAAACAATAGAAAAAAATTCCAAGAACACATGAAAGAATTAAGATCATTGTAAAACACAATGAAAAGATACCAAACATTGCCAGAATCTACATCATTCTTGGCGAATCATAATCAGCAATACTACAAGAAAAACATCAAATTTCTAGGGCGGAAGGAGAAGGCGCAGGAGAGACCTCGTGAAGATTTGTGCGCCATAATGAAAGACACGGTGGGCCTGACCATCGACCCTTCAGATGCACTAACCATCCATAGGATTTCCGGGGCAGATGGAAAAACCAGGCCAGTTATTGCCAAATTCAAACACTGAAACAAAAGTAAAGTTATCCGAAACTGGCCGAAGGAGGAAGTGATGTGTATGAAGTGATATATATGAATTGATACGCTTCATGATATTTGACCATCCAACGCAAATGAACTCACAACTTCTAAGAGACCTTAACAACGACTCAAGGATCCAGGGTGCCTGGCACTTCAACGGGAAAATATTTGTGTTAGATCAGAAAGGACTTCGTCACAAGTTTGACATCATGGATACAGACGACAAAAAGCTTGATAAAATTTAGATCATTGTGCGGAAGCAACAATTCAATCGGAATCGGAATACTATAAATTCTGACAATCTATAGGATCGAGGTCGCCATACTAAATGAACGAATATTTGCATATGTATTTGTTTTGTACGTGTGTGTGCTTGTTGAAATGATTGAATAGTGGTTACGTGCTAAAATTGTGTGCATGTTTTGTTTTCTTACAAATTGTCAATTTCAAGGGGTAAATAAGGAATTGGAATATCATCCATTTATTTACAATTTTAAGGGATTAAACATTTTTATGTTTTAAGCATCGGGATCGGGAGGCCCTAGTTGCATATTCGTTTCAGATTCCTCCTCATCGTCATATTCGATTCATGTTCAGAAACATCTCTATTACAAAACTTACTTCTTCGTCAATATTTTCCATGACTTCCTATAATCTAATTTCATATTCGTTTCAGATTCATGTTCATCTTCAGAAACATCTGTATTAGAAAAATTATTTCTTCGTCAATAATGTCCATGCACTAGATGCGCATTTCGACAAATAATGTCTCTTCAGTGATGCTCAAACGAAATGTTTGAAATTCGAAATAACTATGAAGTTTTAGAGCTAAATATAGCCAAAAACAGCGTGCCAAAAAAGTGGAGCCAAATTCGTCCAAGGATAATAGCTATGCATGAGGGAGATAATCCTTAATTTTGAAATGAATTTCTAAATTTTATAACAGCAATTAAATATACATCCGTATTTTCAAGTTAGTAACGAAGTACTTAGCTACTGGGCTGTAGAGACCCTCGGGGACTAACAGTCCACCAGCAGAGGCCTAGACCCAGGGGTCATAATGTAAAACTTATACGGTACCAATTTTGATGCACCAGATGCGCATTTCGACAAATAATGTCTCTTCAGTGATGTTCAACCGAAATGTTTGAAATTCGAAATAACTATGAAGTTTTAGAGCTAAATATAGCCAAAAACAGCGTGCCAAAAAAGTGGAGCCAAATTCGTCCATGGATAAGAGCTATGCATGAGGGAGAATGTGAAAGTAAATGTGAATTAGCAAAATATGATCTTTTAAGTAGAACGACAATCGTTTGAACGTTACACAAATATTTAAAAAACAAACAGGCTATGATTTTACGAATGGGTTGATTTAGATTATCCCACCGCTGCCACCAAAAATTTTGTAACGTGTAATGTGGGTTAAAACCACGGATAATAAATTTTTTTAAACGTTTCCTACGTTTCTAAATGATTGCATTAAACTATAGTTCTAAACAATGATAAATCAATTTGAATCAAACTCTGTGATTATTTCCTTATTGATTTATTATATGATTTTCCTCTAACTATTCCTTGCTAGTCTAATCACTCGTGTTTCAGCCTCTAGCAGATGTTCTTGAAAGTTTTGCTAAAGAGTATTTTATTGATGCTCTCACAAGCGCAGATATTTTAGATTAGCTTTAATGTGTGATTTTTTTTACATACTTAGTGCTCTTACATTACAGCTCTTACAGTGCTGTTACAATTTTTTTTAACAAAAAACCCAACAAAACAAAAACAAACAAAAAAAAAAAAACAGACTGTAGTTTGTTATTATACTTGTGTCCTTTCTATGCATTTAATTATTCCTAAGGGCTGTTTTAAATTATTTGATGTGTGTAACAGATATTTTCTACACAAGTACGTTGGTAATTAGCGAAACTGGAATTACTCACGTAATTACTCTGTTAATTTGCGAGAGTAACCCGTAAATATCACCTACTTAATTAATACAAGAATTACCTGTGTTTGGACTCGTAAAAATAAATTACGGTGAAATTCAAAAATAAATCTTATTCAAAGTTAAATAAATTTATTCAACAATTAAATTTAACAAGGTATGCTACTAGCGTAGATTTACAGAATAATTTCACTGGAATTCAGGAATCACCCAAAATCACAGCGGAAAATAACACAATCTTCGTGTTGCAATAATTACGATAAAAGGGGAGGGGGTTGCACTAAACAAGAATGACCCGATTAGTGAATATTAAATAAAATCTAGAAATACCTTAGAATGCCCAAAGTATTTTTTACTTAAAATCTATACAATCTAGTATCTATAGAATTGTTTAAGTAATAGATTTAGCTCTCTATGTTAAGATATCTGAATATTCCTACTGTAGAACAATTATCGATTTAGATTGATTAAATTTCAAAAGAACTATCAACGATTAGAAATTATTTACACGGAAACACTTCAAGAATAACTTGAACCGTAACAGAATCATTTAAACGTTATAAACGTTCTACGCTATAATAATAATAATTCTTTCATTTAGACAGGATAGCACAATTAGTACAAATGACTAGTTTACATTGTGGTCCTGTATAAAACATATTCACAGACAGATAAATGAGAGAATAGAAAAATAGATAACATAATATAAAATATATACATAAAATACACACACGATATCACTGGGGGGAAAATAAACACACACACACACACACACACACACACACATATATATATATATATATATATATATATATATATATATATATATATATATATATATATATACATACATACTCATACACACACATCATATCTATACATCACTTATTTGAGAAATAATGCTGCAAATATCCTGATTTAAAAGATGTAATAGAACCACTGCTTCTGACAGACTTGGACAACTGATTCCATAAAATTGTGGGGGATACCTTAAAAGACCGTTTATAATATTCAGTTCGAACTTCTGGTAAATATAAAATGCCGCTAAATGCTATTCTATAATGAACTTACTCGTGATACGAGATTAACCCGTATAAATCACGATTAAAAAATGGATTACATCAACTTTTTTGTCATTAGCTGCCTTTATTCATATCAAAAACTTATAATAAGTTCTTAATATTAGGTAATGAAAACATATACAATTTCAATACTGCAATATTGAGATAAGAAATTAGTAATAGCACATTGTGAAATAAACAAGAAGTCCACGGACCACATCGCTCATCTAGTCCACGGACCACATCGCTCATCTTTAAAGATTGTCCCTACATATTCGCATGTAAAAATTTGATCCCTATTGTGACCTCAGCCTACACCGGGGAATATGTTTTTTACAAACTTGAATCAGTACTATGTAAGAAAAATTTCAAGAAAGTATAAACTCTTCTGACGCAATGGTTCTTGAGAAGAAGAGTTTAAAGATTTTCCCAATATATTTCTATGTAAAACTTTGATACCTTATTGTGGCCCCACCCACCCCCGGGCCCATGATGTTTACAAACCTGAATCTGTACTATGTCAGGAAGTTTTCATGTACATAATAAGTAAATGTAAACTTTCCTGGCTCAGGGGTTCTTGAGAAGAAGATTTTGTAAAGATTTTCCCTATATATTTGCATGTAAATCTTGTATCTCCTATTGTGGTCCCATCCTACCACTGGGGGTCATGATTTTATACTGCACTATACCAGGAAGTTTGTATATGAATTTCAGCTCTTCTAATCCAGTGGTTCTAGAGAAAAAGGTTTTTAAATTACCCTCCCTATTTTTGCATTTTTGTGACCATCTTCCATTTAAAGGGGGATGACCCTCCGTCTGAACGAAATTGAATTCCCTTTACCCAAGGATGTTTTGTACCAAGTTTGGTTGATTAAGGCCCAGTGGTCCTGGAGAAGAAGGTGAAAATGTGTTTACGACGACGACAACGACGGACAATGAACAAATTTCGATTAGAAAAGTTCCCTTACTAACTACGATGTCATCAATAGTCGAATAGAGAGGTAGGTTGTTAGGAAATCACAAGTCAGATCATTGCACTTTTATTGCTGCTGTTTTGCAAGCTAAGTGTTATCTGTTCGCTGTCGTTTGTTATTCTGCTTTTCTGTGAAATGATTTGAACGCTTTTCGCTCACAGGAGTGGGAAATGATATGATATCATAATCTTTCGCAATTAGGCCATTAACCAAACCAAATTGCAACAGATATGTTGCAGCGTCAATCGCCTTTTCAGTGAGATGTCCAGTTCTGTGGGTTTCCAATCCCAGAAAGCACAAGTCTACAAAATACAAACTCCATTATTATTCAAATCAATTACAGAAATCATTGAAAGATTATTATGTGCTGGCACGAGCTGATCCATTATATGAAATAAGATTTGAGCTGTCGCATGTGTTTCTGCTGGACAGATGTATGTTACTGCTGAGTATTTTAGTAAAGTATAAGGTCTTTTATCTATTTATTTTATTGACAAAAGTTTATATAATTATATTTTTATGTAAAATTTTAAATGTCAAAAAATCGATAAGAAACTTTCGCATAACGATGCATTCTATAAATAGAAGACAAGGAAATAAATAAACTGTTTGACAAGCGAAGGTCGCGCCATACAGCACGGTAACCACGTGAACTGGATATAAGTAAAACTTATACAGTACCAATTTTGATGCACCATATGCGCATTTCGAAAAATAATGTCTCTTCAGTGATGCTCAAGCCGAAATATTGGAAATCCGAAACACAGTCAACTTGTAACATGTCAAACGTCATAGGCAGTAAATAAATGTTTTATTATACCAAAGTAGATTTTACATGTGTCAGACAAGTGAAGTTTGCCTGTCTCCATTGTCGTTTGGTAAACTAATTAGAGTTATCGGACTTTGACGTCACAGATTTGATAACACTAGAGTTATTCCGGGAAAAAAATAACGCGGGGAAAATATAGTATCCGGTAAATAGCTTCGAGACTATTTCCCTAGCGCATATACATGTAGTTCAGAAACTATTTCACGGCTAGCGTTATCCAAAAGAAATGACAAAATTCACCTACCATCAATATATCAAAAACATTCTGAGGTAATATGTTTTACGGCGTGACCGTGTTTATGGGCGACACAAAAAATATTGGCATTAGTATCTAGATCCATAACAGGACAAAAATATCTCGAAATATTAGCACCTATCGTGTGAGGACAGAGCTCAATCAAAGTATTCTAACTTTAGACATTTTTGATCCGCCTATTAAACGCTATGCAACTGATGTACACAGTGCATTGTGACGTCATATTCAGCGTCGCAGTTTAGCAAATTCACAAACATAAGAGACATTGCATTGTACAATCGCGTTTTAAATCGAGGAGTGATTTTATATATGATTCAGAAAATAAGATTTACATGCTTTACGGATTTCATGTAACAACTCAGAACAACGTTAACTTGGATACATGAGATTCAAAATGGGGAAATACATGTCCACGCGCTAATATTCGAATCGACGTCATTGGAACCAAAATTTTCAAGTTCCATAGGTATGGTTTAATTTTTCATTGGTTTTCTATATTTTCCTTTTAAACATGTATATACGTGTTACATGTAGCTTTAGGGAGAGTTCGGGCCGTGAGAGGGCTTCACCCTCTATAATTACAAGCTAGCTGATCGTGTATAAGTTAGAAAATATATGGCTCCCATCAATCAGGTACCTCAACAATCGCTTGATTTTACACTAATTAAGTTTCGGCGGTATGATATACGATGTGTACCAGTATGACTGCTAAATATGATGGCCTTTGTTTACGTCAAGCGCTGAATACTTTGCGGCATCATATAGAATTAATGTCTTATCAATTTACATCAGTACAGTATGTTCCTTTTCATATTCATTAA
Organism: Ostrea edulis; assembly: GCF_947568905.1. Taxonomy (NCBI): domain Eukaryota; kingdom Metazoa; phylum Mollusca; class Bivalvia; order Ostreida; family Ostreidae; genus Ostrea; species Ostrea edulis. Next base: position 18,934,827 of record NC_079170.1, on the reverse strand, counting down.
TTTCGTTTTCAATTTCATAATTATGTTTTTTATATAATAATTTCGTTTTTTATTTAGTTTTGGTTTTTATTTAGCTATTTCGTTTTTTTATTGAACAATTTGATGGTTTCTTTATTTAGTAATTCTGTTTTTTATTTAGTTTTGGATTTTTATATAATATTTTCATTTAATATTTTCGTTTTTTATTTAATAATTTCGAATTTTATACCATAATTTTGTTTTTTATTTAGTGTTGATTTGCACTAATGGGCTTCCGTACAAAATGGCATCAAACCGCAATCAATCAATATTTACAGACTTTGTTGCATCATGACCCAACATTGCCTGCTAAAATATCATACGATGGACAAATGAATAAAATCAGTGACTAAAATTATTTTTCAGTCAAATTATTTTCCATTCATTACAGGAAAATCCCTTAACTGATACTTTTAAAATTACAATCAGAATATTGACGCTATGAATTGGGGACCGCAATCCGAACATCACTAGGTCTTTTACGTGTGGAATAAACGGAAAAAGCCGAATGATGTTCCGATTATTGAGGACCTAAATGTGTTTACGCCATCCCACCCTCTGTATTCAGGGGAAATAACTCGCAATGCATTGTGAAAAATATATCCCATTTACAGGTCTCTAAATTCAAATATAAGAATTTCTACCATGCGACTTTATGGAAATTGCCAAGAACAGAAATGTTCATGTGCAACGTCACAGAAACGAAATTTAATTACTTGAGGCGAAGTATATCGATTGATCTGACAAACGTGTATTTGCGTGAATCGTATAGATATATATGTTGACTTTGGTATTGCGAATTCAGGTTAAAATCTTGTACAAGAATAGCTGCATTATTAATATGATCCCGTGGGGATCTGGGTTGGAATAGGTCCTCAGTACTCCTTGCTTGTCGTAGAAGGCGATTAAATGGGGCGGTCCTTCGGATGAGACCGCAAAAACCGAGGTCCCGTGTCACAGCAGGTGTGACGATAAAGATCCCTCCGTGATCAAAAGGAATAAGCGCCGAGCATAGGCCTAAATTTTGCATCCCTTCACCGGCAGTGGTGACTTCTCCATATGAGTGAAATATTCTCGAGAGGAACGTTAAACAATATTCAATCAACCAATCAATCACTAATAGTTCGCCATTGCTAACATCTCCGGATGTCATCAAAATTTCTCTAATTTTTTATCAGCCTCCCCGTTGTAATTTTCGCGCGCTTTTAAACAAAAGAATTCTTCGGAACATTTTTACTTAAAATATGTATTTCTTATATTTCCCAAAATCTTTCCGGCCCATAAATTTGGTACTTGTACCAATGTTTCTTGTTGTTTGTTTAATGAATGTATGCAGTATAAACTTCATGTGCAGTGTAATAATGTTTTCGAACAACTTCATCATTACGACCAAATAAAAACCCCATACAAACATAAATTAGCAAACACTCAGTGTAAATATTTACCAATATTTCTGGAAGGTACACCTGTTGTGTAGTACATGTTTATTGACAAATAAAACCTCATTTGAACTTATGATTAGGTCACCCGAGTAACTTGCATGTAGGTGAGCTATTGAGTCCGTTGTGCCTACAGCATAAACTTTTCACATTTTCAACTTTTTTAGTACAACTGGGCCAATTTCAACAACTTATCTTTGAGTGAAGAGGATTCAAGTTTGCTCCAGTGAAGCACAATGCCCTCTTCCAAGGGGAGGTAATCAAAGAAAGACAAAACCATGGTTGGAAAATTTTAAAAAAATCTCTCTCGGGCACCACTGAGCCACAAAAATTGAAATTTATACGAAAGTATCCTGATTTAATGTAGTTTCAAGTTAATACACGTGCAAATCATGGCAGCTGGGGGAAGGATAGGGCCGCAATATGGGATTAAATTTTCATAGAGCGGAAAAATTTGAAAATTCTCTAAAGAACAGCAACTGACAGTGAGAATTCAAGATTATTCAAATTAAGTCCACCGGGGGTAGGGTGGTGCAACACTAGGGGATCAAAGTTTTTTTATGAGGATACATGTATATGGAAATAGTCTTTATAAATCTTCGAACTTTGCAGTTTCGAAGAACACTGTTCTAGTTCTTCGCATCTAGAACAGAGCAATGCTGGGTCTTATTAATATGCAAGCATTTCCAGGAAAGTGTAACTTCAAGTATGTTGAAATTGTGAATCCTTGGGGTTATATGGTTACATTTAAAAAAAAAAAGTCTTTTAAAATCTTCTTAAGAACTGAAGGGTCTTGAATGCTCAAGTATCCACAGACCTGTAGTACATATTAACATTTGCTCAAATCATAACTACCAGGGGTAGGGTAGGGTAGGGCCACAATAGGAGATAGAAATTTTACATGGTGAAAGAGAAAATTTTCAAAACTCTTCTTCAGAACAGCAGGACATTATTTACTTATATTAGTACAAGCATCCATAAACAGTCGCTTCTTCAATCATAATGTAAAAAGATCTGTCATTCGGAGATTTACTTCGTTAAACAGTCTTCATAGTCAATATATTCGCAGTCTTTGGTGATCATGTCTTCTAACAATCTGTTGGAATTCCCATGGACACGAGCTGTGCTCCTTTATAAGGTGACCTCATTTTATATTACATTATAGATAAGAGCTAGAATTTATTTAAAACCTTGAAAATGACAAAAGAAAATTTCTTGCTATGACCTTCAACTCGATATTTAGATATATCAACGAATTTTTATCTATCAACAAACATCATTTTCCTTCATTTTTCGATTTAAAATATCCCATTGAAATTGAAATAAAAGACATTACAAAGTGTTCCATATCTTCTACGTACTTATATATTTTATTGAATAACTAAAAAAACTCAAGTTTATGACAAATTTGATCACTTCAGCTTCTCTATCGTGACCTTTCCATATTTATGTACAGTAAAATGACAATCGAGAAGATGAAGTCATCCCATTTGTCATAAAGTTGGGTTCTATATTCTAAGTACGAAGCAGATGTGAAGGCATTTCACAAATTCTATGATCGTAATAACGAATTAAATTGCGAATACAACCTGACATTCGGTCAAATGAAAGGTGAAGATAACGAACAGTGATCAATCTCATAACTCTTATAAGCAATACAAGTATGTTGGACAAACACCGACACCTGGACACACCAGAGGTGGGATCAGGTGCCTAGGAGGAGTAAACATCCCCTATCGACCGGTCACACCGGCTATGAGCCCTATATCCTTATCAGGTAAACGGAGTTATCTGTAGTCAAATCCAGTGTGCAAAGAACGGCCTAACAATCGGTATGAAAAACGTCAGACAGCATTTGACCCAATGATAAGTTGTATTGACGAACTAGATCGTTATAACGACCATAGAATTTACGAAGTTCTGACTTCAATTGAGACTGTTAAAACTCCTGTACCATCAACTTGTTTGTCTGTAGCTTGCCTTGATTTAAAAACTGATCATACGCAGAACAAGCTCTTGCGTATCGAATCAGTTGAGAGGCATAAACACCATATGCAGGTGATAATGGAATATTGCTACATAAATATGGTAAGTTGATGATGGAGAAGCTGAAATCATCCCGTTTGTCATACACTTGAGTTGTCAGTTTGCCGTTAATGTCTACTTTCAATAAAATATCTAAGCATGAAGCAGAAGTGGACGACTCTGTGGTGTCTTTTATTTCGAGCTCACAGGGATATATCGAATCGACCTATGAATGAAAGTTATTATTGTTATTGTTATATTGTTAATATACAAAACGTCGTCGATATATCTAGATGTCGAATTGAAGGCCACAGCAAGAGATTTTTTTTCTTCTCACGTAGAAGTTATGGTATCTGATATGTTTCACACTAATTGTTAGACCGCTCTTTACACACTGATTTCAACTACAGGATAATCCGTTTACCAGATCATCATATAGGGGTCATGGCGGGTGTGACTTATCAGCAGGGAATATGCTATGCCTCCTAGGCACCTGCTCCCAATTCTGTTATGTGCAGGGATCCATGTTTGCTCTACTGTTGAATCTTTATTTTCATAGGAATTATGAAATGTTTGTAATCTTCACCTCGTTCAGTAAAAAGTCAAGTTATAAAGAAAGGAAACTTTGTCACAAGCTACTTATTCTTGTCTAATTCCTTCATTCTTCATTATTTCTTATCCCGTGAGGATCTAGATTAGAATAGGTCCTCAGTTCCCCTTGCTTGTTGTAAGAGGCGACTAAATGGGGCTGTGTTTCGGATGAGACCAAAAAATCCGAGGCCCTGTGTCACAGCAGGTGTTGCACGATAAAGAATCCTCCCTGCTCAATGGCCGTAAACGTTGATCATAGGCCTAAATTTTGCAGCCCTTGACCGGCACTGGTGACGTCTCCATATGAGTGAAAAATTCTCGAGAGGGACGTTAAACAGTACAAAACTAAACCTTTATACTTTCTGACTTAACATAGAAGTATAGATGGTTCGCAATTCAATCTGTTTAATACTATAATTTAGGTTTGACGAGGCAGTTTTTATCCATTGTAAGATGGTTTCAAAGTCTTTCTCCCCATATACAGCTCATCGTCTGACATAGTATACAAAAATGTGTGATAGAGTAAAACTTCTGTCGTCATTTGAAAGATCAAGTCTTCCTGAATTCAAAATGAATGATTTGAAGTTGTAATTTTTAAAGTGTATATGCACACCAGATAATATCTCGTCGAGAGAAGAATACAACAATATGCGGGATTATATATCGAGGTACTGTAAAATGTGTTTAGTACTGCATATATTTTGCTTACTCTGTGTGTATGTGTTAAACAATGCAGAAAATGTGGTGCTTACTTAGTCCATTTTCAGATTCTCGGACTTTCTCCCATCCCCGACCTTTAATGATACTGCCATTTTCACTGATAAAGAAATTCTGCTCTGTGTCCTGATTTCCTGAAAAGTAAATTGTTTAGCAATTAATAAAGAGCTTAAAATACACTGGCCATTCCATTCTGAGGATATTTCATTATCATCTTCCTATGGTGTTTATATCTCTCAACTGATTCGATGCGCAAGCGTTTGTTCTGCATATGATCAGGGTTCTTTTTTTAATTTGATGGTGCATGGGTTTCAACAGTCTTATTTAAATTCAGCATTTTGCAGATGATATGGTCGTTATAACGATCTAGTTCGCCAAAACGACATATCATTGGGTCGAATGCTATTAAACTTGTTTCATACAGATTGTCAGCCCGTTATTGGCACACTGATTTTCTGTACAGATAACTACGTTTACCTGATCAAGATATGGGGCTCACAGCGGGTGTGACCGGTCGACAGGGATGCTTACTCCACCTAGACATCTGATTCCACCTCTTGTATATCCAGGAGCCAGTATTTTCCCTACTCTCTATTTTGTATTGTTTATAGAAAGGTGAATATAACGAATAGTGATCAATCTCATAACTCCCATAAGCAATTCAAAATAAAGAATTGGGCAAACACGGATCCCTGTATATACCAGAGGTGGAATCAGGTGCCTATGAGGAGTAGGCATTCCTAAGAAAGGTGAAGATAACGAACAGTGATCAATCTCACAACTCCTATAAGGGTTTGTGCAAATGTGATGTGGACCTACTTATCTGTTGACATAAGGTAAAAGTGAATCAAACGTGACATCATTTATACTTAGTCTTTTATATGAACGATGTCCATGACTGCGTTTCCGTCATTGAGTATTTGCAAAGATCACATTCACGTTATTTCCTTGTGGATTAGTCGAATTCTCTACATCATATACATTTTCATTGCATCCATATTGAAATACAGTACCTAGAGTACTGATCCTGTGATCTTCTCTTTGTCTTCGAAAAGGGGTACTTAATGTTGGATTGTTTGTGATGGTCATTCTTATTCCAAACTCCTGACCTTCATGGACAAGATGGAGTGGTTCGGTTAATTGAAATGCTTGTAAAGAAGTTGGTTAAAACCATTATTTATTTATTTGAAATATGTACCGCGATATTGTTTTATTAAGTGAACCCTTAGTTTCTCCCACATACATTAAACCACATATGTTACATTCAATAGCGTAGACAATGTTAGAAGATGTAGTTTTGGTACAGCAACTACGTCCGATGACATGTAAGCAATATCAAAAATGATACGCAAATTCTTCCATATACAATTCAATAATAAGTAAGTATTGATTATACGCGTGGAAGCTGTGTTAGTGCTTTTCTTTCAAAATTGCATAATTTGGCAAAACATGTAAACATCCGAGACGTCGATTTGAAAAATTCCGTTCGATCAATCTCATAGATTCTATAAGGAATAGAAAATTAAGAGTCTTATCCTTAGATATATCAGAGGTGGGAGTAGGTGCCTAGGAGGAGTAAGCATCCCCTGTACACAGGTCACATCCACCGTATATCTTGATCAGATAAATGACGTAATCTGTTGTTAAAATCAGTGTGTAATGAAAGCCCGAACAACTAGTATGAAACGGGTCAGATTGCATTCCAGTCAATAACAGGCAAATTAGAACGTCACAACGACCCTATAATTTCCGAAATGCTGATTTTAAACTATATTGTTGAAACCCTTGTATTAATAACTTGTTTGTCAGTAGCTTGCCTCGATTTAAAAATTGATCATACAGAACAGGTTATTGCGTTTCATATCAGAAGAAAGAAATAAATGTCATATATATAACGTGAGATTCATTTTACTATATAGATATGGGAAGTTATCAAAGGAGAAGGCGAAGTCATGCCGTTTGCATAAAGTTGAGCTGCTAGTTTGCCGTTAACATGCTCAATAAAGTATCTAAGTAGGAAGCAGATGTAAAAGACTCTATGATGTCTTTTATTGCTAGTTTACTGGGATATATCAAATCGACATATTAATGAAAATGATTATTGTTTATAGAGTAAATGTCGTCGAAGAGACTAGGGACTTAGTAGAACATTTATTTGATCAAGCAATGTACCTCTGTAATGTTTTTGTGAAGTGGTGGGATAGCTTATATGTACAATTCATTCGTTCTATTGACTGGGATATTGAAAGGGAACTTTACATATAATTTATAGCTTGTCACATACAAATTGTTGATAGTTTTGCAACTTTGTACTTTATACTGCATGTACATGCAATTTCATTTATAGTACGTCTATATAAGGATTTAAAAGATTCCTTATATCAGTTTTTCTATTGCATAAGTATTTCTTTTTCAGAGTTTAAATGAAAGAAGAAAGACAAAACAATCTTGTAAAAACCAATGAATGACCATATTGAATACATATTTTCACGCAATTTTTTAGGTGAATTGATATTGAATAATCTTTTCGGAAGCATTTCATGTTAGACTTTTTACGTGAAATTCATGTGAATTTTACGTAAGGAACATTTGCCTGTGTACCAAATGTGCAATTAAAGCCATGTTCTTCTAAAATGCAGTTTTAATACACTGTACTGAGTCTTGGAAGCAAAAAACATTGTAACAAGTGTGTCAGCTGGTAACAAAACATATTCACCATATAACCTATTCAACGCAGAAGAAAATATTGTTCATATCTTTCTTTGACGTGTCTAATGCGGCATCTTAATATCCAAACTCTCTATATCTATATTGACTAAAATGTATCTATCCTTACAGAGTATAATTAACAACAAACTCCAGCACCATTTTAATATCACTGGTGCGCACAGAATCAAGCAATGTTTTGGATAACTGATCACAAAATATGAACATTTTGGATTTTCATTAATATTGAAAATATAGCTTTTAAGATGTCTCTGGTGTCAAAAATCGTATATTTCATAACTGTACCATATATGCACTTGTTTCCATTAAAGGTCGTCCACTCTTCCTCAGAAGAACTTAAATCTATCAAAGATTGATCCATCATACTGGTAGAAGGCAAAATTGCTACAATGGAATATGTATATGTTTATCATGAAATAAAACAAATAAAACATCTTGCACCGTACGGATAGATTAAGAAAAGATAATTTATGCAACATTCATATATTATATAAAGATATTGGGAAGACGTTTATGCCTAACATGAACATATGATCGTTTCTCAAGACAAAACACCTTACTACTGATAAAGATTGTTACTAATTTGTCTCAGCATGTAGCATAGAATGCCTTGTCAAATATTCGTGATATTTTAAATTGAAGTGAAAAATTCCAAAAACTCCTATTTTCCTGTTTATTCTATATAAATAGCCCGTTACTATGGAAACGAATCACTTTTCAGAATAAGTGGAACAATATTTTTTAAACAGTTTATGTATTTCAATTGAAGGATGACATTTATAGCCGAATTTTTTTTCAGTACGTGCCGCAATACTTTGGTCGTTACAGAGAAATTGCTCTTAAACACAGAAGTAGCGTGAAACCGCATTTGTTCTGTTTTTGGAATTTGTGTTAGATTGATCACTGTTTGTTAAGTTCACGTTTTTTCATGATAACCTCTGCTTATGTTTGACGTAAATAAGGGATCTTATAGGACAATTGAAATCAACGTAAAGTTTCAAGAAACCACCTCAGTATTAGATAAAGTAGCACTAGCCCCACGAGCAATGCAATATAGAAAAAAAATCAGTTCTGAATATCCTATCAAAATTCTAATATTCAGCAGTAATATCAAAACAAAATGTATTCTTACAAAGTAAATGTACCCAAAAGTGATGTTACTGATGACAAAGTTTACAAAATTCATGTTGCATTAACCCTTTCTCTATTCTCAATTTGACCGGTGGCGCGTAAAAACAGGACAGCGCAAAAGGAGTGCCTCTAAATCTTTGAAACTAGGGTCATAAGATATATGATATATATATTTTTATTTTTTTTTTTTTTGGAAATTTTCTTTATTTTTTAACTATGTAAAGATCAGTTAAGTAAATAAGGCCATTAAATTAATAAAAGCATTTAAAGTTAAAGATGGTTTCTCCTAAATATGACGCAACGCTTTGTCGCAAAACCATTTTCCCCCTCGATACGATTTTTTTAACTTCCCGTGTGATTGTACTATTTGTTTTATATTTTTGAAAAACATATATAACATATAAAAAATATTTCTAATTTTTTGCACATGTACGCTTTCTTACGATTTTATTTCTCAATGTTTAAACAGATCGGCGTTTTATTAATATTCATATATGGAAATAGGTAAACGTAAATACAGCCTGTAAAAGTAGAGGACATTTTCTTTTTGATGGGCCCTTATTCATGTTATAATTCTTGGTAGTTTTTATATTACGATAAAATGAAATTGGGATATGCTGCGCGGTTTTCTTTAAAATTAGCGACAAAAAGTCGTCGCTGAAAGCGATCAACGCGCGTCGCACAATAAAGTAGTGAAAAGTATTTGTATTGTCCTCTATTGGTAAATTAATACTTTTTGATACACTAAAACAATATATACATATGTATGAAATATTCAGCTTTTTAAACAAAGTATAAAACCATTATTGGTAAATAACAGTTACACCACCTACTTCTAACTTCATAAAACACCTAATGAGAATGTTACATCGGTAGAATGAATTTTTAAAAAAGTGAAATACTTCAAATTCAGATATAAACGTTATGTAATATTTGTTCGGAATAGAAATATTTTTTTCTGCCAAACAAAGAAAACAAAAAGAGCAGTCTTTTTTCCGTGATCCGGATCGCGGCCGCGGGATTTTCTGAAAATGTGCACGGCAACACACGTGTTTCCGTTTCAACGAAAACAACACAGTAAACGCTTGTAATGTATTTTACATCCTGAAAACGACCTGATGTCAGATGAAGAAGATGCCCTGGATCTCCTGTTGCAGGATGGCCCAAACGATCATGCATTCAGTAAAAACATGCAAGTTGATGTAGCCACATAGAACGACTATTAATATACAAATGTATTAACCGCGATTTAATGCCATAATTTGTCGCTTCATGAAAGAAAATATTTATATTTTATGATATCTAAACCAAGTGTAAAACACCCAATTGTTATTAAGAGCTGAACATATCTGACATCAATTAATAATCTTTCCTGGCCCGGTATTAATCAGTCCGATTACCCCCCCCCCCCTTTGGTATCTCCTCACCTAACGCGCGAGTGTAAGAAGAGGGTGGATTTAGTGCACGATGAGAAAGGTTTGGTGGTTTTAATCAGACTGGGCATTCATGACCATTGGTGCAGAGGCTATTTTTCAAGATTTCTCTATGTTTTATATTTAAAAAAAACTATCTTTCTATGAAAAGAAAACACAATCTTTTAGTAAAGCATATATTACATTATTATTATCGTAATAATAGAAATTATTACCGTAATTGGAGTTTTTTCTTCATATTGTAACAGAAATAAAAACGAAATGTGTGTTTGGGACAAAAGGTGTGTGTAGGGGGGGGGGGGGGTAACATCAATCAAAGTCTGGTTATGACAGGCTATTGAAAAATCATATTATTTTCTCTTTTATCTTATATACACTTAGTAGCTTATGAATATAATTTACATATAATCCATACATGCTGATAGGCATGTGTCCACTCTTTGCCTAGATTTTTTTTAATTTCGACTAAATCCACACCCCATCAGAGTACCATGCCAGGGAATTTAGACACTGTGTACAATGAAGAACCAATTTAATTCTACTTTAAATCTGGAGCCATTCAATTTCCCTCAGAGTCACAATATTTTCGCTCGACACTGTATGTTTTAACCCGAATTTCTTCAGTATTTGCCCCCATGTGTATGTTAGGTGTAATGCTAACACCTCCATGATGCATATCTTTTTTTTTCAATACTCACTCTGCTACACTCGCAATGTATAATGAAATATTCCATTCATTTGAATTCTAACACATGTATGTAATCCCTTACCAAATGGCACTTCAAATATAGGACATCTCTATCTTTAAATAAATATGACCAGTACTTTCGTGCGAAACTGTCCCTTACTATCCGGAAGGTTATATTTTGCTTTAAAACATACACCAATAGTTCTTAATTGTATTTTCCATCTTTAAAAAGGTTATTGACATCCCAATCTTTAGTGGGAAGCTTCCAGGTATCTTCCGCTAGTGAGTCTACTGGCAAATCCAGACATGCATTGGGAGGATGTTGATGTGGTGGACACAGGGACACCTGATCCAAGAACCGTGGCATTTCATTCTGGGCGACAACCTGGCATTCAGTTTGTATTACTCTTTGAGGTTGAATATAGGGTTAAAACAGTATACATTTGGTTAACATTGAAATGAATCCAAATAATACATTCACAAATGGAATCAATGCTTTATGGTACACTGATATGTGTGTACCATTTTACTGTTTGTCGTTGCATTACTAGATATAACATGCATACAAAAAGAGACAAAACACGGAAAATCTGTTTCTAATTATAAGGTATGATAAGTGTTTTAAATGCTGACAAATAAGATACGATGACCAATACTGATTTTTTTGCAATTTTCTTTCAGATATGGGACCTGAGTATTGAGAGAATTGCAGATTTTATGAAGCTGTTTTTGACAAAAGATTTGGTTTTCTCCATCTGTGTTGCCACCAACCATTATACTGAGATACAAATCTAGGGGAAGGATTGTCATATGCTTCCCAAGGAAGTTCGCAGCCTCTCACTGAAGAGGAACTGTACAGGTATTACTAGTTTTAAAGGACCGATAATGTAACAGTGATTTCCAGTTTAAAACGAATAATAGAATGCATTTTAATAAGTTTACCTTTACAAAAATTAATCTGGCTGTGCATCTAACACATTTATTAAATGTGTATTACAATTAGCCCTGATAAAATTTTACAAGTAATTAAACGCATAATTTTCAGAGGGCCTTGATTATAGAAAACATTTACAGAGCCACTTGAGTATTCAAAAGTTCTGAGAATACATCAGTATTTGGGACTAAGTATAAACAAATCTTTTTTTCTTCTTCAGATTTTTGGGCATTATCTTATACATGTCTGCTGAGAAGTTCCAGTCGATAGACAGATATTGGTCAACGCATGCCACGTACGGAACAACTCAGTATCAAGAATTATGTCTAGAAATAGGTTTTAAGAGGTTAAATATAAGAAGAAAATTTCTGTTAAATATAATGCAAGTACATTTAAATTTAGTGATTGAAAGTTAGTACTTGAACATTCGTATACAATGAACTTGGGGAGGAAAAACGGGCATTACTTTCTCATAACATTTGATATCATAATGGTGTTGTTGCTTAACAACCAAATATATTTGAATACAAAAAATATATTATTTTAGATTTCAACAGTAAAGATCTTTGTTTTAATGTTCCAAAATTTATACTATTTAGTGGAACATAATGGCAAAATGTCATATTATTAGAAAATGATGAATATGTATATAAAGTACGAAATTTCCATTTTATGACCTTTGACCTTAATTCTCTTCATTATATGTTTTGTTAAAAGAAAAATAAAATGATTAAGATCTAGTCAAAGATTATATTTTTAAAATAATGTGACATTTACTAATCATCATGCAATGTTATTATGTTTAAATTGTGTCGAATGGATGCAGAAAGGCAAATTATGGTCAAAATTATACCATGAGTGTTGTTACTTTGCAACCAAAAAATTTTGTTTGTCAATAAAATTCATTAATTTGACTGTGATGTTTTGTAGTATTTTAAAAGACACATCAGCACATACATTTAGAATTTTCTATTTTTGACTCGAATCAAGTGAGAGGGGTCATAATATATATATTCCAGAGAAAAAAGATTGCAAAAATGTGCACTTAAATGCCCTTTGACCCCGTAGAACTCTTTGGGGTCATGGGATAACATGACAAACTTTATAAAAAAAAATGTTCCCTGTCCAATTCGTAACAAAATTATATGTCCTACCTAAAATCGTGATACATGCAGATGTAACTCGATTTAAAAAATATCGTCATTTAGTCTTTAAAATCTTCTAAAATGTGCCGGTAGAGAAAGGGTTAATATATTACTATTTTGGACCCTCCCTAGAGACAAAATCTAGGTGGTTCCTTCACAATTTTGGTACATCCTTTCCTCATATTTTTAAATAAATTATCCATTTAATCTTTATACAGTATCGACAAAATTACATCTTCGATAGTCCAGGGTCGAAGCTCTGCGATGTTTCTCTTTTGAAAAGAAAACCACCATGAAGTATCTAAAATGTCAAAGACATTAATTGCTATAATAATTATGGCTCCACCCTAGATCCAGAACCCCTCAGGGATCATGAAATTTACCATTTTTGGTGGAGGCCTTCCGGCTCTACCTGACCTTCCATGTGGTTTTTCAGATTAGCAATTTTAGAGAGGACGATATTGAATATTCATAAATTTTAGCAGCTTTTGTCCTGCCCCTAACGCTCCGGGATCCGGAGTCTTTGATGCACAGGTAAAATTGCAACATATTAGCAATGCCAATTTCAATTCATATGTCGATTCGATATATCGCTGTGAGCTCGAAATAAAACACACCACTGAGTCGCCCACTTTTGCTTTATTCTTAGATATTTTATTGAAAGTAGATATTAACGCCAAATTAGTATCTCCACTTTATGATAAACATGATGATTTCAGCTTCTCCATTGCAAACTTATCATATTTATGTAGTAATATTCCATTATCACATGCATATGGTATATATATATTTCAACTGACTCAATACGCAAGAGCTTCTTCTGCGATGATCGGTTTTTAAATCGAGGCAGGCTACTGACAAACAAGTTGATAGTGCAAGGGCTTCAACAGTCTCGTTTAAGTCAGCATTTCGCAAATTTTATGGTCGTTATAACAAACTAGTTTGCCAATAGAGTCGGAAAGTCTCGTTTACTTCCACTTTCAATTTACTACCTACCTCCGGACAGCAGTTGAAAAATGCCGCTTTGTTTTGCTTTGGTTTTGCTCAGATGACAACTTTAAATGAAAGTCGATGACGAACAGTGATCAATCTCATAACTCCTATAAGCAATACAAAACGGAGGGTTAGGCAAACATTAATTTCTGTGGAAACGAGGGGGTTATTTATATTCGGTCTTTCAAAATCATTCATGAATTGATTTATGTAAGTTTTCGAACGATTCAGAGCAAATGAAGCTGAAATAAATTCAAACTGAAGCGCGACTGATTTCCCACATACTTTATGAAGGCTTGGACAGAAACGAGGGGGATAGGAAAGACCGAATATAAATAACCCCCTCGTTTCCACAGAAACTAGGCAAACGTGGACCCCTGGATACACAATAGGTATTATCAGGTGCCTAGAAGGATTAAGCATCCCCTGTCGACCGGTCACATCCGCCGTGAGCCCTTTATCTTGATCAGATAAACAGAGTTATCCGTGGTCAAAATCAGTGTGTCAAGAACGGCCTAAGAATCGGCGTGAAACACGTCACACAGCATTTGAAACAATGACAGGTTGTACTGGCAAACTAGATCGTTATCACGACCATAGAATTTGTGAAATGCTGACTTTAAACAAGACTGTTGTAACCCCATCACCATCAACTTGTTAGGCAGTAGCCTGCTTCGATTTAAAAACTGACCATACGCAGAACAAGCTCTTGCGTATCGAATCAGTTGAGAGATGTAAACCCCATATGCAGGTGATAATGGAATGTTGCTGCATAAAATTGATCACTGTTCTTTATCTTCACTTTCATAAATATGGGAAGTTGAACTCATACCGTTTGTCATACAGTTGAGTTGTTATTTTGCCATTAATATCTACTTTCAATAAAATATCTAAGTATGAACCAACAGCCTATATAGATTCCGTACTTATGCAGAAATAGGGAGAAGTGGATCTATAAACAAGTTATAATACTTATATTTTTATAGTTAAATCGCCGATTGAGAACTGAGAAGCAGTGAGCTCTACCCATTACCGTGTTATGCATCTAAAACATATTTTACTGAATGTTTCCGATAATATACAGATGTCAAGTTGCATGGTTTAGTTTTCTATGAGTTAGAACTAACAATACATTACTCAGTTATGCAGTATGTTACTTTTGATAAAGAAGATAGCCTGAATGCAAGGGGGGGGGGGGTCAGGAATGAATAAAATAATATGGGTGAATATATGCAAGTATCTATTTGTGTCATGATTGGTCAATCTCCATGATTAATAGTTGATCATATACACTGGTAATTACACGTTTTATGGAATACTGATAGCTAGGTTAAGAGATGCCACGCATTGACAAGGCAATGTAATTTCACATTTTCATTATGTTTTGATAATGATATTGCTTATGTTAAAGTGACCCTCATAGAAAATGCTACCAATTTGGAAACAAAAATTTTAAAAAAAATCTGCAAAGACACTTGTCGTACGAGGCGACTGAATGGGACGGTCTTTCGGGTGAGATCGCAAAAACTGAGGTCCCATGTCACAGCAGTTGTGGCACGATAAAGATCTCTTCCTGCTCGATGGCCATAAGCGACGAGCATAGGCCTAAATTTTGCAACCTTTCACCGGCAATTTTGACGTCTCCATATGTGTGAAAGATTCTCGAGAGAGAGAGAGAGAGAGAGAGACGTTACACAATGTACAATTAATCAATTGTGCTGTTTGAATTATTTCTAATTTTGATACAGGATGTTTATTTACTGCTATAATGCAGCAATGGGTCAAGATGGGGGACATCCCCCTTTTGGTTGTACATTTATAACAAATATGTTGATTTGGGTTGCAATTTTAATGGTTTTACACACACACAACTCTTTAAGGTGGATAGTATACATTACACTTTCTATAAACAATACAATATAGATAGTTGGGCAAACACGGACCCTTGGACATACCAGAGGTGGGATCAGGTGCCTAGGAGGAGTAAGCATCCCCTGTCGACCGGTCAAACCCGCCGTAAGCCCTATATCCTGATCAGGTATATGATTCTTGCTGATAAACGATGTAATATATTTGATAAACTTTACTCAGGAGGGACAATGAATATACCACCTTTTCTTTCATCAAAATCTCAGATCAGTAAGGATGAAGCACAGCTTTGTTACAAGACCAGGAAAAATCAAATTCATATGGAGTGTGTAATTGAAAGAATTAAAAACATCCATATTCTAAATAATGCACCTTCACAATACAGACATATATATCTGTCCGTTAAGATTTTTCAACCCTGCATGGCTCTTATACATTAGCAATTCTCTACTGAAGGAAATAGCCGATATAATATCCACAATTTATTAAAGTTAACCTTAAGAGGATTTAGCTACTAAAAATGTGCAACTTCTAACTCGCATTATTCTGCAATAGATGTATTCATTTATTAATTCCACTTTCGGTAATCGTACCTATACTCCAACTGCCCTTTCAAAAGATGAAATTCTTCAAAATCATGCTTCAGTTTTAGACACATTTAACATCCCAGTCTATGGGTCCAATGGATATGAGTTACCGTACTTATACTAGATTCCTAAACTACATAAAAACCCTTACAAAGATACATTGCTAGATCCAGTAAGTGCTCTACCAAGCCCCTATCTTTGGTTCCTCATGAAAATATTAACAGTTGTAAAGGATAAACTTCAAACTTGCTGTGCGACTACATATGCCATAAGAAATGTTAATCAATATGGATTCTAAAAAATTCTAAAGAACTTTTAGTAAACTTGAAATCGCAAAACTTTTCCCAAATCAATAACATCAAAACCTATGACTTTTCAACACTTTACACGACCATTCCTCACGATGAATTAAAGACTAGACTTTTTGACATCATAGACAGTTGCTTCTTCAACAAAAATGAAAAACGGAAACATTAATCTCTAGTGATCAGTCATCCAAAAAACTACTTTGTTAAACACCACTCTGATTCCACGCACAAGTACGCTCGAGCTGAAGTTGAAATTAAAAAAAAAACATGTTAGAGTTCTTCATTGACAATATATTCGTGGTCGTTGGTGATCAAGTTTTCCAAAAGTCTGTTGGAATTCCCATGGGCACGAATTGTGTTCCTTTGTTAACTGACCTGTTTCTATTTTTATATAAAGCAAAATTTATTTTAAACCTTCTATGTGCGAAGAAAAAATATCTTGCTGTGGCCTTCAATTCGACATTTAGATACATCGACGACGTTTGTCTATTAACAATAATAACTTTCATTCATATGTCGATTCGATATATCCCTGTGATCTCGAAATAAAAGACAACACAAAATCGTTCACGTCTGCTTCATACTTAGATATTTTATTGAAAGTAGACATTAAAGGCAAACTAACAACTCAACTGTATGACAAACGGGATGATTTCAGCTTCTCCATTGTCAACTTCCCATACTTCTGTGCAGTACCCGCAACGTTATTCTTGACATGATAAACGATAGAACACCATACACGCACGATAGGATACACGCACGATACGATAAGACACGATACAATAGGATACACGGGGAAACCTGATAAACGATCTTCACGATAGACCTGATAAACGCAAAACATGATAATCGATCTTCACGATAAACGGAAAACCTGAAAGAAATGTTGTAAATTTAGAAACAATTTAGGCAGAACAAAATTTTGATACCTACAACATAATTACATTATGTTGATAATGATATTGAAGGATTTCAATTTTCATTATATACCTAAAACGTATAATTTCTTTAATACACGGTCGTACTGGGTTTTTTTTTTTTAATATGTTTGATTCTATTGATTTATCTTTTACGCCATCAAGCTAAAATCAGAAAACTAAACTATATACGGTTTTTAATTCATTATTTGATATCTATGTGAATTGTCTCAGTCAATGATCCTAAAACTTATATTGTTAATATATAAATTATACAGGGAATTAACTAAGTGTAATATAATGTAGTGATATCATGTTTCAGTTGCTCCCTTATTCTAATGCCTATTATCTTGAATGTAAAATAAAATCAAGTAATATTTTGTGTGTAGCGAGGAGGGGGGTATTTTGCATCAAGCTATAAGTTCACCGCTCAATCAACAATTACAATTATTTTCATATTAACCGCTTTAAAAAAAAAACTCCATTGCATTACACCGTATCTTCATACGTTAGATATTTCTACACTATGAGTGATAATTCATAGTCATAAGTAATTGGAACATATTTATCTGAATTGATATCTTAATAACAAAAAATAAACTATCTAAAAAACGGGTGTTTTTAATTCGCAATTTTGAAACGCTTTAAAGTGTTTGTGTTCAGTATGTACAAAATTCAAATAATCATCAAAACCGACATAAATTTTCAGTATCTACCCGTACGACTATTGGTACATGATACTAGTGTGCATGTACAAGAACAATAAAAACGATGACAGCCGAGTCGTGCTCACTTGAGCAAATTTTTGGGAGATGTAACACCCTTCCACTCTTTTAAAACTTAATCTTCTAAATGTGTGAAATACAATGATGTCCCTGATAATATTTGCTGTCAAAACACGGGTGATACACAAAATTAGATATAAGGACGCACACACGTTCAGTAGTTGTTATATAAGTAGAATACAGGTGGGAAAATATCGGAAGAAAAAGAGCCTTTATCCAATTATATGTAATAAACAATGTAATTTACTGATTTTTCCTTTCAAATCGGAACATCCTATTTATCTGTTAATGGTAATTACAAATAATCATTTCTAGACAATCAAATGTTTTTGAACTTTAGTAGTAGCTTTCAAATTCACTGTCCTCGGTTTGCTCGGCAAGCCACTACCTACTTTTCAGAGTAATTAGAATGAAATTATGATTTTTCACCCTCTCTTGACAGACAAATAGTTCTTCTGCTGCCTTAAAATCGACAACTTTATGTTCTCCTTCAAATAACTGTCTTTCCTCGATTTCTAAAAATAGCTTCTATAACAAAACTTTAAAAAAAGCTTTCGGAAAGGATCGTACTTTTTTATTAGATTTTATATACGATGCCGATAGTTTCCGAAGCTACGCGATAAACGATTTTCACCTGCAATGAAAACCTGATACACGCAAAACATGATACACGATGGACCTGATAAACGCAAAACACCTTAGAAAACGGAAAACCTGATAAACGCAAAACACGATACGATAGAATACACGCAAGATACGATAGGATACACGCACGATAGAACACGATAGGAATGTCAAGAATAACGTTGCGGGTACTGTGGCAATATTCCATTATCACCTATAGTGGTTATATCTCTTAACTGATTCGATATGCAAGAGCTTGTTCTGCGTATAGTCAGTTTTTAAATCGAGACAAGCTACTGACAAACAGGTTGATGATACAGGGGTTTCAACAGTCTCAATTGAAGTCAGCATTTCGCAAATTCTATGGTCGTTATAACGATCTAGTTCGTCAATACAGTACAACCTATCATTGGGTCAAATACTGTCTGACATGTTTCATACCGATTATTAGGCCGTTATTGGCACACTGACTTTGACTACGGATAACTTCGTTTACCTGATCAGGATATAGGGCTTACGGCGGGTGTGACCGGTCGACAGGGGATGCTTACTAGTCCTAGGCACCTGATCCCCCCTCTGGTGTGTCCGGGGGTCCGTGTTTGCCAACTATCTATTTTGTATTGCTTATGGGAGTTATGAGATTGATCATTGTTCGTTATCTTCACCTTTCATGTAGAAAAAAAATTCCTGTTCAGAATATCTAAGCTAAATTCTAATATTCAGCATTAGTATAAAACAAGATGTGTTCTTAAAATATTCAATGCCCTAAAGCATGTATACATCGATGAAAGCCTTTACATAATATAATATATCCATTAACATTAAGCGCTATATCTATCTTGGAAGTATATCCTGTCAAAACGCTGGGATTGTTGAATTCACAATTTTTGTACATCCTTTTCTGCTATTCCTAAATGTGCATCTAGATTTTATACGGTACCAGCAAATTAAAAAGATGTCCTTCAAATCATTATAATTATTTGACACCACCCTGAAACCAAATCCTTACCCCTAGGACCATGAAATTTACAATTTTGGTAAAGGACTACCTGCTCTGTCTAAATATCTACTTAGTTTCAATTTAGTATCAATAGCACTAAAGATGTTATTTAAGTGTTTTACACATAAACACTATATACCAAATTTGGCCCCACTCTAGGGTCAGAACCCCTACCCCGGGGATCATGTCATTTACAATTGTTGTAAAGGCCTTTCTGCTCTACATCACTATGCATTTAGTTTCTCTTACACATTTTGGATTGTAGAGAATGTTTTTGAAAAATTGTCATTTTGACAGTTTTTGTCCCACCCATAAGGCCCCAGAGATGCAAGAGTCCTGAAATTTACAATTGATGCCCTCTTGTCCTATTGATTCATGCTTCATACCAAATTTGAAAAGGATTGAAATATCAGTTTTCAACAAGAAGTTAAAATGTTCATTTGTTAACGCACGTTGCAAAACGCATGACGACGGACGCCAACCAATTGCAATAGGTCACCTGAGTTTATTCAGGTGACTTAATAAAAGTTAAGATCACACGCCAATTTTATCATATGTAATTTAAATGTCGCATAAAGCATTGTTCATCGCGAAAACGTAGCCTACATGTAATTCATTAATCCGAGGATTCTATATAATATATAGAAAACGATGATTTTGGAAAATTAAATAATATCCAATGCAATAAAATTTGTCCAGAAAGTATAGACAATATTTGAAGGAAATCCCTCAATAATTAAGATAAAACAATAAAATTGCTTGGAAACCATGCTATTGTTGAGCATTTACTGACAAAAGTAGCTAAAGAGTCAGTAATTTGAGTTACCTCCCTTGGCGTAAGAAATATAAAATTACCCAAAACTTACATAAATTGCAATTTTTATTTAGAACGTATTTCACTTATCTCGGTTTGTTTTTATCAAGTGTAAACGTGGACTTTTTTTAATTTGATGGTGAAAAATAGATATTGAGCCCGGACCTTATCAAAGTTTCGTGAGTAAACAGATATGGCTGACAAGTGGTGGAAACGTGAATGTTTTCTATGATTGGTCTTTGTTTTAGGGACTTGTCAACGCTTAATAATTGTTCAAAAGACATAAGTGGATATTTAAGATATCTTAAAGTTGGAACTGTGTGCAATATTCAACCGAGATTGACCTCCTGCTGTACAAATCGGGGTACTTTGACGTAGAACTATCGCGCAGATGAATGTTACTACTTAGCCTACTAGTATGCCGAGGTAATCGCGATTGCTTGGGGATTTACTGGAGACAATCCACCACCAAATGTTATCTACTACGCAAAGGAAAGTGTAAAGCAGAGGGAGCAGTAAGCTTAAACGTTTCAAGGGATATATTTTTCCCTATTTCTAGTTTATGTCAGTGGTTGTTCCCGTTGGAAGTGGTAAGTATCATTGTCGAATTTTTTCAGTGATTTTTCTTTGAAAACTCTGTTTTAATTGCTAGACAATTTTGATGTAAGTTCTCATGATGTGTCAATGCCAACAATTCATATAATAAGATTAATCCTTTTAAAATAACAATGATTAAAGGGGCATGGACACGGTTGAGCTGAACATTTTATGTTTCCATTGTTATTGTTTACAATGCTTAACTAAAGTATTTCTTATGGTCAACCAAAATTTGAATATCAGTTTTTGAGTTACAAGTGAGATACAGCACTCACAATTCTTTCTTATGTAAACAAGGCTCGTGCCATGTTTTTGTTTACATATAGGTTGCATAATAGAAAATAACATGTTTAAATCAAAATGATTTGTGCTAAACACAAGAAAATATTTCATTGGGTTCAGAATTAACTTGTAAATTGAAAAATCTGCTTTAAACGAACTTTTGCGTGTATACTAGCGGGAAAAAGAAACGGCATTATTTAATATATGAAAAAAAAATAACAATGAACAAATTTTATTTTTTGTAATATTGTTAACAAATGTATTCGTTACAACATTCCATCATCCATTAATGTTAACCTCGAATAATGTCAATTTCAGCACACTCTAAAGATACTGGTATTCGAACTTGAAGTAACAAAGTTAATAACGCGTGTGACCACCATTTGCATTCACACATGCTTGACAACGGCGCCTCATTGATGCCACTAAAGTGTTAAGAAATGCTTGAGGAATGTTGTTCCAGATGTTGGTTAAAGCCTGGCCTAAATCAGCCAATGTCACTGGCTGATTTGGTAAACGGCGTAGACGTCGTTCCATTTCATCCCAGACGTGCTAGATCGGCGATAAATCGGGGGAAACAGCTGGCCAAGGCAAGACATCGACATTCTGTTGAACAAAAAAGTCCCTGACTACACGTGCAACATGTGGTCTTGTGTTGTTTTGCTGCAGAGTGATGTGATTTTGCTGTCTCTGTATGAAGGGTATCACATGGCACTGAATAATTTCGTCTCGATAGCGTACGCCGGTGATATTTCCATTTACAATTTGTAGAGGGGTCCTTCCATGTGCTGTTATTCCACCCCACACCATAACGCTACCTCCACCGAATTGTCGACGTTGCACAACACAAGCGTCCCGGCACCGCTCCCCAACGCGACGATACACTCTACAACGGCCGTCACTGCTATCCAAATGAAATCTGGATTCATCAGTGAACAGAATATTGGCCCAGTCCTGTATTCTGAATCGCAGATGTCGTCTGCACCACGCTAGTCTAGCGATACGATGACGTTGAAGCAGTATTGGGCGCACCGCTGGACGTCTTGGTCTGATGTTGTGCTCGCGTTACTATCCGATATTGTTAAAAAAACATCACCTTTATCGATTGTTTAGATTTTATAAATATAAACAATAAATATAGAAGCATTGTACTAAATTTTATAATGCACAGTATTTTTCCGCTAGTATATATTTAACCTGTGCAAACAAAAACATGATACGAGCCTTGTTTACATTACGAAGAATGGTGAGCTTTATATCCCCCATATACCTCGACAACAGACATTCAGATATTCGCTAATCTGCTGTTGCTGGGTTTTTTTTAGGGATTTGTAAAACCAGTAGAACACAAATCATTGAATTAAGAAACAATGGAATCACACAAGAACGAGATGAAGGAGGTAAAAAACAATAAAGGGTCATGCCCTCTTCAATGGGAGATAATCATGAAAAGGCAAATATAGGGTGGTTCATGTAAAAATATTCTTCTCTAGAACCACTGAGCCAGAAAAATTGAAATTTACATGAATTTAAGCTTATTGATAATGTGTATATTAAAATTTGTTCAAATTATTGTACCGGGGGTAGGGTGCGACCACAATTTAAGTTCCTATTCTTATGTTATGTTCCCAATATGGTAAAGACGGATGAAACTTAGTTAATTTATTTCATTTTTTATAGACATGATATAAATAATGCTTTAATAAATCAAAATCTAATGAAGCAGAGCTAACACATTCACGGAAGTAAACATTGTAAAAATATATCGCACATGTACTCTAGTTAATGCGAGCATTTTTTTTTCCAAAACGTAAGAAAAATATGTCTGTTACCTTATGTTTAATAACGATAAAATCAGATTAAATGTATGCCTTACGTTCCGGTATGGGGGCACCGAACATGACTCCATCTTCCAAAATTCTCCTTGAATTCGAGTAATTAAACTTTATAAGGCTGTATATAGGCGGATGACGAACCAGGATTTTGGGTATTTTGGATATTTCGTATTCTGCGTTCCAGTATGGCATAAATATTGGTATACCTGTAAAATAGTTCATTCAAGAAAAATGACATCTGATAAAATCTTTTGCTGTGGCCCTCAATTCGACAGAAAGATATATCCGCGATGTTTCATTTATTAACAATGCTCATTTTCATTTCCAGTCAACTCTCAATGACACAAAAACAGAGTTTCCCGTATCTGCTTCATATTGGATAATTATTGAACACTGATGTCAAGGGGGAAACTACAAACACAGCTTCATGACAAACAATATTACTTCAGTTTCCCCATCATCAGATACCCATATTTGTGTAGCAATATTCCATTTCACCTAGACATATTGCTTATGTCTCTCGCCTGATTCGATATGATAGTGATAAGATCTTCCAATAGTCTGTTGGAATTCCCATGGCCGCGAATTATGCTCATTTGCTAGCTAACCTACCTCTATATTCTTATGAGACAGAATTTATTCAAAAGCTTCAACATGAGAAGAAAAAGTATCTTCCCGTGTCCTTCAACTCGCCATTAAACTATATCGAAATTCTATCTATTAATAATGATCATTTTATACATAAACCTGTATGTCGATTCGATATATCCAAGTGAACTCGAAATAAAAGATACCACAGAGCCTTCGACATCTGCTTCGTACTTAAGTATTTTGTTGAAAATAGATGTTAACGGCAAACAAACAGCTCAATTCTATGACAATCGGGATAACTTCAGCTTTTCCATCGTCAACTTTCCATATTTATGAAGCAATATTCTTTTATCATCTGCAATTGGTGTTTATATCTCTCGACTGATTTGATATGCAAGAGTTAATTCTGCGTAGGACCAGTGTTTAAATCGAGGCAAGCTATTGACAAACAAGCTGATGTTACAAGGACTTCAACAGTCTTGAATAAAATCAGTATTTCGCAAATTCTATGGTCGTTATAA
The DNA here is from genome assembly GCF_947568905.1 of Ostrea edulis. Classification (NCBI taxonomy): domain Eukaryota; kingdom Metazoa; phylum Mollusca; class Bivalvia; order Ostreida; family Ostreidae; genus Ostrea; species Ostrea edulis. Next base: position 18,910,256 of record NC_079170.1, on the reverse strand, counting down.
CGATATAGTTGGGCAATATAACCTGTCATTGGGTCAAAAGCTGTCTGACATGTTTCGCGCCGATTGTTAGGCCCTTCTTTACACACTGATTTTGATTACAGATTACTCCGTTTTCCTCATCAATATAGAGGGCTCATGGTCTACAGGGGATGCTTAGTCCTCCAAGGCACCCGTCCCCACCTCTGGTATATCCAGGGGTCCGGTGTTTGTCCAACTCTTAATTTTGTATTCTTTATAGGAGTTTTGAGAATGATTACTCTTCGTTATTTTTCACATTTTAATATGGAAAAGCATAGTCTGTGTATGGTTTTAACTGGAGGCAGACAACTGCCAAATAATTTGTTGATAGAAGATTTCAATTGTCTCGTTTAAGTAAAGGCATTTGCAATTGTGAGGTCGTTATGATGGTCTTATTAGTAAATACAAGCTAACATTTGGTAGAATGTTGTCTGATGTTTCAAATGGCATATTAGGTCTTTCTATTACGACCAAATAATGTACATCATGCCAAACAATGCGAACAAATTGTCCTTGCAATTAAAAGAAGAAAGATTAAAATTGCGGACTTGGAGTCCGCTGTAATACAGAAAACACTTCATTGGCCTACCACAAATCTGACCGAATAGAGCGAATTATTAGCTGCCCAAACGACGTTCAACAGCTTGCAAGCAATTATAGAAACAAATACTTAGACATATCATTGTGAGCACTGTAGGGAAAGTTTTTATTCGAGTGGTGTTATGCATGATGGCATCAAACAGGCAACAGGGAGGTCATTAGAAATGTCTGACCTATGAATTCTAGGTCAAGGGAAATCAACGAAAAGGATAAATAAACCAAATAAGCCGAACAGTATCTTGATATGTACTTAAGAGCGACCATCATCTGACCAGACGCATTGGTTGTCGTAGAAGACCCAGTGGTAATGGAAGGATTATACACTAATCCCACTTTCGAAGAAGTTTGCGGAGCCATTAATGTTATCAATCTCATAACTCCTACAAGCAATACAAAATAGATAGTTGGGCAAACACGGACCCCTGGACACACCAGAGGTGGGATCAGGTGCCTAGGAGGAGTAAGCATCCCCTGTTGACCGGTCACACCCGTCGTGAGCCCTATATCCTGATCAGGTAAACGGAGTTATCCGGAGTCAAAATCAATGCACTTGCAAGTAGGTAAAGTCATCTGGATTGAAAGGCCAGCTCTTCTGATACCATTTCATGAACTATCTTGTCTTTGTTGGAATGGTAGGGATATCATATGATATTACAAGTACATTGTATAATAGTGTTGTACAAGAATTTAGACGATCGCAGCAATTATAGAAAAAAATACTTAGACATATCATTGTGAGCACTGTAGGGAAAGTTTTTATTCGAGTGGTGTTAGTAGATTTTTGCCAACTGTACCTACACAGAAACCTTGTGTTATTTCATATCAAAGATGAAAAGTAAAATAAACAACAATCTCGTAACCCTCACACTGATTTTGACTGCAAATTATTCCGTTTACTTGATCAAGATATAGGGTTCATGGCGGGTGTGACCATTGAGAGGAGATGATTATTCCTTCTAGGCACAAGATCCCACCTCTGGTGTGTCCAGAGGTCCGTGTTTGCTTATATCAGTCATGAGATTGATCACTGCTCGTTATCTTCACCTTTCATTGTTATACATTTATATAGCGCTTTATGTAATTAAGGCAATTATCCTAAAGTGCTTTACGTGTAACACAATTAAAACAACCTAAAACAAAGAATAATAAATACATAGAAAAAGGCATAAAATAATACTAAAACTGGGATTTTTTAAATAACCGTATCCATCAATACTCAATTACAGATTAAAGGAAATAAAATTTATCACTGATATAAGTGTAAGCTTACAATGCAAGTTTAAAAAACAATGCTTTAAGTTTGTTTTTAAATACAGCTAATGACCCTTGACACGAAGATCCAAGAGGCAGTTTCACAAAGTTGATGAAGAAACATCAAACCCTCTTTCCCTATATAGTTTAGTACGAGCACGTGGCTTTAGAAGGTATAACAAATCCGCAGACCGACGTGATCGCTGTGGATGGTCAATCTGAACTAGTTCCTAGATGTATGCTGGAGCTAATCCATGTAGAGCCTTTAACATATACAGTGTTCTTGGTGTTTCATATCGATTGTTAGCCTGTTCTTGGCACACTGATTTTGACTAAGGATAAATCCATGTACCTGATCAGGATATAGGGCTCACGGCGGGTGTGACCAGTCGACAGGGGATGCTTACTCCTCCTAGGCACTTTATCCCACATCTGGTGTGTTCAGGGGTCCGTGTTAGCCCAACTTTCTATTTTGTATTGCTTATAGGAGTTATGAAATTGATCACTGTTCATTATCTTCACCTTTCATAATAGGATTTTATATTTCGTTCGATGTGTCACAGGTAACCAGTGAAGTGATATAAGAATTAGTGTAATATGCTCATGTTTCCATGAACGTGTCACTAGCTTGGCAGCAGTGTTTTGAACTTTCTGTTAATTCAGCAAGGATGATGAATTAACATTATAAAGAAGTGCATTTCCATAATCAAGACGGGATGTAATCAGTGATCTAACAAGTGTTCTGCACGCGTCCTCCGTTATAAGAGGTCTAATTCTACCGATATCACGAAGTTGGAAATAACATGATTTAGTCAATGCACTTATTTGACCCTCCATGTTAATTGTACTGTCGAAAAACATCCTAAGCGTTTTGACACATGAAGTACTTATGGCGACAGTTCCAACGAAAATCAGTTGATATCCTGAGAATTTACTAGATTTACGTTTTTATGTAAAGATAACAAGTTTTTCCCTGCTTTGGCTTGAGTATGTTGTTTTGCATCATTTGTCAATAACAGAAAGCCACCGTTGAAGTCTTTCTGCAATGCTGTCCCAACTGTCGTTTGGATTTATAATCAAGTACACCTGAGTGTCATCCACGTAGCAATCATAACACATTTTATGCCTCTGGAAAATTTCTCCGATTGGTTTGGAGAGCATGCAATATAGACGATGTCCTAATATAGAACCCTGTGGAACACCAATGTGGAGTGGGAACTCTTTGGATACTGTAGATCCAACAGCAATTTGTTGACTTTGACCAGAGAGGGAAGACTTGATCCATGACAGAGCCGATCCCGTAATACCAAAAGCATTTTCAAATGCCTGATCAGAATATAATGCTTTAAGACGTTGAATGCGACTGAAAGATCAGGCAGCACGAGTTAAAAACATTAATTCCCGTCCAATGCAGAGGTAACATCATGTTGAACCCGTAATAGAGCCGTTTCTGTGGAGTGACAATTGCGGTAGGCAGATTGCACCAGGTCGTGAACCTCGTGAGCGTTCAGATGTTTTTCAAGTCGAACTGCCACTGCTTTTTCCAATATTTTAGATAAAAAAAAGGTAAGTTTGATGCAGGTCTGTAATTTTTTAATTCATCCTTGTCAAGTCCTTGGCGCTTAATTAATGGTCGTGCTATAGCTTTTTTGAAATCCGATGGCACGTTCAAGAAAGATTGGTTAACAATTTCGGTAATGATTGGTAAAACACACTCCAATCACTGTTTCAAATGTTTCGTGAATATTTTAATTCGCATGACTTGTTGGCGCACCACTAATAATATCACGCACCTCTGAAAGCGTCAATGGCTCAAACAATGTCAAAAGAATACCATCAAACTTAATATCTGCGCAAAGAACTACTTCCATAGAAGGGTTTGATTGATTGATTGATGTTTTCCGCCACACTCAACATTTTTTTTCAGTTATCTTGTGGCGCCCAGTTTTTGTTGGTGGAAGAGAGAACCCAGATACAATATACCTGGGAAGAGACCACTGACCTTCCGAAAGTAAGTTACATGTAACTGAAACTTTCTCACTTACCGGCGCAAGCAGGATACGAACCCACGCCGACAGAGGTGAGAGGCCGTGTGATTTTGAGCGCGAAGCTCTAACCACTCGGCCATGGAGGCCCAACAGTAGACCAATTACAGTGCTTATTTTCAGTAAACTGCATCGGACTGCAATACTTTTTTTAGAAGGGGACGTGGTGGAAGAACATAGACTGTCTCTAATTTTCTGAATTTTATCATCAATAAAGTATTCATCAAATTTGGATGCAAGACCAAGTCCGTTATCATGAACAGGTAAAACTGACACATTTGTATTTCCCATGAGATTGTTTGTAAGTTTGTATAATTGTTTCGAGTCGCTGCCTGATTCATGAATTTCGTTATTGTAGTACTGTGTTGTACAGTGTAGCAAGAGTTTATTAACCTGTATACATTTCTCCTTGAATGCTTCCTTGTGGACACACAATTTTGTTCGTCTCATCATCCGTATATATGTTAGAGACAGGACCACAATGTAAACTAGTTTATATAACTAATTGAGCAATCCTGTATAAATAGAGAATATTAATTTTTTTTTATTATCCATTCAGCCCTCTTATGGTCTCTCTTTGCAGAATGAAGATCGTCTGTAAACCATGAGGTGTTTGGACGTAAAGTAATCTTTGATTTTTTTAAGTGCATGAATATCGACGTTGGCTTGGAAGACTGCATAGTAAGCTCTTCGGCGGATGTATCTTCCTTTATGAAACTTGAAAAGTTCAGATAGTTTTTTAATGTGTTGATGTCAATGTCTCGTAGTTTCCGAAAAATTACGGTTTTCCTCTCCCTTGGAGGTTTGGTGAAACGCAGCAAAGAGCGAATTGCAAGATGGTCCCCAGTATGTTGCCATTGTTGTCACATATAACAAGATATGCCACCAACGGCACTCCATGCAAAGTTGGGCTACCATCTCTGGTTATTAACACATCTAAAGTATGTCCATATAGATGTGATGCATTGGAAACATGCTGTAATAACCCCCATTCCTTTAAAAGCTCTGAAACTATTCTAGCATCTATGTCACTAGGATCATCAAGATGGAAATTGAGATCACCTGTGATTAAGTAACTCATCAGAATTCACACTAGGCTGTCTAGATATTTGGTCCATTCTTCAAAGAAAACTGAATTCCGAAGATTGTTCGATCTCGATGGCGGTGGGTGATATATGATACAATGACGAACAAAGTTGTTTTTCACACCAACAGAACACTCTAGATGTGCAAAATGTGTGAACATTTGTTCAAAGGACTCCCACTAATATGTTTTGTGTGGACAATTGCCAGACCCCCGCCTCTACGTTCTAGTCTTGGTTTGTGAATGACATCTGGTGTAAAAAAAAAAAAAAAAAAAATAAACGAAACTATCTGTATCAGATCCTAACCATGTTTCCGTTAGCACCATGCGATCGGTGTTATTTGACTGTATATAATGGTTGATGGACAATGATTTATTCCTCGTGGAACTACAATTTAAAGTACACATTGAGACAGATCCAGACTTGTTAACGTTTGGAATGTCAACTGTGGGAATTTTATGTAAATTGGTTCGTCGATTTTCTTTGCTCAGTGTTGTATCAATGCTGGAATTGGAATAACATCATATGGCTCATCAATACATGTTACAGCAGATATGAAGGAGTTGAGTGTGCAACACGAAATACAAACCAAGTTATCAAAATTGACCCCAAGTTGATGATGTTCAACATATGTAAAACTTATACGGTACCAATGTTGATGCACCAGATGCGCATTTCGAAAAATCATGTCTCTTCAGTGATGCTCAAGCCGAAATATTGGAAATCCGAAATAACAATAAACTTGTAAGAACTAAAAGGAAAAAGAGACTGCCAACGACTGGCGTCAAATTCTTCTATGGATCAGAGCTATGCATGAGGGAGATAATCCTTAATTTTGAAATGAATTTCTAAATTTTATCACAGCAATTAAATATATATTCCTATTTCCAAGCTAGTAATGAAGTACTTAGCTACTGGGCTGTAGAGACCCTCGGGAACTAACAGTCCACCAGCAGAGGCATCGACCCAGGGGTCGTAATGTATAACTTATACGGTACCAATGTTGATGCACCAGATGCGCTTTGACAAATAATGTCTCTTCAGTGATGCTCAAGCCGAAATTTTGGAAATCCGAAATAACAGTAAACTTGTAAGAACTAAAAGCAAAAACAGAGTGCCAAAGACTGGAGTCAAATTCGTCTAATGATCAGAGTTATGTATGAGGGAGATAATCCTTAATTTTGAAATGAATTTCTAAATTTTATCACAGAAATTAAATACATCCGTATTTTCAAGCTAGTAACGAAGTACTTAGCTACTGTGCTGTAGAGACCCTTAGCAAATAATAGTCCACCAGCAAAGGCCTCGACCATATGTAAATTGTCCAACACACACTGTTTGGATATGTCTTATGAACCTGCTTCCAGCTTTTCTGTCTCTTCGCACACGAAAATGTTTCGTAAGACCTGCTAGATGTAGGTTAATTGGTGTTACAAAACACATCGTACAGCTAAATATGTCATGTACGAAAATGCATGGAACGAGTCTGTAGTGAAGACAAAAGAAAGACAATTTGTACAAGTAAGAGTTTTGGGTACGAAAAATCATTGAACGAATCGTCAATAAAAGTCGACACAGAAGAAAGCCAATTTCTACAAATAAAAGTCACGGATCAGTGAACGCAATGAATAAAACAACTAACTAAAATATTTTAAATAAAAATTTTAAAAGAATAAAAATACCTCAGGTATATTTAGTAAGTTGTAATACAAGAGCTCAACAAACCTTAAAACTAGAACTTGAGTTATTAAAGAGAAACTGGGTTAAATAGTCAGAGGTGGAGCTGCCATTACATAGCGCTACATGTAACACACTCACAACACCATAAACCATAAAGGGAGTAATCCGTAATCAGCTCAGTGTGCCATGAAATTCCTAATAATCGCTATCATAAAATATTTTCCGGAGATATGGTCATCCTGGTATGCCAGTTTCAAAAGAAATTTCAAAGCAACACCTTTTTAAACTGGCTTTATAGATCATTATATCCTTCCACAACATGAAAGGCACAATAAATTTTCAAGGGAAATCGTCCGATTCATTCAGTGCAATGGAGCAGGGATACATATTTGCTCCAATATCTCTAGTCCCATTGTTTGATAACTTTACCCACTGTCTATGTCACATATTAGACATCACATGGCTACAAAAAATACCTTTCAAGAACTGGAATATCAAGTCACTCAGACATTTGAAAACAATTAAATTTCCGTATTGAGTATGTCTGGATATATCATATAATAATTTCTTAATGCAAAAGTAAAAATATTGTAGTGGTAAATATTAAACTCCTTTAAAAAAAAAAACAGAACAAAAATATGGCAAAAACGATAGAAAACGCACCATAAACATTTCACCTAACGAAAGTCTGTACATGTATTTGCAAATAAGATCGTTATAACGGCAAGTTTGACTGATTAACAAACAGTATTGTTTGGAAAGTATGCCACTTTTTTTTATAGAGATTGGTTATATATTGTTTAACGTCCCACTCAAGAATTTTTCACTTACTAGTATATGGAGTCGTAACCATTGCCGGTGAAAGACTGCAAACATTTAGGTTTATGCTAGGAGCTTACAGCCTTTGAGCAGGTATGGGCCCTTATCTTGCCCACCTGCTGTGACACGGGACATGGCGTTTGTGGCCTCATCCGAAGGACCGTCCTATTTAGTCGCCTCTTACAATAGCAAGTGGCACTGAGGACATTTTAAATCGGATCCCAAGGGAATATTTATAGAGAATTATTACCTTTGACTGACAAATACATGTCATTCACTTTCTCATCGATGAGTTCTAATGCTTTTACGTTTTTTTCGGAACTGGTGAAGAAGTCCTTTAGTGTTTCATAGTTGCCCGGAGACAGCAACCCCTTTGCTTCCAACTGTTCAAAATCTTCAAACACTTCTTTTTGTCTTAATGAAGTAAATTCACGTTTGATCTTTCCTCTACAATACCACTTCCACTTCTTCAATATATTTTCATTCCAATCAATGTACCCCACGATATCCTGGCGTAGATTGTCATGTTGTTCCTTTAATCGTGTTTTTACACGTTCCTCACCACGTCTATAACACCTAAATCAAATAGAATTTTATAAAATTATAGAAGGCATAGTTCAATTATTACATTATGATTTCGTAAATCTTCTCATTTAATACTATGATTATACTATTTTGTAGGAAAAAGACAGAAAGAGTATTACCCCAAGGTCTTTTAAAGAGTCGTGAGAATATAGTTTATGCTGAATGAAACCACTAGTTTCCGCAAAACTTAAAGCATATGGAAACCCTGTGGACACCTATCGTTGATGTATTTGTTTCCACAGTGTGTTAACCATTATCCAGTTTCCTAATTTTCAATCAAATGTTCGTCTGCAGAAATTACAGGTTGTGACCCCTAATGCTCGTTACGATACTGAAACTAAGTTGAAACAATTCAAACTTTGGTGTTTTCATAATTATATGAATATTCTAAAAGATTGCTTCGCATAGCCATATGTCCCTCGCCGCAAAAAAAGTTGAAACACAAAATTCCCTTAACTCCTGTAAAATTTGTAAAATTTAAATTGTGGTGGAATATTATCAACTACATACTGTGACTAACAATCTTGCAAAATTTGAATAAAATCCATATAGCGGTCTCTGAGGAGGTACATCTACAAAGTGTTCCTATAGTGAAACATGTACAAATTTAACAATGTTTCATAACTCCTGTAAAAATTGTCGAATCAAAATGCCTGCACAATATGATCAACTACATATGGTGACTAACAATCCCACAAAATATGAACAAAATACATTGAGCGGTTTCTAAGGAGTTGCGCCACAAAGTGTTCCTATAGTGTAGCATGTACAAATTCAACAAAGTCCCATCACTCCTGTAGAAATTGTCGAATCAAATTGGCGGCGTAATACATGTATGACCAACTACACATGGTGACTAACATTCCTACAAAATATGAACAAAATCCGTTGAGCGGTTTCTGAGGAATTGCGTCCACTAAGTGAACAGGGACAGACGGACGGAAGTCGGTATTTCTATGTCCCCTTCCGCGTTGCGGCGGGGGACAAAACTGGATAATCTTTTGCTCTGAAGTTGAGCTCGATTTTTGGAAGTATCGGCAGCGTTTTGTATGTTTCCATTGCACTGAACATAAAACATACCGCAGAGTCTTCCATATCTTATTGAACGTGAATGTTTACAGCGGACCAGCAGCTCAGTTTCGTGACAGTCGGGATTACTTCAATTTCTCCAACTTCACATATCTATATAGCAATATTCCATAATCAATCGCATGAAAGGTGAAGATAACCAACAGTGATCAATCTCATAACTCCTATACACAATACAAAATAGAGAGTCGGGCATACACGGATCCCTGGATATACCAGAGGTGGGATCATAAGCCTAGGAGGAGTAAGCATACCCTGTCGACAGGTCACACCTAGACACTCCTAGACACCTGATTCCCCCCTCTGGTGTATCCAGGGGTCCGTGTTTGCCCAACTTCCTGTTTTGTATTGCTTATAGGAGTTACGAAATTGATCACTGTTCGTTATCTTTGTCTTTCATTAAGTACAACTTTTGTAAACAACGAGAAGATCACTGGATCATGACTCTAGATACAGAATTCACATATGGATGCAATGATAATGTATATGATGAGGAAATTTGACTAGTCCACAAGGAAATAACGTGAATAAGATGGAACTCTTTTCAAATACTCAAAGACGGAAACGCAATCATGGACATCGTTCATATAAAAGACTAAGCATAAATGATGTCACTTTTGATTCACTTTTACCTTACGTCAATAGACAGTTGGGTCCACATCATATTTGCACAAGACTTTACTCTGTTCCTTTGAGATTTGTACCTGTTATTTGAAAAAGCCACAGCTAGTCTATACTTCGATTTTTCAACACCTGAATATAGACTGAACTCTATGATTATTTCTTTAACCCACCACGGGTCATGGATGATATTCCTTCCGAATCATACCGCCAGTTCCTTAAGCTCAAATTTACAAAAAAAGGAACAAATGTCATAAATATGCAACATTCTTCGTCATAAAAGAGTCCAGTCGTGTATTCCAACCTATTTCAAGTTTACATCCTGTATTTCCTACAAATATACTTCTACTATTGCATCCAATCATTTCAATTATAAGGAAACTTTGCAGTGCCTAGATATAAACCATATTATACTTAATCCACGAACATATTCTTGTTCTTGGTCTATTTTGTATTGCTTATGTGAGTTATGAGATTGGTCACTGTTCGTTATCTTCACATTTCATTGATACGCTTTTGCTAGTTACACATATATTACGGAGATTATATTTCAAGGCAAACTCTTGCGTGTGAGTATTACGGTCTTATTACAGCATCTAGTATTTATTTAGTTCAGTTTATGATCTTTTAAACTTAATATCTTAAAAAGCAACACATGTTATTTTATTATCCGACAACTCTTGTAACGTACGTATGTCACTAAATTGTTTTCATTTTTAGGAAACTTAATTCCTAAAATTACTTTAAATGTGCTTTAAATGAAATATTTTTGTGTCGTTTTCGAATTTGAAAACGACGAAATTCAAATATTTACTTTCGATGTTTTAGACCACCTCATATGCGAGCTCGATCGCGATTTTAAACCAGGTATTTCGTAGGTGTAAAGCTATATAACTAGTGTTGAACTGTGATGAAAAAAGAAGTAATATGAAAAGATTAAATAGAATAACAAATCATTACAATCTAGTATTGAAGTATATTTCTGGAGATTTAGCTTGTCTACCTGAACGAGAAGGACATGAAACAACAGCAGGGCTATTAACAGAAAGGTGACCTGTAATAATTAATAAATGTCTTTTCAAAGTAGATGTGTCATGACAAACACTAGGTTCAGAAGTAAATCTGGAATCTGATTAAACATCCTGAAAAGAAACTGGATTATGAATTGTACTGGTATATCTATACTGCATAGTGTCAGGTCCAACCCTTTGGGGATTCACGAAAATCTTAACACAATCACTCAAATAATGTACAAACATCTGATGAAAATTTGTGAGGAAATTTAATTCGAAGTGCAATGTTCCGAAAAGGGTTTTACACTTGAGTTGTGTAAAGGTTGACTGGGGAAATTGACGATGTAGAAGCTGAAAAAAAAAACACCCTGGGGTCAGAATCCCTACTTTGCGGATCATCAAATTTACAATTTTGTTACAATAACCATGAAGAAGATGCTGTTTAAGTCTTTTACACATAAACACCATAACCAATTTTGGTCCCACCCTTGGGTCAGAACCCCTACCCCTGAGTTTACTCAGGTGACTTAAAAAGCACGTGCTGTGAAAATACATGTACAGTATACGTCTAAGTCTTTAAGTTTTGGTTAATTATAATACAGGTACAATAATTAACCAAAAGATCTACATATGTTATGTAAAATCTTAATAAAGAAAGTAAAACCAACTAGTGCATTCCACTTTGCATATAATTTATACAATGGAAATATATAATTATTTGTCTCGAAAATTAGATTCAGAAATGTCAACTTATTTCTGATCATGATAACTACACGTGTATATAATTATATACAATTTATCAAAATTTGGTGTATTGGTACATAAATTACATATATACCGTATGCATCGAATACACAAATGGCTTTGAAGGCATGAAACTTGGGTAATGCATCTGTATCGTCTTTCGTATAGATCGAGCTATTCTAGGTAGGTCATTGAGTTCATACAAGTTTCTGTAAAGGAGTTCTAGTAATTTTTGCTCATCTTTTTTTAATATCATAGATATCGCAATACGAAATCAAAACATTTTTAACAATATACAAGCACGGCCTCAATCATTTAACGGTACCTATTATCCGCACATATATTTCCAGTTCTGTAAAGTAGAGGCAGGGGGAGGTGGTGGGGACAAAAGTGTATGAGAATTTCTATATATTTTTATTCCTAACAGAGAAAATAAGAAAGGATAATTCATAATTGTAATTACACCCCATTTCTTTTTCTCATTTAACACAATTTTTTTTTCTTCTATTTTTATTTTCATACAACTCTCACGCAATCACCTATATTACAAATATTATCTTTTATACTTATATGTATGTGTATGCTGATCTATAGCTCTGATTATGTGTATGTTGTTCACCTTATATTTCATTATGTATAAAATTGTATATCTGATGTGCCAGATGGCACAAAGAAATAAACTGAACTGAACTGAGAATTTCAGCTAATGAAGAAACCCCAAGCTTAGTTTCAAGAGCTTGTGGCGAATGCATGCTCCGGGTAGCATTTAAATCAGAAATATAAAAATGTTAATGAGTTGAATTCAGTAAATTTTAACAGGAAACACGAAACATTATTTATTTTTTTTATTTAATTAGGCCAAATAAAATAATACGTGTAGTTCCGGTTACACTCCCTTGAAAAATAGGGTAGGTACATGTATGTAGGTAGGGATTTTATTTTATTTTCATAATCTTTTTAACGATAGATTTTAAATGGAAACGCAATTTTCTTTTACTTTCTCTTCTTTGCATGTATCATTTATATATATGGTATGATATACACCTATCAAAATGGTAAATAAATAAGTATAGAAAAAAAATCAGTGCATTTACCAAAATCATGTTTTTGAACATGAAAGTAGGAAATGATATTTCAACCAGAGTACCAAGCCCTTCCAAGTTTTTAAATCTATCCATTTTTTTTTTAAATAAGGAGGGTGATTGCTCATTATTTTCAAACAACCTGAAAAATGGGTCATAAACCTATATGTATAGTGGTATACATTATGCATCCCTTCTCGTGAAAGAAAATCTTGAAACAAGAGGCCCAAGGGCCACATCGCTCACCTGAGTTACCTTGGCCCATATCTGAAGACTTTCCATATATATCTCCATGTAAAACCTTAGTCCGTATTGTGGCCCCAACCCAGCCCTGGAGGCCATGATTTTCATAAACTTGAATCTGCACTATGTCAGGAACCTTTCATGTAAATCTCGGCTCTTCTGGCTCATTGGCTCTTGAGAAGAAGATTTTTAAAGAGTTTCCTTATATATTTCTATGTAAAACTTTGATCCCCTATTGTGGCGCCAACCTACCCCCCGGGGCCATGGTTTGAACAAACTTGAATCTGCACTATGTCAGGAATCTTTCATATACATTTCAGTTCTTCTGGCTCATTGGTACAGAAGATTATTAAAGCTTTTCCCTATATATTACTGTGTAAAATTTGGTCCCCTATTGTAGGTCCAATCTACCCCCGTGATCCATGATTTGAACAAACCTGAATTTGCACTATGTCAGGAAGCTTTCATGAAAATTTCAGCTCCTCTGGTCCAGTGGTTCTTGAGAAGAAGATTTTTAAATGACCCCACCCAATTTTTGCATTTTTGTGATGGGTGATAATAGGTCCTCAGTACCCCTTGCTTGTCGTAAGAGGCGATTAAATGGGGCGGTCATTCGGATGAGACCGCAAAAACCGAGGCCACGTCCCAGTAGGTGTAGCACTATAAAGATCCCTCCCTGCTCAAAGGCCATAAGCGCCGAGCATTGGCCTAAATTTTGCAGCCCTTCACCGTTAATGGTTTTTAAGGTCATCTCCGAGGACCCGTGACATTCACACCTGATGCCGAGCCTTTGGCGATGGAACTGTCACTACCTGTTTTAACGACTTAGGTGTATCTCTATAAGTGAAATATTCTTGAGAGGGACGTTAAACAATATTCAATCAATCAATCTCCCCTTTGAAGGAGGCATGGCCCTTTATTTGAACAAACTTGAAAGCCCTTTATCCAAGGATGCTTTTGACCAAGTTTGGTTATAATTGGTCCAGTGGTTCTTGAGAAGAAGATGAAAATGTGAAAAGTTTACTACGACGACAACAGACAACGGACAATTTTGATCATAAAAAAGTGTGCATTATATTCGGCAAAATATGGTAACTGATCTTGGAAATAGTCAAACAAAATGTTTAGGGTCGGGTGTAAAAACTGGGGACGGTCGAGTAACCGAAACCCCACATTTTTTATTTGGCCTTATAAATATAATGGGGACCGTTAGCATATAGCCATTTCACTTCATCCTTTTCTGCCATGACGGCTTAAGTCTTCCATATATCTTTCGTACTTAGATATTGTATTGAACATAGATGCTAAGGGCTTTATAACAAACAGGATTGCTTCAGCTTCCCCATCGTAAACTTCCCATATGTATGTAGCAATATTTCATTATCACTTGTATATGGTGTTAAATGTCTTTCGACTAATTCAATACTCAAGAGCTTGTTCTGCGTATGATCGGGTTTTTAATCGAGGCAGCCTACTGACAAACAAGTCAATATTATTTTAGAGGTATCCGTTGTCGTGTTTAAAGTAAGCATTTCGCAAATTCTATGGTCGTTATAACGGTCTAGTTTGCCAATAGAGCCTATATTATATATGTGTGTGTGTGTGTGTGTGTGTGTGTGTGTGTGTGTGTGTGTGTGTGTGTGTGTGTGTGTGTGTGTGTGTGTGTGTGTGTGTGTGTGTGTGTGTGTGTGTGTGTGTGTGCGTGCGGGCGGGCGGGCGGGCGGGCGGGCGGGCGGGTGTGTGTGTGTGTGTGTGTGTGTGTGTGTGTGTGTGTGTGTGTGTGTGTGTGTGTGTGTGTGTGTGTGTGTGTGTGTGTGTGTGTGTGTGTGTCTGTGTGTGTGTGTGTCTGTCTGTGTGTCTGTCAGTGTGTGTGTCTGTGTGAGTACGTGCGTGTGTGCATGCATGCATGTGTACGTGTCTATGTGTTTGTCTGTGTGACTGACTATGTGTTTGTGTGTGTGTGTGTCTGTCTATGTGTTTGTGTGTGTGTGTCTGTCTATGTGTGTGTCTGTCTGTGTGGGTGGGTTTGTCCGTGTGTGTGTTTGTCTGTGTGTGTGTTTGTCTGTCTGTATATGTATGTGTGTGTGTGTGTCTGTCTATCTATGTTTGTCTGTGTGTACCCGTTCTATGTGTGTTTATCAGTGTGTGTCTGTCTGTCTGTGTTTGTCTATGTATGTGTTGTGTGTATCTGTCTGTGTGTCTGTCAGGTAGTCATAGAGAAACAGATGAAGCTTCAGAATATGAATTTCAATTTTATTGAATTCACTGTATATTGCATAAGGATCACTAACATAGGTGTGATACACTGTACATCTAGTGGAGTACACCGACTTTCCAGAAACTTTTTGATATGTCATCCATACGCATCCTGGCATGAAACCGCATCTGTTTGTCTATTTGAATTACAACAGTGGATCTACATAGGCTAGCTTAACTATGACATCATAATATAACACGTAATGTGATGTCATAATAGAGTAATGACATCAGCTTTTTTTTTTCTTTTTTTTTTTTTTTTGGCTAGAGTTATCTTCCTTGACAAATATTCTTCTTCATACAAAGGTCTCTTATTTTGACTTACGTTTATTAGATAAAAGCATTATATCAGGGTCATTTATTAAAGATGTGACGGTTTAGACGAACCAATTTTTAGGGCAAATTTCTCATTGAAATAAGTTTTTTTTGAACTTGAAAAAACAAAAAACAGACTCTCCAGGATTGCTCAAGTTAACATCCTTACTGGCCATTTCTGGGGTTTTTTTTCTACAATTCCTTTTATTTCACATTAAATTTCCTTAAAATACAATTCTAGTCTTTATTTGGAATCAAAATCACATGTATTTCACTCAGTTCTGGGTCTTTTATTCTATTTTCAACTTTACCAAGGGGAAGAACTCTGCTGGAAACAGTGATGTGAAAAGGGCAGTTTTTGTTCACTCATTTCAAGATATAATTAACAATAACTCCCCATGTATGATACATCATTTTATTCGGAAAATCTTAAATTTTTAAACAGTATAGGTATTTCATGATGTCGTAGAATTTCCGCAGTCTTTAATACCGATCATTTAAATAAATAAAATATAATCCTAAAGATAAAATAGATAAATAAATTAAAAAAAAAAATAAAAACTTCAAAATACAATTTAACATTATTTCTTGGATCAAGCATGCTTATATATCAACTACAACTAAATAAAACTATTTATATCAGTAGGACATGCCAATTTGTAATCTAGTTCGTCGGATTCGCCGCTTCTATTTGTAACAAATCCAAATTATAATATTATCAAAAAATAATATCCGCCCGCGTGTTCAAAAATATCCGTAAATATTTTTTTTTAGTTTTTACAACAAGCGCACAAATAACTTTGATGTATATGCTGACAAATGACAGAAGCGCGGGCTCTCGAGAAATTTCCTAACAGTGTAATACGGTTAAGTTATTCATGATGTCTATCTTAATATGTACGATACTTCATAACACTGGATTGGAAGTTGTTCGTTATGCTGGAATCGAACTGGAAGCCGATGAAACTTTTGAAGCGCTATTCGATGTCACTATTTAGAGAACATTGATAGCATATGATTGATTGTTTGATTAGCCTATATATTGACTGAAGTCTCTCTTGAGAATATTTCACTCACATGAAGACGTTACCATTGCCGGTGAAGGGCTGCAAAATTTAGGCCTATGCTCAGCGCTTATGGCACTGAGGGATCTTTATCGTGCCAAACCTGCTGTGACAAGGATCTCAATTTTTTGCAGTCCTATCTGAAGGACCGCCCCATTTATTCGCCTCTTACAACAAGCAAGGGGTACTGATCGATGACTATTTTAAACCGGACCGACAGTTAACGACAAATTCACAAAAGGTTTGGTGATGTCATATCAAAATTCAAGAAAATGCTCAAAGCGATGCAATGAATATTGCATTTGCAATGAATGTCAAAACTGGATGTGTCCCTA
Source organism: Ostrea edulis (assembly GCF_947568905.1). Classification (NCBI taxonomy): domain Eukaryota; kingdom Metazoa; phylum Mollusca; class Bivalvia; order Ostreida; family Ostreidae; genus Ostrea; species Ostrea edulis. Next base: position 18,893,411 of record NC_079170.1, on the reverse strand, counting down.
GCAATATGCATATCTCTAAATCGAAAGTTTGTAGAAATGAAACTTAAATAAAATGCTTCAAAAAGACCTTATCAGTTAATGTTGCAAAGTACATGTATTAGGTATAAAGAAAATAAGTCTTTGAAACCTGAAATACTTCTTATTTATTGTAAACTATATCAACAAAGTTGAAAAATATTAAGTTTATGTGGTAAACAAATGATATCTGATGATTTTAGATCTTTATTTTTAGGCGCCCGCTTTTTAAAATCACACTTAATTCAATTAAAAATATTTATATTTCTTGTATTCGCTCGCCTCATAATTTTTATCTCCAAAATTAAAAATAATATTTGTAAAATAATTTCGCCCTCTCGCCTCACTTTTTTTGTTTGAAAATCCGAAGAACTATTTTACAAATTGGTGTGGCCTTAATCAGTAATAAAAAAAAAAATGAACATGTATTCGTGCACAGTCCGAATTTCCTCGACATTGTTTACATACATACAGTACACGACACGAGTTTTATACACCCCACCGTGGAAAGACCACGGTGGAAAATCCACGAAGATACACCGTGTCCTCCGTGTTCCACGATGTGTGTTATTTGCGAATACACACAGCTGCTAAGAGCTTTGTTCTGGCCACGGGCGCCTTGCGGGAGATGGGAAAATGTGCCGCAGGCCAAATATTCATGATAAGGGTGAAATTTTAAGAAAAGGAAAAATGTCAATATTTTCCCTCCTGATACTTATATTGTTTTTCAGCGTTCTGAGCCAATTCCAACGATACCAAACACTATATATTATGTTTTTGAGAAAACCTGGTTTTGAAATTTTTTCTTTTAGTCTTTTGTTCCTCATTAAAATATTCTTAAATTCTATGTTTAAATAATGCGTACTTGCAGGCAATTCCTGTTTTGAATGCGAATTAGTATATTCAGTAAATGAAAAGCATACATGTACAACATGTAATAGGGATATTTAAAGGACACAACGCATGTTTCTAAACTTTTTCATTTTTTCACCAAAATTAACTCTTTTTATGCCTAAAACTACTTTAAATGTGTTTTAAATGAAATATTTTGCGTAGTTTTCGAGTTTGAGAGCGATGAAATTCAAATCTTGCGATATGCATATTTTCTTTCGCTAGTTTACGCGCCATTTTGTGTGACGTCATATGCGCCCTCGGGTTTGAAAACATCTATTAGCCATTTCATAAACAAATTAGATTTAATCGACAAGAAACCAATTGTCACATTAACGGCTTGTAAATAATAATGCATTAAGATGTTTTGTGCCGTGCTCGCGTGTACTAGTTGTCGGTAGAAAGGATTTAGACTGAGTATTTTTAAAAATTCTCGAAGGAAGGTACGAGAAAAAAGACGTGAATAATTTTTTTGTTGGAGCAAGAACTTTACCTTAAAAAACACACCCAGTCACCTTTTCAAACATCACTTGGACAGAGACCCTGATAAACTGCGAGAAAATGGATATATCGAAGCTATAAGCACTGGTAGGCCTATAGCATACATTCTGTTTTGCTCTTCAAATTCAATACACACTCGGATCAACTGACCTTCACCTTGTAACAACATATATCGACGATACAATGTAACTTCTACCAACTGGTAGATTTACAACAACAAAAAATAAAGATACAAAATAATTGAACTTTTAATTATACAAATAATAGAATATTGTATTTCCTAACTTTAAATTGAATTATAAAATTATTTCTTTATTAAACTCGTAGCATCTTGAGTGCGTCAGTAGGCTATAACGCCATGCTCCCACTTCGTACTTCCTAAAGACGTGCAGGTCACAATTCAAAAATAGTAATAAGATTGCTTTATTGAAATAAAATAATGTGATTACCACTTTAAATTTGAATATTTTTATTGATTTGTGTGTGTGTGTTGTCTTTTTCTTTCTTTCCGAAATGCACGCGTGACAATAGCTTGGCATAGGGCCTAGTTGTCAACAATTTAACGTATCATAATTTGTCTAATCCAAAAATAAATATGATTGCACTGTTTATTTTAGAAAAACAGCGCCAATTACAGATGTATAAAGGAATAACATCCCCAAACAGTTTGTAGACAGCGACCCATATAAACATTATTTACTCACAATTTTGCTGATTTCATACACGCTTTACTCGCTATATTTGGGTATTTACATCGTTATATGTGTGCACTGGTGGCGAACACATATAAAACTCGGACAATTTATCAACATCGATTTAAATGTTCCCCATGGTAAATTAATTAGGCCCCTAAAAGTTGAGTTTTTAATAATATCTCGTAGTACTTCACAATCCGAAGGGCGCATGTGACGTCACTGTACCACGTGACTACCTACCTAATTAACTAGACTTTTTGAAATCGGGGCTTAGATTTAAGTCTGTATTGTGGTTAATTATCGCAAAATTTCGGCGAACGAACTATTAGAATTAATTACTATAAGCATAAAGAAGACAAAATGCATGCAATATTGTATACTTTGAAAACATGAGATATGTCCTTTAATAATTACCGATCTGCTCTCTCTCTCTCTCTCTCTCTCTCTCTCTCTCTCTCTCTCTCTCTCTCTGACAAGTGCGCTGTTTAATATGATTACTTTCATCATATTGTGTTAATATGCATCTTGACAAATATAACTTGATCTAATATAGAAATTAGAGCATTGTCGATGATTAACAAATTGGAATTAATTTATTACTTAATTAATAGAAGCAAAAATACAAACCATCAAATTATTTATTTTTAAAATCCCGAGTTAATTACATTTGACGGAGACTTATGTTTAATGTATTTTCAAATTGATAGAGGTTTTCATAAAAAAAATAAATTCATCGGGAGTGTCTGGATAATGTAATGATTTTTGTATAATAAGTTTATACCATGCAAATTCCTAGGGTCTTTGCCACAGTATAACTAAATTACGGTTAGCTAGTTTGGGTTTTGACTTCTTATGAAAAGTGTGAAATATATTGGATCGGCGAGATATCAGATCTAGTCTAAGATCACGGGTATCTTGCGCCGACCCAATATATTTCACACTTTCCGCAAGAAGCCAAGCACTTCTGTTGATTTCAAATAAACGGATTAGCTGACCCCCAATTGTTCTACTAAGGCGAAAACCCCTTCGAATTTACATGGAATGTACAAGTTATACACAGGTCATTGTTATAGTCATACATCATAGTACCGCTAAACCGACAAACATTTTTTTTTCAATTTTAGATAAGTTATCGAATGACGAAGTATGACCAAACTGCAGATTGAACTTTATAGAGCCCAGTGCTAACATTATTTATATTTTTCAATGTACTAGAAGGGGTATGTTGCCGGTTAAGTTGTGTAAAATTCTTGACAGGCAATAAGATAACAACAACAAATGGTCCTTAAATTGTCCGATTATGAAAACCTTAGGGGGAGGGGGGGGGTAGTAGTCTGAAACTGTCTCAATTCCCCCTTCCGACTTCAATTTCTTAAATCGTGCAGTGGGTAGATCGCTACGAATGTAGCACGGAAAGTCACAGAACAAAAAGTTACAAGGCTAAATCCTTAACTTTCAAGTTTTTAAATTACACCCTCTCCGATTCTACGTGTTTGTAATCCTCGGTGTCAAATGCAACTAGTTCATGAAAAAAAGACTAATATTAATATAAACAGAAATGACTTAACGATTATTTGCTTTTATTCATATACGCTATCGATTATTAAAATCTTTAATTGATATATGAAATCATTTTAAAATTTAGATGCATTAGATAATGAAAGCAGCACACGCACACACAGAGAGAGAGAGAGAGAGAGAGAGAGAGAGAGAGAGAGAGAGAGAGAGAGCATTGGTAATCATTGATTATAATATTCATGAATGTATGCAGATACGGGAAGTTTAATACGTTCAGTATAAATCTTGAAAGTACAATTTCTTTCTGATTAATTATCCATCCACTTACATTCTGATATTTTTTTTTATTTCTTTACATGTTAAATTTTTCGGCTGGTTCGGGTTAGGACTAATGAATGAGTCCCCCCCCCCTTCTAAAACGATGTGACATGCTTAGCTGTCTATCTCCCTCTCAGTCAAAAATAAAATAGATACATGCTATATATATACTACAACATCATTGGATTTACTATATAATTCTTCGATTTCACCTTCATAATACATGTTAATGCAAGCGGACTATCTAGGCATTTTTTTTCCATCTTCGCTAGCCAAGATTATTCGTCCACGAAGGCACAGATGACCCAAAACCCATTACTAGCGGAGATGAGATGAATGTCACCCCCGTATGATGTTATAAACTGACCAAAACCTTGTACTTTTGTTTTACAACTTTCATTCAGAAGACGCGCAAGTTTGTGAGTCACTGAATAAACGAGAAAACATCTGCATACTCAGGTGTTTATATTTATATTAAATTTTTAAAGTCTCAGTGTATTATCGCCGAGCAGGGTAGAAAATGTATGTACCATATTCTTCGAATTTGTGATAATCTGTCACTGAATATTGTAACAAAACTTCATGTATTTGATACTTATGTTTCAAGTGTTTTGAATTATGGTAGTGAAATTTGGGGTTTTAACCCAGGTAATGATGTTGAAAAGGTACATGTGGACTTTTGTAAGCGAATTTTACATGTAAAGAAGTGCACTCCAAATTATATGGTTTACGGGGAACTTGGTCGTGTGCCAATGTATAATTTACGTATGATAAAAATTATCAAATATTGGTTGAAAGTTATCAAAACCGACAATTGTATCCTTCAATCTATATATGATGACATGTTGATTTGCAATCACAAGAACTGTAATTGGCGCTGCCAAGTTAAGCATTTATTATTATCGAAAGGATTTGGTGATGTATGGTTTAACCACTATGTTAATAATGAAGTTTTATTTCTAGAATGTCTCAAACAGCGTTTAACTGACAACTTCATGCAGTCACGAGATGAATTTTTTGATAATTCACCCAAATGTATTCTGTATAGACACCTTATTGATAATGTTACCATTCAATTTTACTTGACAAAATCTATTCCGGAAAATCTTATTAATCTTTTAGCAAAATTTAGATTGTCTGCTCACCAGCTTAGAATTGAACAAGGTAGATATAATGGCACAGCAAGACAAGATCGATTGTGTGAATTTTGTAATTTGAACGAAGTTGAGGACGAATATCATTTTATTTCAATATGTCCTTTGTACAAAAACCTCAGATCTGCATATATAAAAAAATATTATTGGTCGCATGCTTCTATGTTTAAACTGGTACAATTGATGTCAATTCATAATAGAAAACAACTCTGTAATCTGGGTAAATTTTTAAAAGGTGCTTTACTCTTACGATCTAGCCAAACTATCGTCTAATGTATATGCTGGTTTTTGTTGGTTTCTTTTTTATGTAAACTTGTCTTATAACTCTCTTCATGTATGTCCATCCTCTAATATCCACTCCACTTTTCATACTGTATACATCTTTTTTTGTTTATACTTTGTAATTGAATATGTATTATGCTGATGAGCCGTAAGGCTTAAAGCCAATAAACAATACAATACAATACAATATACAGGATGTCGAGAATTTGGGTGTTTCATAAAAAGGTGTGAACGTCTGCAGGGAAGTCTACATACGGATATGTACCCAAAATACCAACGTATCATTAAACAACAATTAAAAGAATTGAATGATTTATAGCTAATTTCTAAATAATGAATGGAGTAGGGGGGCATGCATGCTGGCCAAGAGAATAGGTTTTTTGGGTGAATCATTTCGGAAATTATTTCTTGTTTTATCACACGGAGGTACACGGTGGCATCGACAGAGGTACAGGTGACATCCACGGAGATGGGCGGTGGCATACACGGAGATCCTCCGTTGACTTCAATGTCTAGCTCGCGCGGAAGAAATAGGACTTCAAAGGTGCCGACAATTTTAAAGGTCCACCGTGTTTGGGGCAAATTTGTTCCACCGCGTTGCGTAGAACACGCATAAACTGTACTTATACTCTACCACTTGTAAGTTGTAAGGAATTCACAAGTCAGATCATTGCACTTTCATTGCTGCTGCTTTACAAGCTATTTGTTATATATTCGCTGTCGTTTGCTATTCTGCTTTTCTGTGAAATGATTTGAACGCTTTTCGCTCACAGGAGTGGGAAATGATATGATATCATAATCTTTCGCAATTAGGCCATTAGCCAAACCAAATTGCAGCAGATATGTTGCAGCATCCAGCGCCTTTTGAGTGAGATGTCCAGTTTTGTAGGTTTCCAATCCCAGAAAGCAAAAGTCTACAAAATACAAACTCCATTATTATTTAAATCAATTACAGAAATCATTGAAAGATTATTATGGGCCGGCACGAACTGGTCCATTATATGAAATAAGATTTGAGCAGTCGCATGTGTTTCTGCCGGACAGATGCATGTTACTGCTGAAGTGTTTTAGTAAAATATAAGGTATTTTATCTACTTATTTTGTTTTTGACAAAGGTTTATATATTATTATGACCCTGGTATGATATGTAAAATTTTAAATGTCAAAAAATCGATAAGAAACTTTCGCATAACGATGCATTCTATAAATAGAAGACAAGAAAATCAATAAACTGTTTGACAAGCGAAGGTCACGCCATACAGCACGGGAACCACGTGAACTGGATGTATGTAAAACTTATACGGTACCAATTTTGATGCACCAGATGCGCATTTCGACAAATAATGTCTCTTCAGTGATGCTCAACCGAAATGTTTGGAAATCCGAAATCACAATCAATTTGTAACATGTAACATGTCAAACGTCATAGGTAGTAAATAAGTGTTTTATTATACCAAAGTAGATTTTACATGTGTCAGACAAGTGAAGTTTACCTGTCTCCATTGTCGTTTGGTAAACTAATTAGAGTTATCGGACTTTGACGTCACAGATTTGATAACACTAGACAGAGTTATTTCGAAAAAAATAACGCGGGGAAAATATAGCATCCGGTAAATAGTTTCGAGACTATTTCCCTAGCGCATATAGTTAAGAAACTATTTCACGGCTAGCGTTATCCAGAAGAAATGGCAAATTTATTCACCTAACATCTATATAGCAAAAACATTCAGAGGTAATATGTTTTACGGCGTGACCGTGTTCGAGGGCGAAACAAAAAATATTGGCATTAGTATCTAGATCGATAACAGGACAAAAATATCTCGAAATTTTAGCACCTGTCGTGTGAGGACAGAGCTCAATCAAAGTATTTTAACTTTAGACATTTTTATCCGCCTATTTCTTGAACGCGGGAAACGCTATGCAACTGATGTAAACAGTGCATTGTGAGTCATATTCAACGTCGCTGTTTAACAAATTCACAAACATAGGAGACATTACATTGTACAATCGCGTTTTAAATCGAGGAGTGATTTTATATATGATTCAGAAAATAAGATTTACATGCTTTTACGTATTTCATGTAACATCTCAGAACGACGTTAAAGCTGACATGAATTAATAAATATAGTATAATTCTATATGTCCGCCATATTTCTCTGCTAATCCGCCATATTAGTTGGAATTTCTATTGTTATATGTATCGGGGTTCCCATGGTATATAAGGGGACGAGCTTTGTTACGCTTCACTTCACATCAGTGTCTTCGATTTACCTGTGCGGGTAGCTTCGACAGGTAACACGTACATCTCCGATACTAATTTATAAGACATCAAGAAGAAATGAAATCACGTTTTGAAACACCACGCAGTGCTCAAAATTATAATAAACATATCGTACAGTAGTAAATCATTCTAAATATATATATTTGGATAAATATATATAGAATGCCTTTTCTTTACGTGAACGTGCGTGCATTTGCAGTAAATATGTCAAAACTATACAAAAGTGCGGAGAAATATTTCATCTTTTATCTATTGATAAAATGGAATAAGCAAAGAGTATACAATCTATACCATTCACAATTACTTCAAGTAAAAGGCAAAGACATAAATACTACTGTACTTATAAAAATGGCATGTATGCTCGCCATGAAAACGCATAGAATGCGGACGACTATTTACCTGGGCCTACTCGTAATATCTGTAAAGAACCGCAGATGTACGTGTACACTTGTCGAAAATACTCTAAGTAGTAGTAAAAATCCCTTTATTTGCATAATCCATGAAACAAAACGATAAACTTCATTTGCATTCCAACAGTAAACAACATTGTCCATTGTACAGACTGCGACACACTTAGCCCGTGCCGATCAGCTATCTTCAATCAGGGGAAGTATCAGAGTATAATATTTACCCTGTATCGTGCATGAATCCTTATACCATATGATTTACTGGTCAGAGTATTGCAGATTTATAAATCAGGAAAACATTTAGGTACATAAATTTGCATATACAATACTGTACGAGTGTATGGGATGTGAGAGAGAGAGAGAGAGACAGACAGAGAGAGAGAGAGAGAGAGAGAGAGAGAGAGAGAGAGAGAGAGAGAGAGAGAGAGAGAGAGAGAGAACAACGAGAGAGAGAGAACAACGAGAGAGATAACGACGAGAGAGAGAGAGAGAGAACTGATGATCTTGTAATAATCGTGCTCTTATTAAGACAAATGATATCGTTAATTCGATAAAAAGAGAACAGTACCGGTACTAGTAACTCAATATTGCTCTCATTAATTGATAATACAGATTTATTTGATTCATTTAAAGCACGCATTAATTAAAAATTAAACATATTTTTAAATAATGTTATTTTCAATTACTTCATTTTATGCTAATTTGGCGCTCAATAGATCTGATATATCTATGCCATTTTGCGTTATTACATTCTGCGTCTAACTCGACGCAAATTGTACTAATGCAAAATGTAATAATCGAGTTTATCATATTATACGTCGTTATCAAACATCAAGGGGAGAGGACAATAGTGTCTGTCACCCACCTTTAATAACAATATCCATTTTTTTGTTAGTTTGAAAGTTCTGATATAATAGTAGAAGACACACACCACCACCAATTAAGAAAATGAAGATATGAGGCACTCATAGTAGAGGACTCTAACCACCCCATCCGACCCCCAAAGATTGAAGAAAATGAAGTGTAGAGGGAAAATATTGAGGTAGTCAAAGTGAAAGACTCTTTAACCCTTCACCCCACATTAGGACTTTGAACATCAGACAAAACATCTTGGTTTGTTTGGGTGTTTTGTTTTATTTTATTGCTGTTTTCGTTCATCTTTTTTAATTATTATTTTGAATGGCAAGAAATTTTGAAGAATCCAATTTTCCATTTTTTCCCCTGTTGTACCCCCCCCCCCCCCCCCCCCCATGAAAAATGACGATACATGTCTGGTTATTACATGTACATTTTGTTTTGCAACACATGCATGTATACTAATTGTATGGTGCATGTAGAATTGCACGCTTTACCAAGTTTTCCTTCATTTACACAGTATAAGGAATGGTAAACCAAAATCAGAAAACAAAATGCATAAAGACCAAGGTATTTTCAAGCCTAGGAACTTCATTCATGAATACATAAATACACTGTACATGTATTCAGAAAAATCGCATGCATGCATTGCAGGACTATAGCATTTGTGTGTTTTAACGTTTCTGTAACATGCCATAATGATTACTTTGAGGCTTGAGTGTAATTTATTCATGAATATTTTCATTTCGTAGATCTGGCGCAATGGCCATACCGCTGTACGTAGAAATTTCAAATTCAAATGTATTCGATAAGATGTTAGTATGCATAAATCAGTAAAATTCGTGTTGAGCTTTTATTTGATATGATACAATGTCAATATACTGTAATGCATTAGTAGGATATGCAGAAGGCAAGAGTATAAACATTTTCTTTTTTCATTATCAGTATCAATATCTATATGATCACGAAAAAACATTATATAATTTATATCCGGATTCATTTATACCGATTTAGATATCAATAAAAAACAAAGCTGCATAGTTTGGGAGAGGGGTTTCTAATGAGTCTGATGAAATTAAAAGAAGGAACCCAACATTTGCATTCAAACTAGATATACTTCAACATGAATTTTTAAGAAGAATAAGATATTTTATGTCAAACGATGCGATGCTGAAGATTTTTAATACATGTACTATGATTTTTTCCACATTTTACATATTGTTGTACTATATGGAGCAATCCAAGAAATGCTGAAAATGTGAATAAGCTTTTTATATTGCAAAAACGAGCTGCAAGAGTAATTCTTAACATCAGAAATTTTGAAACACCATCTAATGTCATCTTTACAGAACTTAACTGGTTGCCTCTATCAGATTACTTTGTCTATAGAAAAGTCATTTTAGTGTATAAAGTTGTACATGGTTTAATGCCAGGTTATTTAAATGTTTTTAAATATGTATCAGAAGTCAGTCAGAGGCAAACTAGAAATTTTTATTCAAATATATTGTATATACCCAGGGCAAAAACAGAATATTATAGAAGATCTTTCAGCATTTCAGGGAGCACAGTGTGGAATGCCTTGAGTCAAAATATAAGAAACTCAACGAGTGTTGCGTGTTTAAGAGAAATTATCTTAGAGATTATCACCATACTTTTTAAGCTTCATTTTGTTTCTATTTATCTTACATTCATAATTATTTCTTAAGTTTATATGTATTCTACTTCTTTTAATCTGTGTTTATTTTACTAATATCTGTCTGTATGTATGTTATATGCAGGACCATATTGAAAACTAGCGTTATCGCTAAATATGTAATCCTGGATAAATAAAGGCTTTATTATTATTATTATTATTACATGTAATTCATTTCTGCTCTGACTGAAAGCATGATTCTAAATTCGGGAACGAATCTTGCATACAAAATAATTAATAGGGGAACACATAAATTCGAACTCCTTTGGAATTTAATGAAATGTAGATATGCACCTTTCTTTCAACACGAATTGATATGTTGTTTCAGGCACGAAAACAGGGGGTTGGGGTGGGCAGGAAGGCTGGTCTGCTTTCCCCACTTTTTTTGACAATTTACTTTTTTCCCGTTATTCTATCTAACATACAAGTCAGTATTTTCTACATGCACAGTTCAAACTAATATTTTTTTTTTTTTTAATTTGTAATGAATTCAATTATAAGCATCAACTCCTGTAAGTTTCCAATATATTGTCAATCACAAATCTTTAAATAGCTGGAAATTTTTAATGTTTGAAAGCTTACATTTATATAAGTGATCAATTTTCTTTCCTTCTGTGAAATGATATATTATAAATCGAAGTAGGACGGTCGCTCTCTCTCTTTCTCTCTCTCTCTCAATGAATATGGACATACACAGACCGTAAATAATTATGTGGTTCCAAAAGAGACAACAAAACTATATTTTCGTTTATAAATTTCCTTTCATATGTGTCTTTGTGTAATCAACTCTTTATTATGGATTGCAAATGTAATACACGCATTTGCACACAGATGTATATTTTCGATCATTATTCCCTTATTTGTATATCCAAGTTTGTATATGATCATCGAGAAATTTTGAATTGTGCACGCAATATATCCAACCAGATATTAGATTCCCCATTTCTATAAACTGCAAAACCTCGACCAGACAAGCAGGAAAATTTTTCGACTCTGACATATCCCCTGATTGAAGACACACTGTTTGGCACGGGTGAAGTGTGTCGCAGTCTGTATAATGGAATGAGAATGTGTTGTAAAGTTCTAACGAGATACAAATGGAGTTTATCATTTCGTTTCGTGGATTTATCAGAATAAAGAGAATCTAATATTTTCGGTAAGTGCACATCTCCGATACCTGTTGAATAGACGCCCGTATTTGATACTTTTTTGGCGATTATACCTTGTGCATTGCATATTATGCATATGGCATGCACCTTTATTTTGCAAGAATTGATATAAATAATATATTTTATGCTCTTTGTCTATTCCATTCTATCAGTATGCAATTGGCAAATGATTTATCCGCATTTATTTTATTAGAAAATGCAAATACTTGCATGCACTTACAAGTATGCAAGAAAAGTTGTTGTTTTTTTTTTCATTTTTGTCTAACTTATCTAAACTTCCAGAACGTTACATTAGTATACAATCAATATTTTGTAATTTTGAGCAAAGCATAATGTTTTAAAATGTTATTTTATTTGTTTCTCATTCCCTATATATTACTATCGGAGATGTGCACTGGTCGAGTCAACCTAGAAAAATCACTCAGGTGTGACAATCACATTTGGGGTATATACGGGTAGAGTAAATTAGGCTACCTGAAAGAAATATGGCGGATAAGATGAGAAAGGTGTACGTATTTATTAATTCATGTCAGCTTTAACTTGGATACATGAGATTCAATATGGAGAAATACATGTCCACGCGCTAATATTCGAATCTACGCCATTGAAACCAAACTTTTCAAGTTCCATAGGTATGGTTTAATTTTTCATTAGTTTTCTATATTTTCCTTTTAAAGATGTATATATGTGTTAACTATAGGGAGAGTTCCGTTCCCTTCGGGCCGTGAGAGGGCTTCGCCCTCTATAATTACAGGCTAGCTGATCGTGTATAAGTTAGAAAATATATGGCTCCCATCAGTCAGGTACCTCAACAATCGCTTGACTTTACACTAATCAAGTTTCGGCGGTGTGATATACGATGTATGACTGCTAAATATGGTGGTTTTTGTTTATACCAAGCGCTAATTGCTTTGCGGTATCATATAGAATTAATGTCTTATCCGTTTACATCAGTACAGTATGTTCCTTTTCATATTCATTAATTTCGTTTTTTATTTCATAATTTCGTTTTTTATTTAGTTTTGGGTTTATTTAGCTATTTCATTTTTTTATTGAACAATTTGGTGGGTTTTTTTATTTAGTAATTTTGTTTTTTATTTAGTTTTAGATTTTTAAATAATATTTTCATTTAATATTTTCGTTTTTTATTTAATAATTTCGTACTTTATACCAAACTTTTGTTTTTTATTTAGTGTTGATTTGCACTAATGGGCTTCCGTACAAAATGGTATCAAACCGCAATCAATCAATATTTACAGACTTTGTTGCATCATGACCCAACATTGCCTGCAAAAATATCACGCAATGGACAAATGAATAAAATCAGTGACTAAAATTATTTTTCAGTCACATTATTTTTCATTCATTACAGGTTAATCCCTTAACTCATACTCAATTACAATCAGAATATTGACGCTATGAATTGGAGACCGCAATCGGAACATCACTCGGTCTTTTACGTGTGGAATAAACGGAAAAGGCCGAATGATGTTCCGATTATTGAGGACCTCAATGTGTATACGCCATCCCACCCTCTGTATTCAGGGGAAATAACTCGCAATGCATTGTGAAAAATGTATCCCATTTACAGGTCTTTAAATTCAAATATAAGAATTTCCACCATGCGACTTTATGGAAATTGCCAAGAACAGAAATGTTCATGTGCAACGTCACAGAAACGAAATGTAATTACTCGAAGCGAAGTATTTCGATTGATCGGACAAACGTGTATCTGTGTGAACCGTATAGATATATACGTTGACTTTGGTATTGTGAATTCAGGTTAAAATCTTACACAAAACTAGCTGCATTATTGAGCTAGCGATATATTGTTACATCATATATAATTAACTATTTTCTTCATTAATAATTCGATCCCGTGGGGGTTCGGGTTAGAATAGGTCCTCAGTACCCCTTGCTTGTCGTAGAAGGCGATTAAATGGGGCGGTCCTCCGGATGAGACCGCAAAAACCGAGGTTCCGTGTCACAGCAGGTGTGGCACGATAAAGATCCCTCACTGCTCAAAGGCCATAAGTGCCGAGCATAGGCCGAAATTTTGCAGCCCTTCACTGCCAGTGGTGACGTCTCCATATGAGTGAAATATTCTCGAGAGGGACGTTAAACAATATAAAATCAACCAATCAATCACTAATAGTTCGCCATTGCTAACATCTCCGGATGTCATCAAAATTTCTCTATTTTTTTATCAGCCTCCCCGTTGTAATTTTCGCGAGCTTTTGAACAAAAGAATTCTTCGGAACATCTTTCCTTAAAATATTTATTTCTTACATTTCCCAAAATCTCTCCGGCCCATAAATTTGGTACTTGCACCAATGTTTCTTGTTGTTTGTTTAATGAATGTATGCAGTATTAACTTGATGTGCAGTGTAATAATGTTTTCGAACAACTTGATCATTACGACCAAACAGAAACCCCATACAAACATAAATTAGCAAACACTCAGTGTAAATATTTACCAATATTTCTGGAAGGTACACCTGTTGTGTAGTACATGTTTATTGACAAATAAAACCTCATTTAAACTTATGAGTAGGTCACCCAAGTAACTTACATGTAGGCGAGCTATTGAGTCACTTGTGCCTACAGCATAAACTTTTCACATTTTCAACTTTTTTAGTACAACTGGGCCAATTTGAACAAAACTTGTCACAACTTATCTTTGAGTGAAGAGGATTCAAGTTTCCTCCAGTGAAGCACAATGCCCTCTTCCAAGGGGAGATAATCAAAGAAAGACAAAACCATGCTTGGAGAATTTTAAAAAATCTCTCTCGGGCACCACTGAGCCACAAAAATTGAAATTTATACGAAAGTATCCTGATTTAATGTAGTTTCAAGTTTATACACGTGCAAACCATTGCAGCTTTTGGAAGGATAGGGACGCAATATGGGATTCAATTTTCATAGAGAAGAAACATTGAAAATTCTCTAAAGAACAGCAACTGATAGTGCGAATTCAAGATTGTTCAAATTAAGTCCACCGGGGGTAGGGTGGTGCAACACTAGGGGATCAAAGTTTTTCATGAGGATATATGGAAATAGTCTTTATAAATCTTCGCATCTAGAACAGAGCAATGCTGGGTCTTATTGATATGCAAGCATCTCCAGGAAAGTGGAATTTCAAGTATGTTGAAATTGTGAATCCCTGGGGTAAAATGGTTACATTTGAAAAAAAGAAAAGTCTTTTAAAATCTTCTGAGGAACTGGAGGACCTTGAATGCTCAAGCATCCACAGACCTGTAGTACATATTGACATTTGCTCAAATCATAACTACCAGGGGTAGGGTGGGGCCACAATAGGAGATAGAAATTTTACATGATGAAAGAGAAAATTTTCAAAACTCTTCTTAAGAACAGCAGGACCTTAATTACTTATATTAGTACAAGCAGCTCCAAATAGTACATATTGACGTTTGTTCTTATCATAAAGGTAGGATACGACTATAATATGAATAAATGTTTTGCATGGGATATATACAATATGTAGGGAGATTCTTAAAACTTGAAAATGAGTCATATCAAGATGCAAACTTCTCAAGGTAGTGCAGCTTTAGGTTTGTTCAGTTGGTGATGGTAGGGTTACCATAGAGGATCAAAGTCTTCCATGTTTGTGTTGTGTGTATGTTTCTCAAGGTCGTAAGTTCAACCCTGGTTGAGCCGGAATTGGGTATCCATAAACAGTTGCTTCTTCAATCATAATGTAAAAAGATCTGTCATTCAGAGATTTACTTCGTTAAACAGTTTTCATAGTCAATATATTCGCAGTCTTTGGTGATCGGGTCTTTTAACAATCTGTTGGAATTCCCATGTACACGAGATGTGCTCCTTTATAAGGTGACCTGATTTTATATTACATTATATATAAGAGCTAGAATTTATTTAAAAGCTTCTACAAGACAAAAGAAAATTTCTTGCTATGACCTTCAACTCGATATTTAGATATATCGACGAATTTTTATCTATCAACAAACATCATTTTCCTCCAGTTTTCGATTTAAAATATCCCATTGAAATCAAATAAAAGACATTACATAGTGTTCCATATCTTCTACGTACTTATATATTTTACTGAATATATGTTAACTGCAAACTAAAACAAGAGGCCCATGGGCAACATCGCTCACCTGAGTCACCTTGGCCCATAACTAAAGATTTTCCATATACATTGGCATGTAAAACCTTAGTCCTTATTATGGCCCCAACCTACCACTGGAGGCCATGATTTTTGCAAACTTGAACCTACACTATGTCAAAAAGCTTTCATGTAAATGTCAACTTCTTTGGCCCAATGGTTCTTGAGAAGAAGATTTTTAAAGATTTTCCCTATATTTGTATGTAAAACTTTGATACCCCCTTGTGGCCCAATCCTACCCCCGGGAGCCATGATTTGAACAAACTTGAATCTGCACAATGTCAGAAAGATTTCATGTAAATATCACCTTTTCTGTCTCAGTGGTTATTGAGAAGATTTCCCCTATATATTTGTATGTCAAATTTTGATCCTCCCTTGTGGCCCCATCCTACCCCCGGGGGCCATGATTTGAACAAACTTGAATCTACACTATGTCAGAAAGCTTTCGTCTAAATATCAGCTTTTCTGGCTCAGTGGTTCTTGAGAGGATTTTTAAAGATTTTTCCTATATATTTGTATGTAAAACTTTGATCCCCTATTGTGGCCCCATCCTAACCCCCCCCCCCCCCCCCTTGAATCTGCACTATGTCAAAAAGCTTTCATGTAAATATCAGCTTTTCTGGTTCAGAGGTTCTTGAGAAGAAGATTTTTAAAGATTTTTCCTATATATTTGTATGTAAAACTTTGATCCCCCCTTGTGGCCCCATCCTACTCCCGGGGGTCATGATATGAACAACCTTGAATTTGCACAATGTTAGGAAACTTTCATGTAAATATCAGCTTTTCTGGCTCAGTGGTTCTTGAGAAGATTTTTAAAGATTTTTCCTAAATATTTGTATGTAAAATTTTGATCCCCTATTGTGGCCCCATCCAACCCACGGGGGCCCTGGGTTGAACAATTTAGAATTTGCACTGTCAGGAAGCCTTTATGTAAATTTCAGCTCTTCTGGTCCAGTGGTTCTTCAGAAGAAGATTTTAAATGACCCTACTCTATTTTTACCTTTTCTTGATTATCTCCCCTTGGAAGGTGGTCTGGCCCTTTATTTTCACAATTAAGAATTCCCTTTACCTAAGGATGGTTTGTGCCAACTTTGGTTGAAATTGGCCCAGTGATTTTTGAGAAGAAGTCAAAAATGTTAAAAGTTCACAGTCGGACGGACGGATGGACGGACGGACGCCGGACTACAGGTGATCAGAAAAGCTCACTTTAGCTTTACCTCAGGTGAGCTAAAAACTCAAGTTTATGACAAATTTGATCACTTCAGCTTCTTTATCGTGACCTTTCCATATTTATGTACAGTAGCATGACAATGGAGAAGATGAAGTCATCCCATTTGTCATCAAGTTGGGTTTTATGTTCCAAGTACGAAGCATATGTGAAGTCATTTCACAAATTTTATGATTGTTATAACGAATTAAATTGCGAATACAACCTGACATTCGGTCAAATGAAAGGTGAAGTTTTAAGAACACATCTTGTTTTATACTGTTGCTGAATATTAGAATTTAGCTTAGATATTCAGAACAGGAATTTTTTTCTACCTGAAAGGTGGAGATAACGAACAGTGGTCAATCTCATAACTCCTATAAGCAATACAAAATAGATAGTTGGGCAAACACGGACACCTGGACACACCAGAGGTGGGATCAGGTGCCTAGGAGGAGTAAGCATCCCCTATGGACCGGTCACACCAGCTGTGAGCCCTATATCCTATATCCTGGTAAACGGAGTTATCTGTAGTCAAATCCAGTGTGCCAAGAAGGGCCAAACAATCGGTATGAAACACGTCAGACAGCATTTGACCCAATGATAGGTTGTATTGACGAACTATATCATTATAATGACCATAGAATTTACGAAATGATGACTTCAATCGAGACTGTTAAAACCCCTGTACCATCAACTTGTTTGTCAGTAGCTTGCCTTGATTTAAAAACTGACCATACGCAGAAAAAGCTCTTGCGTATCGAATCAGTTGAGAGATATAAACACCATATGCAGGTGATAATGGAACATTGCTACATAAATATGGGAAGTTGACGATGGAGAAGCTGAAATCATCCCGTTTGTCATACAGTTGAGTTGTCAGTTTGCCGTTAATGTCTACTTTCAATAAAATATCTAAATATGAAGCAGAAGTGGACGACTCTGTGGTGTCTTTTATTTTGAGCTCACAGGGATATATCGAATCGACCTATGAATGAACGTTATTATTGTTAATATACAAAATACAAAACGTCGTCGATATATCTAAATGTCGAATTGAAGGCCACAGCAATTGCAAGATATTTTTTCTTCTCTGGTATCTGACATGTTTCATACTAATTGTTAGACAGTTCTTTACACACTGATTTCAACTACAGGATAATCCGTTTACCAGATTATCATATAGGGGTCATGGCGGGTGTGACTTATCAGCAGGGAATATGTTATGCCTCCTACGCACCTGTTATGTGCAGGGATCCATGTTTGCTCTACTGTTGAATCTTTATTTTCATAGGAATTATGAAATGTTCGTAATCTTCACCTCGTTTAGTAAAAAGTCAAGTTATAAAGAAAGGAAACTTTGTCACAAGCTACTTATTCTTGTCTAATTCCTTCATTCTTCATTATTTCTTATCCCGTGAGGATCTAGATTAGAATAGGTCCTCAGTTCCCCTTGCTTGTTGTAAGAGGCGACTAAATGGGGCTGTGTTTCGGATGAGACCACAAAATCCGAGGCCCTGTGTCACAGCAGGTGTTGCACGATAAAGAATCCTCCCTGCTCAATGGCCGTAAACGTTGATCATAGGCCTAAATTTTGCAGCCCTTGACCGGCGCTGGTGATGTCTCCATATGAGTGAAAAATTCTCGAGAGGGACGTTAAACGGTACAAAACTAAACCTTCATCATATCTGACTAAACATAGAAGTATAGAAGGTTCGCAATTCAATATGTCTAATACTATAATTTAGGATTGACGAGGTAGTTTTTATCCATTGTAAGATGGTTTCAAAGTCTTTCTCCCCATATATAGCTCATCGTCTGACACAGTATACAAAAAATGTGTAATAGAGTCAAACTTCTGTCGTCATTTGAAAGATCAAGTCTTCCTGAATTCAAAATGAATGATTTGAAGTTGTAATTTTTAAAGTGTATATGCACACCAGATAATATCTCGTCGAGAGAAGAATACAACAATATGCGGGATTATATATCGAGGTACTGTAAAATGTGTTTAGTACTGCATATATTTTGCTTACTCTGTGTGTATGTGTTAAACAATGCAGAAAATGTGGTGCTTACTTAGTCCATTTTCAGATTCTCGGACTTTCTCCCATCCCCGACCTTTAATGATACTGCCATTTTCACTGATAAAGAAATTCTGCTTGGTGTCGTGATTTCCTGAAAAGTAAATTGTTTAGCAATTAATAAAGAGCTTAAAATACACTGGCCATTCCATTCTGAGGATATTTCATTATCATCTTCCTATGGTGTTTATATATCTCAACTGATTCGATGCGCAAGCGTTTGTTCTGTATATGATCAGGGTTGGGTTTTTTTAATTTGATGGTGCATGGATTTCAACAGTCTTATTTAAATTCAGCATTTTGCAGATGATATGGTCGTTATAACGATCTAGTTCGCCAAAACGACATATTATTGGGTCGAATGCTATTAAACTTGTTTCATACAGATTGTCAGCCCGTTATTGGCACACTGATTTTCTGTACAGATAACTACGTTTACATGATCAAGATATGGGGCTCACAGCGGATGTGACCGGTCGACAGGGATGCTTACTCCACCTAGACATCTGATTCCACCTCTTGTATATCCAGGGGCCAGTATTTGCCCTACTCTCTATTTTGTATTGTTTATAGAAAGGTGAATATAACGAATAGTGATCAATCTCATAACTCCCATAAGCAATTCAAAATAAAGAGTTGGGCAAACACGGATCCCTGTATATACCAGAGGTGGAATCAGGTGCCTATGAGGAGTAGGCATTCCTAAGAAAGGTGAAGATAACGAATAGTGATCAATCTCATAACTCCTATAAGGGTTTATGCAAATGTGATGTGGACCTACTTATCCGTTGACATGAGGTAAAAGTGAATCAAACGTGACATCATTCATAAGTCTTTTATATGAACGATGTCCATGACTGCGTTTCCGTCATTGAGTATTTGCAAAGATCACATTCACGTTATTTCCTTGTGGATTAGTCGAATTCCCTACATCATATACATTATCATTGCATCCATATTGAAATGCAGCGCCTAGAGTACTGATCCTGTCATCTTCTCTTTGTCTTCGAAAAGAGGTACTTAAAGCTGACATGAATTAATAAATATAGTATAATTCTATATGTCCGCCATATTTCTTTGCTAATCCGCCATATTAGTTGGATATTCTATTGTTATATGTATCAGGGTTCGCATGGTATATAAGGGGACGAGTTGTGCTACGCTTCACTTCACATCAGTGTCTTCGATTTACCTGTGCGGGTAGCTTCGACAGGTAACACGTACATCTCCGATACTACTTTATAGGACACCAAGAAGAAATGAAATCACGTTTTGAAACACCATGCAGTGCTCAAAATTACAATAAACAAATCGTACAGTTGTAAATCATTCTAAAAGCTTTGGATAAATAAATATAGAATGCCTTTTCTTTACTTGAATGTGCGTACATTTGCAATAAATACGTCAAAACTATACAAAAACGCGGAGAAATATTTCATCTATTATCTAGATCTATTGATGAAATGGAATAAGCAAAGGGTATAAAATCTATACCATTCACACTTACTTCAAGCAAAATGCAAATACATAAATGCTACTATACGTATAAAGAAGACATGGTCATGTATGCTCGCCATGAAAAAGCATCGAATGCGGATGACTATTAACCTGGGTCTACTCGTAATATCTGTAAAGGACCGAAGATGTACGTGTACACTTGTCGAAAATACTCAAAGTAGTAGTAAAACTCCCTTTATTAGCATAATCCATGAAACAAAACGGTACACTCCATTTGTATTCCAACAGTAAACAACATTGTCCATTGTACAGACTGCGACACACTTAGCCCGTGCCGATCAGCTATCTTCAATCAGGGGAAGTATCAGAGTAGAATATTTACCCTGTATTGTGCATAAATCCTTATACCGTATACTTTGCTTGTCAGAGTATTGCAGATTTATAAATCAGGAAATCTTTTAGGTACATAAATTGTTTGTGCATAGATAATTTGCATATACAACACTGCACGAGTGTATGGGATGAGAGAGAGAGAGAGAGAGAGAGAGAGAGAGAGAGAGAGAGAGAGAGAGAGAGAGAGAGAGAGAGAGAGATTGAGATTCAAACGATGATCTTGTAATAATCGCGCTCTTATTAAGACAAATGATATCGTTAATTCAATACATGTGTAAGAGAACAGTAACTCAATATTGCTCTCATTAATTGATATTACAGATTTATTTGATTCATTTAAAGCACGCAATAATTAAAAATTAAACATATCTTTAAATAATGTTATTTTCAATTACTTCATTTTATGCTAATTCGGCGTTTAATATATCTTATATATCTATGCCATTTTGCTTTATTACATTCTGCGTCGGATGCAAATTGTAGTAATGCAAAATGTAATAATTGAGTTTATCATATACGTAGTTATCAAGCACATAGAATTTTTTTTTTTATTTAAACATATTTTATTGAGAAACTCAACAGGATTGAGCAACAGGCATAGCCTATATATGTAGGCCCTCTCCCAAAAACAAAGGTCAAGTACAAAGGTACTTAGAATCAAGGGGAGGGGCCAAGAGTGTCTGTCCCCCACCTTTGATAACAATATCCACTTTTTTGTTATTTTGTTTGTTTGTTGTTGTTTTTTTATGTTTTCCGCCACACTCAACAATTTTTCATCTATCTGGTGGCGCCCAATTTTTGTTGGTGGAAGAGAGAAACCAGATACAATGTACCCGGGAAGAGACCACCGACCTTCCGAAAGTAAACTGGGAAACTTTCTCACTTACCGACACGAGCGGGTTTCGAACCCGCGCCGACAGAAGTGAGAGGCCGTTATTTTGTAATGCAAATAAAAATTATAAAATAAAAATATTATGTACAGCTTGAAAGTTCTGATATAATAGTAGAAGACACACACCACCACAATTAAGAAAATGAAGATATTATGAGGCACTCATAGTAGAGGACTCTAACCACCCCATCCCACCCCCAACGATGGAAGAAAATAAAGTGTAGGGGGAAATTATTGAGACAGTCAAAATAAAAGACTCTTGTAACCCTTCGCCCCCACATTAGGACTTTGAACATCGGATAAAACATCTTGGTTTGTTTGGGTTTTATGTTTTATTTTATTGATGTTTTCGTTCATCTTTTTAATTATTATTTTGAATGGCAAGAAATTTTAAAGAATCCAATTTTCCATTTTTTTCTTCCTGTTGTACCCCCCACCCCATGAAAAATGACGATACATGTCTGGTTATTACATGTACATTTTGCTTTTCAACACATGCATGCATACTAATTGTATGGTGTAGAATTGCACCCTTTGCCAAGTTTTACTTCATTTACACAGTGTAAGGAATGGTAAACCAAAATCACAAAACAAAATGCATAAAGGCCAAGATAGTTTTAAGCGTAGGAACTTCATTCACGAATACATAAATACATGTATTCAGAAAAATCGCATGCATGCATTGCAGGACTATAGCATATGTGTGTTTTAACGTTTCTGTAACATGCCATAATGATTATTTTCATTTCGGAGATCTGGCGCAATGGATATATTCTGAAAATAGACATACCGCTGTACGTCGAAATTTCAAATTCAAATGTATTTGATAAGATGTTAGTATTCATAAATCAGTAAAATTCGTGTTGAGGTTTTTTTTTAATATGATACAGTGTCAATCCACTGTAATGCATTAGTAGGATATGCAAAAGGCAAGAGTATCAACATTTTCTAGTATCGATATCTATATGATCACGAAAAAACATTATAATTTATATCCAGATTCATATGCCGATTTAGATATCAATAAGAACAAAGCTGGGTAGTTTGGGGGAGGGGGTTCAAATGAGTCTGATGAAATTAAAAGAAGGAACCCCACATTTGCATTCAAACTAGATGTACTTCAAAATGATTTTATTTCTGCTCTGACTGAAAGCATGATTCTAAATTCGGTAATGAATCTTGCATACAAAATAATCAATAGGGGAACACATAAATCCGAGCTCCTTTGGAATTTAATGAAATGCAGATATCCACCTTTCTTTCAACACGAATTGATGTTGTTTCAGGCACGTATACAGGGGGTTGGGGTGGGCAGGGAGGCTGGGCTGGTCTGCTCTCCCCACTTTTTTGGCAATTTACTTTTTTCCGTTATTCTAACATACAAAGTCAGTATTTTCTACATGCACAGTTCAAACTGATATTTTTTTTTTAATTTGTAATGAATTCAATTATAAGCATCAACTCCTGTAAGTTTTTAATATATTGTCAATAACAAATTTTTAAATAGCTGAAATTTTTTAATGCTTGTAAGCTTACCATTATATCAGTGATCAATTTTCTTTCCTTCTCTCTCTCTCTCTCTCTCTCTCTCTCTCTCTCTCTCTCTCTCTCTCTCTCGTCCAATCAATGAATATGGACATACGAAGACCGTAAATAATTATGTGGTTCCCAAAGAAACAATAAAACTATATTTTCGTTTATACATTTCCTTTTATATGTGTCTTTGTGTAATCAACTGTTTATTATGGATTGCAAATGTAATACACGCATTTTTAAACAGACGTATATTTTCGATCATTATTCCCTTATTTGTATATCCAAGTTTGTTTTTGACCATCGATAAATTTTGAATTGAGCACGCAATATATCCAACCAGATGATCGGTGTATATGATTAGATTCCCGATTTTTATAAACTGCAAAACCTCGACCAGACAAGCATTCAATACAGGAAAAAATTTCGACTCTGACATCTCCCCCGATTGAATACACCCTATTTGGCACGGGTGAAGTGTGTCGCAGTCTGTATAATGGAATGACAACTTGTTGTAAAGTTCTAACGAGATACAATTGGAGTTTATCATTTTGTTTCGTGGATTTATCAGAATAAAGAGAATCTAATATTTTCGGTAAGTGCACATCTCCGATACCTGTTGAATAGACGTCCGTATTTGATACGAGTTTTTTTTTTTTGGGCGAATATGCCATGTGCATTACATATTATGCATATGGCATGGACCTGTATTTTGCAAGAATTGATATAAATAATCTATTTTATGCTCTTTGCTTATTCCATTCTATCAGTTTGTAATTGGCAAATGATTTCTCCGCATTTATTTCATAAGAAACTGCAAATACTTGCATGCACTTGCAAGTATGCAAGAAAAACTTTTTTTTTTTTTCTTTTTTTTTGCATCTTTTCTAAATTATCTAAACTTTCGGAATGTTGCATTGGTATACAATAAATATTTTGTAATTTTGAGCAAAGTATAATGTTTTAAAATGTTATTTTATTTGTTTCGCATTCCCTATATATTACTATCGGAGATGTGCACTGGTCGAGTCCATCTAGAAAAATCACTCAGGTGTGACAATCACATTTGGGGTATATACGGGTAGAATAAATTAAGCTACCTGAGAGAAATATGGCGGATAAGATGAAAAAGGTGTACGTATTTATTAATTCATGTCAGCTTTAATGTTGGATTGTTTGTGATGGTCATTCTTATTCCAAAATCCTGACCTTCATGGACAAGATGGAGTGGTTCGGTTAATTGAAATGCTTGTGAAGAAGTTGGTTGAAACCTTTATTTATTTATTTGAAATATGTACCGCGATATTGTTTTATTAAGTGAACCCTTAGTTTCTCACACATATATTAAGCCACATATGTTACACTCAATAGCGTAGACAATGTTAGAAGATGTAGTTTTGGTACAGCAACTACGTCCGATGACATGTAAGCAATATGAAAAATGATACGCAAATTCTTCCATATACAATTCAATAATAAGTAAGTGTTGATTTTATGCGTGGCAACTGTGTTAGTGCTTTTCTTTCAAAATTGCATGATTTGGCAAAACATGTAAACATCCGAGACGTCGATTTGAAAATTTCCGTTCGATCAATCTCATAAATTCTATAAGGAATAGAAAATTAAGAGTCTTATCCTTAGATATACCAGAGGTGGGATCAGGTGCCTAGGAGGAGTAAGCATCCCCTGTACACCGGTCACATCCACCGTGAGCCCTATATCTTGATCGCATAAATGACGTAATCTGTTGTTAAAATCAGTGTGTAATGAATGCCCGAACAACTAGTATGACTGCATTCGAGTCAATGACAGGCAAATTAGAACGTCACAAAGACCATATAATTTCCGAAGTGCTGATTTTAAACTATATTGTTGAAACCCTTGTATCATCAACTTGTTTGTCAGTAGCTTGCCTCAATTTAAAAACTGATCATACAGAACAGGTTATTGCGTTTCAAATCAGTTGAAAGAAATAAACATTATATATATATAACGTGAGATTCATTTTACTATATAGATATGGGCAGTTATCGAAGGAGAAGGAAAAGTCATTCCGTTTGCGTAAAATTGAGCTGCTAGTTTGCCGTTAACGTGCTAAATAAAGTATCTAAGTACGAAACAGAGGTAAAAGACTCTATGATGTCTTTTATTTCGAGTTTACTTGGATATATCAAATCGACATATCAATGAAAATGATTATTGTTTATAGAGTAAATGTCGTCGAAGTGACTAGGGACTTAGTCGAACATTTATTTGATCAAGCAATGTACCTCTGTAATGTTTTTGTGAAGTTGTGGGATAGCTTATAGGTACAATAGTTCACATTCATTCGTCCCATTGACTGAGATATTGAAAGGGAAATTTACATATAATTTGTAGCTTGTCACATACGAATTGTTGATAGTTTTGCAACATTGTACTTTAAACTACATGTATATGCAAGGTGAAGACAACGAACAGTGATTAATATCTAAGTATGAAGCAGAAGTGGACGACTCTGTGGTGTCCTTTATTTCGAGCTCACAGGGATATGCAATTTCATTCATAGTACGTGTATATAAGGATTGAGACGACTCCTTTGATATATCAGTATTTCTATTGCATAAGTATTTCTTTTTTCAGAGTTTAAAAGAAAGAAGAAAGACAATAAAAACAATCTTGTAAAAATCAATAAATTACCATATTGAATACATATTTTCATGCAAATTTTTATGTGAATTGATATTGGATACTCTTTTCGGGAGCATTTCATGTGTACCAAATGTGCAATTAAAGCTTGTTCTTCTAAAATCCAATTTTAATACACTGTACTGAGTGTTGGAAGCAAAAAAGATTGTTGCAAGTGTGTCAGCTGGTAACACCACCTATTCAACGCAGAAGAAAATATTGTTCATATCTTTATTTGACATGTCTAATGCGACATCTTAACATCCAAACTCTCTATATCTATATTGACTAAAATGTATCTATCCTTAAAGAGTACAATTAATAAGAAATCCGCCCACATTTTAATATCACTGGTGCACACAGAATCAAGCATTGTTTTGGATGACTGATCACAAAATATGAACATTTGGATTTTCATTAATATTGAAAATATAGCTGTTTATGATGTCTATGGTGTCAAAAATCGTATATTTCATAACTGTACCATATATGCACTTGCTTCCATTAAAGGTTGTCCACTCTTCCTCAGAAGAACTTGAATCTATCGAAGATTGATCCATCATACTGGTAGAAGGCAAAGTTGCTACAATGGAATATGTACATGTTTATCATGAAATAAACCATCTTGCACCGTTCGGAGAGATTTAGAAAAAATAATTCATGCAACATTCATATATTAAAACAAAGATATTGGGAAGACGTTTATGCCTAACATGAACATATGATCGTTTCTCAAGACAAAACACCTCACTACTGATAAAGATTGTTACTAATTTGTCTCAGCATGTAGCGTAAAATGCCTTGTCAAATATTTGTGATATTTTAAATTGAAGTGAAAAATTCCCAAAATTCCAATTTTCCTGTTTATTCTATATAAATAGCCCGTTACTATGGAAACGAGTCACTTTTAAGAATAAGTGGAACAATATTTTTAAAACAAAATATATATTTCAATTGAAAGATGACATTTATAGCCGAAATATTTTTCAGTACGTGCCGCAATATTTTGGTCGTTACAGAGAATTGCTCTTAAACAGAAGTAACGTGAAACTGCATTTGTTCTGTTTTGGACTTTGTGTTTTTATAGGATTATGAGATCGATCACTATTTGTTATGTTCACATTTTTACATGATAGCCTCTGCTTAAGTTTGACCTAAATAAGGGATCTTATAAAATTGAAATCAACGTAAAGTTTCAAGAAACCACCTGAGTATTCGATAAAGTAGCACTAGTCCCACGAGCAATGCAATATAGAAAAAAATTCTGTTCTGAATATCCTAACAAAATTCTAATATTCAACAGTAATATCAAAACAAAATGTATTCTTACAAAGTAAATGTACCCAAAAGTGATGTTACTGATGACAGAGTTTACATAATCATGTTTCATTAACCCCTTCTCTACCGTACCGGTCAAATTGACCGATGGCGCGTAAAAACAGGACAGCACAAAAGGAGTGCCTCTAAATCTTTGAAACTACGATCGTAAGATATATGATCTATATATCATATTTTTGGAATTTTCTCTATTTTTAACTATGTAAAAATGAGTTAAGTAAATAAAGGCATTGAATTAATAAAAGCATGGCTTCCCCTAAATATGACGCAACGCTTTGTCGCAAGGCCATTTTCCCCCTCGATACGATTTTTTTTTTTTTAATTTCCGGTATGAATGCAATATTTTTATTTTTTTTTGAAAAGCATATATAACATATAAAAATTATTTTTAATGCCTGGCAAAGTTATAAGAAAATAGCAATTTTTTGCATATGTACGCTTTCTTACGATTTTATTTTTCAATGTTAAAAAACAGATCGGCGTTTTACCAATATTCATATATGGAAAAGTAAATACAGCCTGTAAAAGTAGAGGAAATTTTCTTTTTGATGGGCCCTTATTCATATTATAATTCTTGGTAGTTTTTATATTACGATAAAATGAAATTGGGACCTGCTGCGCGGTTTTCTTTAAAATTAGCGACAAAACGTTGCCGCTGAAAGCGATCGACGTGCGTCGCACAATAAAGTAGTGAAAATTATTTGTATTGTCCTCTATTGGTAATAGAATACTTTTTGATACACTAAAACAATATACACATATGTATGAAATAATCAGCCAGGTATTCTCTGCATTTTTAAAAAATAATTATAAAACCATTATTGGTAAATAACAATTACACCACCTACCTCTAACTTCATAAAACACCTAATGAGAATGTTACATCGGTAGAGTGAATTTAAAAAAAAAATGAAATACTTCAAATTCAGATATAAACATTATGTAATATTTGTTCGGAATAGAAATATCTTTTTTCTGCCAAACAAAGAAAACAAAAAGACCAGTCTGCATATTGTATATACTTTTTTTTTCCGTGATCCGGATCGCGGCCGCGGGGTTTTCCGAAAGTGTGCACGGGTAACACACGTGTTTCCGTTTCAACGAAAACAACACAGCAAACGCTTGTAACGTATTTTACATCTTAAAAAACGATCTGATGTCAGATGAAGATGCCCTGGACCTCATGTTGCAGGATGACCCAAACGATCATCCATTCAGTATAAACATGCAAGTTGATGTAGCCACATAGGCCGACTAGGAAAAAAGAACGTTCGCGGTTATGTCATGTTATGAAAAATTCACGATTAAAATATTAACCGCGATTTGATGCCATAATTTGTCGTTTCATGAAAGAAAATATTTATATTTTATGATATATAAGCCAAGTGTAAAACACCCAATTGTTTATTAAGAGCTGAACATATCTGACATCAATTAATCAGTCCGATTACCCCCCTCCCACCCCCCACCCCTTTCGGTATCTCCTAACCTAACGCGCGAGTGTAAGAAGAGGGTGGATTTACTGCACGATGAGAATGGGCTGGGTTTTTTTAATCAGACTGGGCATTCATGACCATTGGTGCGGAGGCTGTTTTCCAAGATTTTTCTATGTTTTATATTTAAAAAACTATCTTTCTATGAAAAGAAAACACAATCTGTTAGGAAAGCATATATTACATTATTGTATTATCGTAATAATATAATTTATTACCGTAATTTGATTTTTTCTTCTTCTTCATATTGTAACAGAAATAAAAACGAAATGTGTGTTTGGGACAAAGGGGGGGGGGAAATCAGTTTTAAAGGACCGATATTGTAACAGTGATTTCCAGTTTAAAACGAATAATAAAATGCATTTTAATAAGTTTACCTTTACCAAAATTAATCTGGCTGTGGATCTAACACATTTATTAAATGTGTATTACAATTACTCTGATAAAATTTTAAAAGTAATTAAACGCATAATTTTCAGAGGGCCTTGATTATAGAAAACATTTACAGAGCTACTTGAGTATTCAAAAGCTCTGAGAATACATCAGTATTTGGGACTAAGTATAAAGAAATTGATAATGGAATGTTGCTACATAAGATTGATCACTGTTCTTTATCTTCACTTTCATAAATATGGGAAGTTGACGATCGAGAAGTTGAAATCATACCGTTTGTCATACAGTTGAGTTGTTATTTTGCCGTCAATATCTACTTTCAATAAAATATCTAAGTATGAACCAACAGCCTATATAGATTCCGTACTTATGCAGAAATAGGGAGAAGTGGATCTATAAACAAGTCATAATACTTATATTTTTATAGTTAAATTGCCGATTGAGAACTGAGAAGCAGTGAGCTCTACCCATGACCGCATTATGCATCTAAATCATATTTTACTGAATGTTTCCGATAATATACAGATGTCAAGTTGCATAGATTAGTTTTCTGTGAGTTAGAACTAACAATACATTACTCAATTATGCAGTATGTTACTTTTGATAAAGAAGATAGTCTGAATGCAGGGGGAGTCAGGAATAAAATAATAAGCTGGGTGAATATATGCAAGTATCTATTTGTGCCATGATTTGTCAATCTCCATGATTTATAGTTGATCATATACACTAGTAATTACACGTTTTATGGAATGCTGATAGCTAGGATGGAAGATGCCATGCATTGACAAGGCAATGTAATTTCACATTTTCATTATGTTTTGATAATGATATTGCTTATGTTTTTGTGACCCTCATAGAAAATGCTACCGATTTGGAAACAAAAAATAAAAACAATCTGCAAAGACACTTGTCGTACGGGGCGACTGAATGGAGCGGTCCTTCGGATGAGTTCGCAAAAACTGAGGCCCCATGTCACAGCAGTTGTGGCACGATAAAGTTCCCTTCCTGTTCAATGGCCATAAGCGACGGGCATAGGCCTAAATTTTGCAGCCCTTCACCGGAAATTTTGACGTCTCCATATATATATATAAGTGAAAGATTCTCGAGAGGGACGTTACACAATATACAATTAATCAATCAATAGATCGTGCTGTTTGAATTCTTCCTAAAATAAAATATTTCATACAGGATGTTAATTTACTGTTATAATGCATCACAGGGTCAAGATGGGGGACATCCCCCTTTGGTTGTACATCTATAACAAATATGTAGATTTGGGTTGCAATTTTAATGGTTTCACACACACACACACACACACACACACACACACACACACACACACACCTCTTTTAGGGGATAGTATACATTACACTTGCCCCCACCCCCGTCCTTTACAAAGTTTCTTGATCCGCCCCTGCAATACTTTTAATGATATTCATTTGATGTCTATTATTGTTACATATGTTGTTATATACATCATTTCCTTCAGAAGTATCCAAGGTGGCTGTTATAAAGAGAATGGGCCCATTTAACAACTTTTAGGATGGGCGGTACAAGGGTTCATACAAGTGATCAATTTCTCATGACTCTTATAAAGTTCCACCTAAATCTAAGGGATCTTGTTTTAACAGAAAGGTCAATTCCGAATTTGCTCTGAAAGAATCACAATCGATACAAAAAATATAACACTGGATTTAACTTTAAAAATGAATAACTAGTCGTTATCCTACGGCTATTACATTGTCCAAAATTAGTCACACAGCAAAGGCTACCACTTGTGTAGAACAAAATGTACTCTGGGGTCTGAATCATATCCTGGATCCACCTCCGGTGGTGACATTGTTGATCACTGAGGTGTATTCGAGATGTTGAATTCAGATGATATATGAAAGGTGAAGATAACGAACAGTGATCAATCTCATAACTCCTATACACAATACAATAATGATAGTTGTGCAAGCACGGACCCCTGGACACACCAGAGGTGGGATCAGGTGCCTAGGAGGAGTAAGCATCCCCTGTCGACCGGTCACACCCGCCTTGAGCCCTATATCCTGATCAGGTATATGATTCTTGCTGATAAAGAATGTAATATATTTGATAAATTTTAGTCAGGAGTGAAAATGATCAAAATTTCATTTCAGTAAGGATGAAGCACATCTTTGTTACAAGACCAGGAAAAGTCAAATTCATATGAAGTGTGGAATTGAAAGAATTAAAAACATCCATATTCTAAATCATGCACCTTCACAATACAGACATATATATCTGTCCACTAAAATTTTTCAACCCTGCATGGCTCTTATACATTAGCAAATTCTCTACTGAAGGAAATAGCCGATATAATATCCACAATTTATTAAAGTTAGAGGCCGAGGTTTTCAACCGGTCGGTTTTCCTCAGGTAAGTTAAGTAAGGGGCGGAGCTAATTTAAGGCAGGTGTGAAGCTCCGAGCCCGAGGAAACCCATGATTGTATATACCGTCCCAAATACACAGGATGTTATCTGTGTTACCTGCATTACCTGTACGTTTTTCTAAGATTGAAAAATTCATGGTAGTCATTTTTCTTGTGCAAGTCAATCGAAACGTTGATAATTAAATCTAATGAATCAAACATGTAAATTAAAGATCGATAAATTTATCTTATATAAATGAGAACGTTTAGACAGAATATTCTTTATTCTAAGTTTTCTCGTATCCATTTAACTGCCTCCGACGATGGACTGCCAAACATATAGTTTCCGACGGGAGTTCCTGCGTACTGTGGTATATTTTCTGGCTATGTACCGATCATCGTCCCACGCCCCGTGATGACTACATGTATATATTCCAAAACTGCTCAGAAAGTTTTATTCAGTTTGAATTATTTTTTTCTGGAAGGCACACCAGAGTTGTCTGTGTGACTCGTCCATAACACATGGCCTACAAAACAGGACATTCGGATTTTCCGACAGTTCCTTCGATAAATGGTCCAGACGAAGAATTTGTTCTTCCGCTGGATCCCAATTCCAACCATTATATGCAAGAAAGAGCCCTTATAGCGGCTAACTTCTCTTCCGATAGGTTGACAGTTACATCAATCTAATTAAAATTAGATGTTAGATCCGCTCGCGTACTCTCATACATATGTATGCGAATACACGAAAGAATTTAACGTCTAATTTTAATAAGATTGCAGTTAGATACACGTTTGTTGCCATGTTTCGAGGGAAAATTACGCTTATAGATTTTCAAATGAGTGTAAACAAAATTTCATTTACGTACAATGTATTTACTCATAGTTTAATCTGTTTAGCATAAAATCGATGTCCGTGTAAATTATATTCTAAGAATCCATAATAATTATTATCAATCGTACCCATTCCTAAGCATACCCTACTATATTTTATTATAATTGATGTAATTGTATGCAAAATTTACTACTATTATTGTATGACTATCTCTACATGAAAATTCCCTCTCCAGTTGGATTGCACGGTAAGCATCAAAGGATTGCACGGGCGTCTCGATCGCCTGATAAGATAGATAAGGTATACACAAAGACTAGTAACTAAATGTCCATCAATTTCTAGCATCCAATGTGAAGCTCAATTTCTCCTCATTGACAAGGGGTCACAGGCCAGGTAAATTTGTAGGCGGTGCTTATTTTCTCGGTCTTTAAGAGGATTTAGCTACTAAAAATGTACAACTTCTACCTCGCATTATGCTGCAATAAATGTATTCATTTATTAATTCCATTTTCGGTAATCGTACCTATACTCCAACTGCCCTTTCAAAAGATGAAATTCTTCAAAATCATGCTTCAGTTTTAGACACATTTAACATCCCAGTCTATGGGTCCAATGGATATGAGTTACCGTACTTACACTGGATTCCTAAACTACATAAAAACCTTACAAAGATACATTGCTAGATCCAGTAAGTGCTCTACCAAGCCCCTATCTTTGGTTCCGCATGAAAATATTAACAGCTGTGAAAGATAAACTTCAAACTTGCTGTGCGACTACATATGCCATAAGTGGTGTTAATCAATATGGATTCTAAAACATTCTAAAGAACTTATAGTAAACTTGAAAACGCAAAACTTTTCCCAAATCAATAACATCAAAACCTATGACTTTTCAACACTTTACACGACCATTCCTCACGATGAATTAAAGACTAGACTTTTTGACATCATAGACAGTTGCTTCTTCACCAAAAATGAAAAACGGAAACATTAATCTCTAGTGATCAGTCAATAACTTTCATTCATACGTCGATTCGATATATCCCTGTGATCTCGAAATAAAAGACACCATAAAATCGTTCACGTCTGCTTCATACTTAGATATTTTATTGAAAGTAGACATTAAAGGCAAACTAACAACTCAACTGTATGACAAACGGGATGATTTCAGCTTCTCCAGTGTCAGCTTCCCATACTTCTGTGCAGTACCTGCAACGTTATTCTTGACATGACAAACGATAGAACACCATACACGCACGATAGGATACACCCACGATACGATAAGATACACGCACGATACAATAGGATACACGGGGAAACCTGATAAACGCAAAACCTGATAAACGATCTTCACGATAGACCTGATAAACGCAAAACATGATAATCGATCTTCACGATAAACGGAAAACCTGAAAGAAATGTTGTAAATTTAGAAGTAATTTAGGCAGAACAAAATTTTGATACCTACAACATAAATACATTATGTTGATAATGATATTGAAGGATTTCAATTTTCATTATATACCTAAAACGTATAATTTCTTTAATACACGGTCGTACTGGGTTTTTTTTTTTTTAAATATGTTTGATTCTATTGATTTATCTTTTACGCCATCAAGCTAAAATCAGAAAACTAAACTATATATGGTTTTTAATTCATTATTTGATATCTATGTGAATTTTCTCAGTCAATGATCCTAAAACTTATATTGTTAATATATAAATTATACAGGGAATTAACTAAATGTAATATAATGTAGTGATATCATGCTTCAGTTGCTCCCTTATTCTAATGCCTATTATCTTGAATGTAAAATAAAATCAAGTAATATTTTGTGTGTAGCGAGGAGGGGTTATTTTGCATCAAGCTATAAGTTCACCGCTCATTCAACAATTACAATTATTTTCATATTAACCGCTTTTAAAAAAAAAATCCATTGTATTACACCATATCTTCATACGTTAGATATTTCTACACTATGAGTGATAATTCATAGTCATAAGTAATTGGAACATATTTATCTGAATTGATATCTTAATAACAAAAAAACAAACTATCTAAAAAACGAGTGTTTTTAATTCGCAATTTTGAAACGCTTTAAAATGTTTGTGTTCAGTATGTACAAAATTCAAATAATAATCAAAACGGACATAAATTTTCAGTATCTACCCGTACGACTATTGGTACATGGTACTAGTGTGCATGTACAAGAACAATAAAAACGATGACAGCTGAGTCGTGCTCACTTAAGCAGATTTTTGGGAGATGCAATACCCTTCCACCCTTTTAAAACTTAATCTTCTAACTATTTGTCTGTCAAGAGAGGGTGAAAAATCATAATTTCATTCTAATTACTCTGAAAAGTAGGTAGTGGCTTGCCGAGCAAACCGAGGACAGTTAATCTGAAAGCTACTACTAAAGTTCATAAACATTTGATTGTCTAAAAATAATTATTTGTAATTAACATTAACAGATAAATAGGATGTTCCGATTTGTAAGGAAAAATCAGTAAATTACATTGTTTATTACATATAATTGGATAAAGGCTCTTTTTCTTCCGATATTATTCCACCTGTATTCTATTTATATAACAACTACTGAACTTGTGTGCTTCCTTATATCTAATTTTGTGTATCAACCGTGTTTTGACAGCAAATATTATCAAGGACATCATTGTATTTCAAAATGTGTGAAAACGGAAAACCTGATAAACGCAAAACACGATACGATAGAATACACGCAAGATACGATAGGATACACGCACGATAGAACACGATAGGAATGTCAAGAATAACGTTGCGGGTACTGTGACAATATTCCATTATCACCTATAGTGGTTATATCTCTTAACTGATTCGATATGCAAGAGCTTCTTCTGCGTATGGTCAGTTTTTAAATTGAGACAAGCTACTGACAAACAGGTTGATGATACAGGGGTTTCAACAGTCTCAATTGAAGTCAGCATTTCGCAAATTCTATGGTCGTTATAACGATCTAGTTCGTCAATACAGTACAACCTATCATTGCGTCAAATACTGTCTGGCATGTTTCATACCGATTATTAGGCCGTTATTGGCACACTGACTTTGACTACGGATAACTTCGTTTACCTGATCAGGATATAGGGCTTACGGCGGGTGTGACCGGTCGACAGGGGATGCTTACTAGTCCTAGGCACCTGATCCCCCCTCTGGTGTGTCCGGGGGTCCGTGTTTGCCAACTATCTATTTTGTATTACGTATGGGAGTTATGAGATTGATCATTGTTCGTTATCTTCACCTTTCATGTAGAAAACAAATTCCTGTTCTGAATATCTAAGCTAAATTCTAATATTCAGCATTAGTATAAAACAAGATGTGTTCTTAAAATTTCCAATCCCCTAAAACATGTATACATCGATGAAAGCCTTTACATAATATAATATATTCATTAACATTAAGCGCTATATCTATCTTGGAAGTATATCCTGTGAAAACGCTGGGATTGTTGAATTCACAATTTTTGCACATCCTTTTCTGCTATTCCCAAATGTGCATCTAGATTTTATACGGTACCAGCAAATTAAAAGATGTCCTTCAAATCATTATAATTATTTGACACCACCCTGAAACCAAACCCTTACCCCTAGGATCATGAAATTTACAATTTTGGTAAAAGACTACCTGCTCTGTCTAAATATCTACTTAGTTTCAATTTAGTATCAATAGCACTAAAGATGGTATTTAAGAGTTTTACACATAAACACTATATACCAAATTTGGCCTCACCCTAGGGTCAGAACCCCTACCCCGGGGATCATGTCATTTACAATTGTTGTAAAGACCTTTCTGCTCTACATCACTATGCATTTAGTTTCTCTTACACATTTTGGATTGTAGAGAATGTTTTTAAAAAAATTGTCATTTTGACAGTTTTTGTCCCACCCATAAGGCCCCAGGGATGCAAGAGTCCTGAAATTTACAATTGATGCCCTCTTGTCCTATTGATTCATGCTTCATACCAAATTTGAAAAGGATTGAAATATCAGTTTTCAACAAGAAGTTAAAATGTTCATTTGTTAACGCACGTTGCAAAACGCATGACGACGGACGGCAACCAATTACAATAGGTCACCTGTGTTTATTCGGGTGACTTAATAAAAGTTAAGATCACACGCCAATTTTATCATATGTAATTTAAATGTCGCAAAAAACATTGTTCATTGCGAAAACGTAGCCTACATGTCATTCATTAATCCGAGGATTCTATATAATATATAGAAAACGATGATTTTGGAAAATTAAATAATATCCAATGCAATAAAATTTGTCCAGAAAGTATAGACAATATTTGAAGGAAATCCCTCAATAATTAAGATAAACAATAAAATTGCTTGGAAACCATGCTATTGTTGAGCATTTACTGACAAAAGTAGCTAAAGAGTCAGTAATTTGAGTTACCTCCCTTGGCGTAAGAAATATAAAATTACACAAAACTTACATAAATTGCAATTTTTATTTAGAACGTATTTCACTTATCTCGGTTTGTTTTTATCAAGTGTAAACGTGGACTTTTTTTAATTTGATGGTGAAAAATAGATATTGAGCCCGGACCTTATCAAAGTTTCATGAGTAAACAGATATGGCTGACAAGTGGTGGAAACGTGAATATTTTCTATGATCGGTCCTTGTTTTAGGGACTTGTCAACGCTTAATAATTGTTCAAAAGACATACGTGGATATTTAAGATATCTTAAAGTTGGAACTGTGTGCAATATTCAACCGAGATTGACCTCCTCTGTACAAATCGGGGTACTTTGACGTAGAACTATCGTGCAGATGACTGTTACTACTTAGCCTACTAGTATGCCGAGGTAATCGCGATTGCTTGGGGATTTACTAGAGACAATCCATCTACTACGCAAAGGAAAGTGTAAAGCAGAGGGAGCAGTAAGTTTAAACGTTTCAAGGGGTATATTTTCCCTATATCTAGTTTATGTCAATGGTTGTTCCCGTTGGAAGTGGTAAGTATCATTGTCGAATTTTTTCAGTGATTTTTCTTTGAAAACTCTGTTTTAATTGCTAGACAATTTTGATGTAAGTTCTCATGATGTGTCAGTGCCAACAATTCATTTGATAAGATTAATCCTTTTAAAATAACAATGATTAAAGGGGCATGGACACGGTTGAGCTTAAAATATTATGTTTCCATTGTTATTGTTTACAATGCTTAACTAAAGTATTTCTTATGGTCAACCAAAATTTGAATATCAGTTTTTGAGTTACAAGTGAGATACATCACTCACAATTCTTTCTTATGTAAACAAGGCCCGTGCCATGTTTTTGTTTACATATAGGTTGCATAATAGAAAATAACATGTTTAAATCAAAATGATTTGTACTAAACACAAGAAACTATTTCATTGGGTTCAGAATTAAATTGTAAATTGAAAAATCTGCTTTAAACGAACTTTTGCTTGTATACTAGCGGGAAAAAGAAACGGCATTATTTAATATATGAAGAAGAAGAAATAACAATGAACAAATTTTATTTTTGTAATATTGTTAATAAATGCATTCGTTACAACATTCCATCATCCATTAATGTTAACCTCGAATAATGTCAATTTCAGCACACTCTAAAGACACCGGTATTCAAACTTGAAGTAACAAAGTTAATAACGCGTGTGACCACCATTTGCATTCACACATGCTTGACAACGGCGCCTCATTGATGCCACTAAAGTGTTCAGAAATGCTTGATGAATGTTGTTCCAGATGTTGGTTAAAGCCTGGCCTAAATCAGCCAATGTCACTGGCTGATTTGGTAAACGGCGTAGACGTCGTTCCATTTCATCCCAGACGTGCTAGATCGGCGATAAATCGGGGGAAACAGCTGGCCAAGGCAAGACATCGACATTCTGTTGAACAAAAAAGTCCCTGACTACACATGCAACATGTGGTCTTGTGTTGTCTTGCTGCAGAGTGATGTGATTTTGCTGTCTCTGTATGAAGGGTATCACATGGCG
This sequence comes from Ostrea edulis, assembly GCF_947568905.1. NCBI lineage: Eukaryota > Metazoa > Mollusca > Bivalvia > Ostreida > Ostreidae > Ostrea > Ostrea edulis. Next base: position 18,854,786 of record NC_079170.1, on the reverse strand, counting down.
TTGAATAATTTCGTCTCGATAGCGTACGCCGGTGAGATTTCCATTGACAATTTGTAGAGGGGTCCTTCCATGTGCTGTTATTCCACCCCATACCATAACGCTACCTCCACCGAATTGTCGACGTTGCACAACACAAGCGTCCCGGTACGGCTCCCCAACGCGACGATACACTCTACAACGGCCGTCACTGCTATCCAAATGAAATCTGGATTCATCAATGAACAGAATATTGGCCCAGTCCTGTATTCTGAATCGCAAATGTCGATTGCACCACGCTAGTCTAGTGATACGATGACGTTGAAGCAGTATTGGGCGCACCGCTGGACGTCTTGGTCTGATGTTGTGCTCGCGTTACTATCCGATATTGTTCAAAAACATCACCTTTATCGATTGTTTAGATTTTATAAATATAAACAATAAATATAGAAGCATTATACTAAATTTTATAACGCACAGTATTTTCCGCTAGTATATATTTAACCTGTGCAAACAAAAACATGATACGAGCCTTGTTTACATTACGAAGAATGGTGAGCTCTATATCTCCCATATACCTCGATAACAGACATTCAGATATTCGCTAATCTGCTGTTGCTGGGGTGTTTTTTTTTTAGGGATTTGTAAAACCAGTAGAACACAATGTTCACCCACAAATCATTGAATTAAGAAACAATGGAATCACACAAGAACGAGATGAAGGAGGTAAAAAACAATAAAGGGTCATGCCCTCTTCAATGGGAGATAATCATGAAAAGGCAAATATAGGGTGGTTCATGTAAAAATATTCTTCTCTAGAACCACTGAGCCAGAAAAATTGAAATTTACATGAATTTAAGCTTATTGATAATGTGTATATTAAAATTTGTTCAAATTATTGTACCGGGGGTAGGGTGCGACCACAATTTAAGTTCCTATTCTTATGTTATGTTCCCAATATGGTAAAGACGGATGAAACTTAGTTAATTTATTTCATTTTTTATAGACATGATATAAATAATGCTTTAATAAATCAAAATGTAATGAAGCAGAGCTAACACATTCACGGAGGTAAACATTGTAAAAATATATCGCACATGTACTCTAGTTAATGCGAGCATTTTTTTTTTTCCAAAACGTAAGAAAAATATGTCTGTTACCTTATGTTTAATAACGATAAAATCAGATTAAATGTATGCCTTACGTTCCGGTATGGGGGCACCGAACATGACTCCATCTTCCAAAATTCTCCTTGAATTCGAGTAATGAAACTTTATGAGGTTGAATATATACCGAATATCTTCAACGGTGTTGTATATTTCGTATTCTACGTTCCAGTATGGCATAAATATTGGTATACCTGTAAAATAGTTCATTCAAGAAAAATGACATCTGATAAAATCTTTTGCTGTGGCCCTCAATTCGACAGAAAGATATATCCGCGATGTTTCATTTATTAACAATGCTCATTTTCATTTCCAGTCAACTCTCAATGACACAAAAACAGAGTTTCCCGTATCTGCTTCATATTGGATAATTATTGAACACTGATGTCAAGGGGGAAACTACAAACACAGCTTCATGACAAACAATATTACTTCAGTTTCCCCATCATCAGATACCCATATTTGTGTAGCAATATTCCATTTCACCTAGACATATTGCTTATGTCTCTCACCTGATTCGATATGATAGTGATAAGATCTTCCAATAGTCTGTTGGAATTCCCATGGCCGCGAATTATGCTCATTTGCTAGCTAACCTACCTCTATATTCTTATGAGACAGAATTTATTCAAAAGCTTCAACATGAGAAGAAAAAGTATCTTTCCGTGTCCTTCAACTCGCCATTAAACTATATCGAAATTCTATCTATTAACAATGATCATTTTATACATACACCTGTATGTCGATTCGATATATCCAAATAAAAGATACCACAGAGCCTTCGACATCTGCTTCGTACTTAAGTATTTTGTTGAAAATAGATGTTAACGGCAAACAAACAGCTCAATTCTATGACAATCGGGATAACTTCAGCTTTTCCATCGTCAACTTTCCATATTTATGAAGCAATATTCTTTTATCATCTGCAATTGGTGTTTATATCTCTCGACTGATTTGATATGCAAGAGTTAATTCTGCGTAGGACCAGTGTTTAAATCGAGGCAAGCTATTGACAAACAAGCTGATGTTACAAGGACTTCAACAGTCTTGAATAAAATCAGTATTTCGCAAATTCTATGGTCGTTATAACGATATAGTTTGGCAATATAACCTGTCATAGGGTCAAAAGCTGTCTGACATGTTTCGCGCCGATTGTTAGGCCCTTCTTTACACACTGATTTTGATTACAGATTACTCCGTTTTCCTAATCAAGATAGAGGGCTCATGGTCTACAGGGGATGCTTAGTCCTCCAAGGCACCCGTTCCCACCTCTGGTATATCCAGGGGTCCGGTGTTTGTCCAACTCTTAATTCTTTATAGGAGTTTTGAGATTGATTACTCTTCGATATTTTCACGTTTTAATATGGAAAAGCATAGTCTGCGTATGGTTTTAACTGGAGGCAGACAACTGCCAAATAATTTGTTGATAGAGGGTTTCAATTGTCTCGTTTAAGTAAAGGCATTTGCAATTGTAAGGTCGTTATGATGGTCTTATTAGTAAATACAAGTTAACATTTGGTAGAATGTTGTCTGATGTTTCAAATGGCATATTAGGCCTTTCTATTACGACCAAATAATGCACATCATGCCAAACAATGCGAACAAATTGTCCTTGCCATTAAAAGAAGAAAGGTTAAAATTGCAGAGTTGGAGTCCGCTGTAATACAGAAAACACTTCATTGGCCTACCACAAATCTGACCGAATAGAGCGAACTATTAGCTGCCCAAACGACGTTCAACAGTTTGCAAGCAACAGCCGGCCAGTCTTGGTTATGCATGATGGCATCAAACAGGCAAAAGGGAGGTCATTAGAAATGTCTGACCTGTGAATTCTAGGTCAAGGGAAATCAAAGAAAAGGACAAACAACAAACCAAATAAGCCGAACATTATCTTGATATGTACTTCAGAGCGACCATCATCTGACCAGACGCACTGCTTGTCGTAGAAGACCCAGTGGTAATGGAAGGATTATACACTAATCCCACTTTCGAAGAAGTTAGCGGAGCCATTAATATTATCAATGCACTTGCAAACAGGTAAAGTCATCTGGATTGAAAGGCCAGCTCTTCTGATACCATTTCATGAACTATCTTGTCTTTGTTGGAATGGCAGGGGTATCATATGATATTGCAAGTACATTGTATAATAGTGTTGTACAAGAATTTAGACGATCGCAGCAATTATAGAAAAAATACTTAGACATATCATTGTGAGCACTGTAGGGAAAGTTTTTATTCGAGTGGTGTTAGTAGATTTTTGCCAACTGTACCTACACAGAAACCTTGTGTTACTTCATATCAAAGATGAAAAGTAAGATAATCAACAATCTCGTAACCCTCACACTGATTTTGACTGCAAATTACTCCGTTTACTTGATCAAGATATAGGTTTCATGGCAGGTGTGACCGTTGAGAGGAGATGATTATTCCTTCTAGGCACAAGATCCCACCTCTGGTGTGTCCAGGGGTCCGTGTTTCCTTATATGAGTCATGAGATTGGTCACTGCTCGTTATCTTCACCTTTCATTGTTGTACATTTATATAGCGCTTTATCTAATTAAGACAATTATCCTAAAGCGCTTTACGTGTAACACAATAAAAACAACCTAAAATAAAGAATAATAAATACATAGAAAAAAGCATAAAATAATACTAAAACTGGTTTTTTTTTAATTAACAGTATCCATAAATACTCAATTACAGATTAAAGGAAATAAAATTGATCACTGATATAAGTGTAAGCTTACAATGCACGTTTAAAAAACAATGTTTTAAGTTTGTTTTTAAAAACAGCTAATGACCCTTGACACGAAGATCCAAGAGGTAGTTTCACAAAGTTGATGAAGAAACATCAAACCCTCTTTCCCTATATAGTTTAGTACGAGCACGTGGCTTTAGAAGGAATAACAAATCCGCAGATCGAAGTGATCGCTGGGGATGGTAGATTTGAACTAGTTCCTGGATGTATGCTGTAGCTAATCCATGTAGAGCCATTAAAATATACAGTGTTCTTGGTGTTTCATATCGATTGTTAGGCTGTTCTTGGCACACTGATTTTGACTACGGATAACTCCGTTTACCTGCTCAGGATATAGGGCTCACGGCGGGTGTGACCAGTCGACAGGGGATGCTTACTCCTCCTAGGCACTTTATCCCACATCTGGTGTGTTCAGGGGTCCGTGTTTGCCCAACTTTCTATTTTGTATTGCTTATAGGAGTTATGAAATTGATCACTGTTCATTATCTTCACCTTTCATAATAGGATTTTATATTTCGTTCGATGTGTCACAGGTAACCAATGAAGTGATATAAGAATTAGTGTAATATGCTCATGTTTCCATGAACGTGTCACTAGCTTGGCAGCAGTGTTTTGAACTTTCTGTTAATTCAGCAAAGTTGGGCTACCATCTCTGGTTATTAACACATCTAAAGTATGTCCATATAGATGTGATGCATTGGAAACATGCTGTAATAACCCCCATTCCTTTAAAAATATTCTAGCATCTATGTCACTAGGATAATCAAGATGGAAATTGAGATCACCTGTGATTAGTAACTCATCAGGAATTCACACTAGGCTGTCTAGATATTTGGTCCATTCTTCAAAGAAAACTGAATTCCGAAGATTGTTCGATCTCGATGGCGGTGGGTGATATATGATACAATGACGAACAAAGTTGTTTTCCACACCAACAGAACACTCTAGATGTGCAAAATGTGTGAACATTTGTTCAAAGGACTCCCACTAATATGTTTTGTGTGGACAATTGCCAGACCCCCGCCCCTACGTTCTAGTCTTGGTTTGTGAATGACATCTGGTGTAAAAAAAAAAAAACCCACGAAACTATCTGTATCAGATCCTAACCATGTTTCCGTTAGCACCATGCGATCGGTGTTATTTGACTGTATATAATCGTTGATGGACAATGATTTATTCCTCGTGTAACTACAATTTAAAGTACACATTGAGACGGATCCAGACTTGTTAACGTTTGGAATGTCAACTGTGGGAATTTTATGTAAATTGGTTCGTCGATTTTCTTTGCTCAGTGTTGTAACAATGCTGGAATTGGAATAACATCATATGGCTCATCAATACATGTTACAGCAGATATGAAGGAGTTGAGTGTGCAACACGAAATACAAACCAAGTTATCAAAATTGACCCCAAGTTGATGATGTTCAACATATGTAAAACTTATACGGTACCAATGTTGATGCACCAGATGCGCATTTCGAAAAATCATGTCTCTTCAGTGATGCTCAAGCCGAAATATTGGAAATCCGAAATAACAATAAACTTGTAAGAACTAAAAGGAAAAAGAGAGTGCCAACGACTGGCGTCAAATTCGTCTATGGATCAGAGCTATGCATGAGGAAGATAATCCTTAATTTTGAAATGAATTTCTAAATTTTATCACAGCAATTAAATATATATTCCTATTTTCAAGCTAGTAATGAAGTACTTAGCTACTGGGCTGTAGAGACCCTCGGGAACTAACAGTCCACCAGAAGAGGCATCGACCCAGGGGTCGTAATGTAAAACTTATACGGTACCAATGTTGATGCACCAGATGCGCTTTGACAAATAATGTCTCTTCAGTGATGCTCAAGCCGAAATTTTGGAAATCCGAAATAACAGTAAACTTGTAAGAACTAAAAGCAAAAACAGAGTGCCAAAGACTGGAGTCAAATTCGTCTAAGGATCAGAGTTATGTATGAGGGAGATAATCCTTAATTTTGAAATGAATTTCTAAATTTTATCACAGAAATTAAATACATCCGTATTTTCAAGCTAGTAACGAAGTACTTAGCTACTGTGCTGTAGAGACCCTTAGCAAATAATAGTCCACCAGCAAAGGCCTCGACCATATGTAAATTGTCCAACACACACTGTGTGGATATGTCTTATGAACCTGCTTCCAGCTTTTCTGTCTCTTCGCACACGAAAATGTTTCGTAAGACCTGTTAGATGTAGGTTAATTGGTGTTACAAAACACATCGTACAGCTAAATATGTCATGTACGAAAATGCATGGAACGAGTCTGTAGTGAAGACAAAAGAAAGACAATTTGTACAAGTAAGAGTTTTGCGTACGAAAAGTCATTGAACGAATCGTCAATAAAAGTCGACACAGAAGAAAGCCAATTTCTACAAATAAAAGTCACGGATCAGTGAACGCAATGAATAAAACAACTAACTAAAATCTTTTAAATAAAAATTTTAAAAGAATAAAAATACCTCAGGTATATTTAATAAGTTGTAATACAAGAGCTCAACAAACCTTAAAACTAGAACTTGAGTTATTAAAGAGAAACTGGGTTAAATAGTCAGAGGTGGAGCTGCCATTACATAGCGCTACATGTAACACACTCACAACACCATAAACCATAAAGGGAGTAATCCGTAATCAGCTCAGTGTGCCATGAAATTCCTAATAATCGCTATCATAAAATATTTTCCGGAGATATGGTCATCCTGGTATGCCAGTTTCAAAAGAAATTTCCAAAGCAACACCTTTTTAAACTGGCTTTATAGATCACTATATGTAAAACTTACACGGTACCAATTTTGATTCACCAGATGCGCATTTCGACAAATAATGTCTCTTCAGTGATGCTCAACCGAAATGTTTGAAATCCGAAATAACAATGAAGTTTTAGAGCTATTCTAGGGGAAAACAGCGTGCCAAAAAGTGGAGTCAAATTCGTTTAAGGATAAGAGCTATGCGTGAGGAAGATAATCCTTAATTTTGAAATGAATTTCTAAATTTTATAACAGCAATTAAATATACATCCGTATTTCAAGCTAGTAACGAAGTACTTAGCTATTGGACTATATCCTTCCTCAACATGAAAGGCACAATAAGTTTTCAAGGGGAATCGTCCGAATCATTCAGTGCAATGGAGCAGGAATACATATTTGCACCATTGTTTGATAACTTTACCCACTGTCTACATGTATGTCACATATTAGGCATCAGATGGCAACAAAGATTGCGATTCAAGAACTGGAATCTCAAGTCACTCAGACATTTGAAAACAATTAAATTTCCGTCTTGAGTATGTCTGGATATATCATATAATAATTTCTTAATGAAAAGGTAAAAATATTATAGTGGTAAATATTAAACTCCTTTTTAAAAAAAACAGAACAAAACTATGACAAAAACTGTATAAAACACACCATGAGCATTTCACCTATGAAAGTTCGTACATGTATTTGCAAATAAGATCGTAATAACGGCAAGTTTGACTGATTAACAAACAGCATTGTTTTGAAAGTATACCACTTGTTTATAGAGATTGGTTATATATTGTTTAACGTCCCACTCAAGAATTTTTCACTTACGACTATATGGAGACGTCACCATTGCCGGTGAAAGACTGCAAACATTTAGGTATATGCTAGGAGCTTACAGCCTTTTAGCAGGGATGGGTCCTTGTCGTGCCACACCTGCTGTGACACGGGACCCTGGTTTTTGCGGCCTCATCCGAAGGACCGCCCCATTTAGTCAACTCTTACAATAGCAAGTGGCACTGAGGGCATTTTAAATTGGATCCCAAAGGAATATTTAAGAGAAGTATTACCTTTGACTGACAAATACATGTCATTCACTTTCTCATCGATGAGTTCTAATGCTTTTACGTTTTTTTCGGAATTGGTGAAGAAGTCCTTTAGTGTTTCATAGTTGCCCGGAGACAGCAACCCCTCTGCTTCCAATCGTTCAAAATCTTCAAACACTTTTTTTTCTTTTAATACAGAAAATTCACTTTTGATAATTCTTCTACAATACCACTTCCAACTGTTGAATATATTGTCACTCCAATCAATGTACCCCACGATAATCTGCAGTAGATTGTCATGTTGTTCCTTTAATCGTGTTTTTACACGTTCCTCGCCATCTCTATAACACCTAAATCAAATAGAATTTTCAAAAAATTTAGAAGGCATAGTTCAATTATTACTTTTTGATTTCGTAAATCTTCTCATTTAATACTATGATTATACTAGTTTGTGGGGAAAACACAGAAAAAGTACTACGCCAAGGTCTTTTATAGAGTCATGAAAATATAGTTTGTACTGAATGAAACCACTAGTTTCCGCAAAACTTAAAGCATATGGAAATCCTGTGGACACCTATCGTTGATGTATTCGTTTATGGTTTCCACAGTGTGTTAACCATTATACAGTTTCCTAATTTTCAATCAAATGTTCTTCTGCAGAAATTACAGGTTGTGACCCCTAATACTCGTTGCAATACTGAAACTAAGTTGAAACTGAATTCAAACTTTAGTTTTTACATAATTATACGAATATTTTAAAAGATTGCTACGCGTAGCCGTATGTCCCTCGCCGCAAAAAAAGTTGAAGCACAAAATTCCCTTAATTCCTGTAAAATTTGTAAAATCTAAATTATGGTGGAATATTATCAACTACATATTGTGACTAACAATCTTGCAAAATTTGAATAAAATTCATAGAGCAGTCTGTGAGGAGGTACATCGACAAAGTGAAACATGTACAAATTCAACAATATCTCATAACTCCAGTAAAAATTGTCGAATCAAAATTTCGGAACAATATAATCAACTACATATGGTGACTAACAATCCTACAAAATATGAACAAACTCCATTGAACGGTTTCTGAGGAGTTGCGTCCACAAAGTGTTCCTATAGTGTAGCATGTGCAAATTCAACAAAGCCCCATAACTCCTGTAACAAGAGTACCGCAAACGGTACATAATACGCACGTGAAATGCTTACATAGGGTGTTTTTCTTGTGCTGTAATTTGTATAACTTTGCTTCAGGTAGTACAAGCCATTATGAGGCTGTGACAAACCTTCATATGAACAAAGGGTCTTAGCTTAAAAATCGAGATTTCCTCAAAATGGGCAAAGTTCAACAACCTGTAATTTTTTCAAAAATGGAAGAAAATCAAAATCCTTCCCCAGATGCACATCTTCAATACCCATACAAACATTCCACAAAATAAGAAGATTCTCACTTGAAAACTGGGAGGAGTAGGGTAGACAAATTATGTACCCTCCATAGAATATTAATTTCAACAACCTGAAATTTTCTCAAAAATTGTAGAAAATCAAAATCCATCCCACATGCACATCTTCAATACCCATACAAACACTCCACAAAATAAGAAGGCTCTCACTTGAAAACTGGGAGGAGTAGGGCGGAAAAATTATGTACCCTCCATATAATAATTATTTCCAAATAAAGGGGCAAAACTCCTGGAAAAAAGGTCGAAATGGATCAAAATTGCAGTATGATCTAGAGTGACCCACAAAGAAGCTACACAGCAAGTTTCAACATGATAGGTAAAGGGAAATGAAATTATAAAGAGAAAACCCCGAACGAACGGACGGACGGACGTACAGACATCGCTGTACCATAATACGCCCCGTCTAAGGACGGGCGTATAAAAATTGTCGAATCAAATTGGCGGCGTAATACATGTATGATCAACTACACATGGTGACTAACAATCCTACAAAATATGAATAAAATCCATTGAGTGCTTTCTGAGGAGTTGCGTCCACAAGGTGAAGGGACGGACGGACGGAAGTCGGTATTTCTATGTCCCCCTTCCGCGTTGCTGCAGGGGGACAAAAATGGATAATCTTTTGCTCTGAACCTGACCTCGACTTTTGGAAGCATCGGAAGCGTTTTGTATGTTTCCATTGCACTGAACATAAAACATACCGCAGGGTCTTCCATATCGTATTGAACGTGAATGTTTACAGCGGACCAGCAGCTCAGTTTCGTGACAGTCGGGAGACTTCAATTTCTCCAACTTCACATATCTATGTAGCAACATTCCATAACCAAACGTATGAAAGGTGAAGATAACCATCAGTGATCAATCTAATAACTCCTATACACATTACAAAATAGACAGTTGGGCATACATGAATCCCTGGATATACAAGAGGTGGGATCAGGTGCCTAGGAGTAGATATCCTCTGTCGACAGGTCACACCCGCCGTGAGCCCTATATCTTGATCATTTAAACGGAGTTATTCGTAGTCAAAATCAGTGTGCCAAGAACGGCATAACAATCGGTATGAAACTCGTAAGCCAGCATTTGACCCAATGATGGGTTGTATTGGCAAACTATATTATTATAACGACCACATAATCTACGAAATGTTGACTTTAAACGAGAGTTTTGAAACCTCTGTAACATCAATTTGTTTGTCAGTAGCCTGAAAATGACCATACGCAGAACAAGCTCTTGCGTATCGAATCAGCTCACTTCAGGGATATAAACACCATATCAGGGCTTGAAACTAACTTTTATGTCGCCAGTCCAGCTGCACTGATAGTGTATAAGTCCACCAGAGTTTTTCAGATATGATTAAACATATTTCGATAATTTTATTAAAATAAGGAAATTTAACTTCATACGCCTCAGAAAATATTGTAACGTTTGTGTGAGATTTATATTTACTAATCTGGTTCATCTAATATCTACAGGTGCATTCTCCACTAAAATGTAAAATCCCATTTTGAAAATAATGAAAAATAAAGTTTTGGTTACAGCGTTCTTTCATAATTTTTTCAAAAAATGAATATATTGAGATCATTTCGGTATGAATGGGAAATTTTTACTGCTACTCTTTGCCGAGATAAGTTATGTCAAATAACCAAGTCCAGACAATAAAAACAACAGAAACGTGATGGGGGTAGGGTTTTAATATGTCCAGACATTCAATATCTATTAAGGCCATAATAAAAGTTATTAATTTTTCAAGTATGTGCATAAACATAGATTTGCTTACATATGCATGTCAATACCTAAGCATTATATTTCACCTGAAAATACGAATTTCAAATACGAAGAGAAAATTGGAAAGCCATTTTTTCTTGATGCATCATATTCCAATTACGATAGTTCAAAATAATTGACCTCCAGAAACCTAAAATGTATTTCAAATCATGACGTAGATAGTACACTGTCAGTATAACATTTGAATGGGAAAGATATTTGGCCACTAACTTCTCAAATACCCATTATACATAAGTGTGTAACGGTAACGTATCTGTTTCAGAAGGATATATAATAAAAGGAAGGAGATCTGGTGTACTTTAAATTCAAACAATGCATTATTTCTTACAGAAATTGATGAGTAAAGTTTGTATTTGCTTTTTTTTCCACTCATTTATTTCGATATCAAATATAGTGTACACTGTATCTTGATTCTAAAAAGTAATCTACTTATTTGAACGATATCTCCCATCTAGGCACCTGATCCCACCCCTGGTGTGTCCAGGGGTCCGTGTTTCCCCAACTATCTATTTTGTATTGCTTGTAGGAGTTATGAGATTGATCACTGTTCGTTATCTTCACCTTGTATCTAACGTTAAATAAATGACAGAAGATGTACAACCATTGAAATGAGAGGTTATTTACATATTTTCAATCATGAATAATAACATGAACCTGAACACAAATAAAAATTAACGAACAAAGAGGAGAAAAGTCAGTATCGCATCAATTATGAATATTATGTTTTTCTGTCTGTATTTTTACAGTACATTTTGGGTTTATTTTCCCCGACGAGCTATCAGTTTCCGCTCCGTCAAAAGTTGAGCAGGAACCCTACTTTTCTTGCCCCTTTTCCTTTCATTCTCTAGAAATGATGGATCATAGTAAGCTTCTTTCTTTCCTGGTACGCCTTCTGGATTTCTGCCTGTGTTTTTCCCATTTCTTACTATTCTGAAAAGTTTGAGTGAATCATTCAATTTCAAGCGTATTTTTCTCTCTATGCGTTAGAAATGAATAGTAATTATTAAAAACAACAAATAATGTTGAGGAATTAACCAAGTGTTTGATAATAATAGCACTAAATCCAACGAGAAACTAAATTTAAATATCTAAACAGATACGTTACCACTACGAACAGATACGATACCATCAATAATAGATGCTTGCAATGTACCAAATGACAGTCTACCATCTTAATTCTTTATAACAATGTTCATAATAAAGATAAAAAGCAAACTTTGTCATATTCATTGCTTTTACAAAGATGAATTTTCAGAAAATTCATGAAAAAAATTCTATATTTACCATCTGCCCATCTGCTGAGTTACAAAGTTTTAAAATCATGTTTACATCATCATTTGTTGAACCGGATACAGCATATTGTAACTAAGTTGAAGTTCAGAATGAAAACGAACTCTAAATATCCGTATTACAGCCATGAAAAGAACGATGGTAACGTATCTGTTTGTAACGTATCTGTTGATTAATCATGTTTTCCTTTAAAAAATCATTCAGTATCCATCATATAGAATAGAGTCGGTGTAAAATACATATACCTGCATAATCAAACAACTTCATGTAATCAATTTTGTGGTACCCTTCTTCTGATGCTGGATAGGCGGTAACGTATCTGTTGCAAACCGCGCGTCCAAATGCTGATTTTTAGTCTTTAATCTGGATTATTTATCATATCCCTTTTTCATGATGCAAAAACTTTAAGCTTATTCTTATATCTAATAAATATGCTATTTACATTGATATGAAAAATTGAAAAGAATGCTATCATATTTTTTTTGTAGAGGTTTAAAAATCGGTAACGTATCTGTTCGCGATCCAACGGACACCAGTTTCAGAACATTTTTTTTCGTTAAAATATAATTTCTTTGAAAAATTCAAAGTTACTTGCTAGACATTAGTTTTGTTACCTTCAAATAACAACAAGAAAGGACCCGAAAGTATAAAAATTATCAAAATTACCCTAACTGTAATAATTATCAATGTGAAACGGACACGGTGATTTTGCTTATTTTTCACATCTTATGAGTGCAGTACTCGGAGCAATGTATACTTATGTTACTATAATCATATTAGGATTTTGATACATACTGAATACATGTGTAAAATATACGATTTTATTAGCTAAAGCATTAAATGCATTTTTGAGGGCCGAGGACACATAAAATATGCAATTTAACACTTTAATGGAGAATGGACCTCCAGAGGAATGCCAAATGTCTGTTTAAGATTCAATAAGTTCATTTTCCAAAATGACGTTTGAGAAAATTGCTTGTACATGTACCATCGGACTGACTAAAACAAATGTCAGTCAGTCCGCCAGACTTTTAACCAGTCAGACTGATGTGCATATGTCAATTTCCAGCCCTGCATATGTAGGTCATAATGGAATATTGCTACGTAAATATGGAAAGTTGACGATGGGTGATCTGAAATCATCCCCTTTGTCATGAAATTAAGTTGATAGTTTGCCGTTAATATTCATTTTCAATAAAATATCTCGGTACGAAGCAGATGTAGGAAACTCCGTGGTGTATCTTATTTCGAGTTCACAGGGATATATTGAATCGGCATATGAATGAAAATTAACCAACTTCTTTACAAGCATTTCAATTCACCGGACCATTCCATCATGTCCATGAAGGTGGGGATTTTGGAAAAAAAATTACCATCACACAAATATCCAACATCAACGGATAATTCCGTTTGTCTGATCAAAATATAGAGCTAGAGGCGGGTGTGACCGGTCGACAGGGGATTCTTACTCCTCCTAGGCACCTGATCCGACCTCTGGTGTATCCAGGGGTCCGTGTTTGCCCAACTTTCTGTTTTGTATTGCTTATAGGAGTTATGAGATTGATCACTGTTCGTTATCTTTGCCTTCCATTAAGTACCACTTTTGTAGACAACGAGAAAATCACTGGATCATGACTCTACATGCTGCATTCCCATATGGATGCAATGATAATGTATATGATGAGTAAATTTGACTAGTCCACAAGGAAATAACGTGAATAAGATGGAAATCTTTTCAAATACTCAAAGACGGAAACGCAATCATGGATATCGTTCATATAAAAGACCAAGTATAAATGACGTCACGTTTGATTCTCGTTTACCTTACGTCAATAGACAGTTAGGTCCACATCATATTTGCACAAGACTTTACTCTGTTCCATTGAGATTTTTACATATGTTATTTGAAAAAGCCACAGCTAGTCTATACTTGGAGTTTTCAACACCTGAATATAGAATGAACTTTATGATTATTTCTTTAAACCACCACGGGTCATGGATGATATTCCTTCCGAATCATGCCGCCAGTTCCTTAAAGACCCAATTTTAAGTTAACACCCCCAAATTGTAAGCTGCCTGTCAATCAAACATTTAACAATAGATCTGAGGTGGAGTGACATATGCAGACACTGTGGTCTGGAGCTACCCCAGAGAGGTGTTTTAATAACAATTACAGCCAGTATCTACAGGCATTCTTTAGATCTTGAGGAAGCCCAGTATACCCGCGTTTTGATAGCATTGATCTGTCCTCAACTGCTACTTTCTTGTAATTTAATTGTTTTTAAACAAAAAAACTGAACAATGCAATTTCAGTATAATTCTAATCCCTCCCTCTATATACATGTACATGTATTATAAAGTACTCAGAAATCAAACAATGATTTGCACAATAATATCTAAAAACTTGTAACTTATTGAAATAATTTATGTCATCAATTTATGATACATGTACCTCTATATTTATAACATAAATTATTCACTGAGGAGAGAGAGAGAGGGGGGGTGTAGAATGTGTGTCAACTACCCTTAGGAATACAACCATTATTCAAACACTGTGACCACAGAAACTCTGCAGAGGTCCCTGAGACAGATCCTGTGTATATCAAAACTATAAAAAAGCAGGGACAGGTAGATTTCTACCATGTTCTATCTCTGTGTATTTCTTTGAGTGCCATGGGATATAGCAATTAACATCTTGGTAGACCCTGGCCACTCCAGGTAAATAACATCTGTTTAAATTAGGCTCCGCCTACATTTTCACTGACCGTAAGGTCGTGAGATGGGTCGTTAAGCTCAAATTTACAAAAAAAGGAACAGATGTCGTCAAAATACGCAACATTCTTCGTCATAAAAGAGTCCAGTCGTATATTCCAACCTATTTCAAGTTTACACCCTGTATTTCCTACAAATATACTTCTACTATTGCATTCAAACATTTTAATTATAACCAAACTTTGCAGTGCCTAGATATAGATCATGTTATACTTAATCCACCTACATGTTCTTGTTGGTCTATTTTGTATTGTTTATGTGAGTTATGAGATTGATCACTGCTCGTTATCGTCACCTTTCATTGATACTTTTTTGCTAGTTACACAAATATATTTCAAGGCAAACTCTTGCGTGTGAGTATTACGGTCTTATGACAGCATCTAGTATTTACTTAGTTCAGTTTTGTGATCTTTTAAACTTAATATCTTAAAAACCAACACAATTCATGTTATTTCATTATCCGACAACTCTTGTAACGTATGTCACTAAATTGTTTTCATTTTTAGGAAACTTAATTCCTAAAATTAGTTTAAATGTGTTTTAAATGAAACATTTTTGTGTCGTTTTCGAGTTTGAAAGCGATGAAATTCAAATCTTTACTTTCGATGTTTTAGGCCACCTCATGTGCAATATCATATGCGAGCTCGGTCGAGATTTTAAACCAGGTATTTCGTATCTGAAGGTGTAAAGCTATATAACTATTGTTGAACTGTGATGAAAAAAATAATATGAAAAGATTAAATAGAATAACAAATCATTACAATCTAGTATTGAAGTATATTTCTGGAGGTTTAGCTTGTGTACCTGAACGAGGAGGACATGAAACAACAACAGGGCTATTAACAGAGGAGTGGCCTGTACTGTTCACTAATAACTTTCTTTTCAAAGTAGATGTGTCATGAGAAACACTAGGTTCAGAAGTAAATCTGGAACCTGATTAAACATCCTGAAAAGAAACTGGATTATGAATTGTACTGGTATATCTATACTGCATAGTACCAGGTCCAACCCTTCTTTGGGGAACCACGAAAATCTGAACACAATCACTCAGATAATGTACAAACATCTGATGAAAATTTGTAAGGAAATTTATTTCGAAGTGTAATGTTCCGGAAAGGGTTTTACACTTGAGTTGTGTAAAGGTTGACTGGGGAAATTGACGATGTAGAAGCCGGGAAAAAAACACCCTGGGGTCAGAATCCCTACTTTGCGGATCATCAAATTTACAATTTTGTTAAAATAACCCTGAAGAAGATGTTGTTTAAGTCTTTTACACATAAACACCATAACCAAGTTTGGCCCCACCCTTGGGTCAGAACCCCTACCCCTGAGTTTACTCAGGTGACTTAAAAAGCACGTGCTGTGAAAATACATGTACAGTATACGTCTAAGTCTTTAAGTTTTGGTTAATTATAATACAGGTACAATAATTAACCAAAAGATCTACATATGTTGTGTAAAATCTTAATAAAGAAAGTAAAACCAACTAGTGCATTCCACTTTGCATATAATTTATACAATGGAAATATATAATTATTTGTCTCGAATATTAGATTCAGAAATGTCAACTTATTTCTGATCATGATAACTACACGTGTATATAATTATATACAATTTATCAAAATTTGGTGTATTGGTACATAAATTACATATATACCATATGCATCGAATACACAAATGGCTTTGAAGGCATGAAACTTAGGCAATGCATTTGAATCACGTGATATCGTCTTTCGTATAGATCGAGCTATTCCAGGTAGGCCATTGAGTTCATACAAGTTTCCGTAAAGGAGTTTTAGTAATTTTTGCTCATCTTTTTTTAATATCATAGATATCGCAATACGAAATCAAAACATTTTTAACAATATACAAGCACGGCCTCAATCATTTAACGGTACCTATTATCCGCACATATATTTCCAGTTCTGTAAAGTAGAGGCAGGGGGAGGTGGTGGAGACAAAAACGTATGAGAATTTCTATATATTTTATTCCTAGCAGAGAAAATAAGAAAGGATAATTCATAACTGTAATTACATCTCATTTCTTTTTCTCATTTAACACAATTTTTTTCCTTCTATTTTTATTTTCATACAACTCTCACGCAATCACCTATATTACAAATATTATCTTTTATACTTATATGTATGTGTATGCTGATCTATAGCTCTGATTATGTGTATGTTGTTCACCTTATATTTCATTATGTATAAAATTGTATATCTGATGTGCCAGAGCGCACAAAGAAATAAACTGAACTGAACTGAGAATTTCAGCTAATGAAGAAACCCCAAGCTTAGACTCAAGAGTTTGTGGCGAATGCATGCTCCAGGTAGCATTTAAATCAGAAATATAAAAATGTTAATGAGTTGAATCCAGTAAATTTTAACAGGAAACACGAAACATTATTATTTTTTTTTTATTTAATTAGGCCAAATGAAATAATATGTGTGGTTCCCGTTACACTACCTTGAAAAATAGGGTAGGTACATGTAGGTAGGTAGGGATTTTATTTTATTTTCATAATCTTTTTAACGATAGATTTTAGATGGAAACGCAATTTTCTTTTACATTCACTTCTTTGCATGTATTATTTATATATATGGTATGATGTACACCTATCATTATGGTAAATGAATAAGTATAGAAAAAAATCAGTGCATTTACCAAAATCATGTTTTTGAACTTGAAAGTAGGAAATGATATTTCAACCAGAGTACCAAGCCCTTCCAAGTTTTTAAATCTATCCAATTTTATTTAAATAAGGAGGGTGATTGCTCATTATTTTCGAACAACCTGAAATTTGCACTATTGTTTATGTAAGCACTCTTTAGTTCTAAGTCACTTTCTGTCTACTGTTAGATGGCCTGTAGTAAGTGTTTACAGCTTAGCATTTTAACGGTATCTATATATTGGCTATGAATGAACTTACAGTCAAGCTTCACCTGAAGAAAAATGGGTTATGAACCTATATGTATAGTGGTATACATTATGCATCCCTTCTCGTGAAAGAAAATCTTGAAACAAGAGGCCCAAGGGCCACATCGCTCACCTGAGTTACCTTGGCCCATATCTGAAGACTTTCCATATATATCTCCATGTAAAACCTTAGTCCGTATTTGTGGCCCCAACCCAGCCCTGGAGGCCATGATTTTCATAAACTTGAATCTGCACTATGTCAGGAAGCTTTCATGTAAATCTCAGCTCTTCTGGCTCATTGGCTCTTGAGAAGAAGATTTTTAAAGATTTTCCTTATATATTTCTATGTAAAACTTAGATCCCCTATTGTGGTCCCAACCTACCCCCGGGGCCATGGTTTGAACAAACCTGAATTTGCACTATGTCAGGAAGCTTTCATATACATTTCAGCTCTTCTGGCTCATTGGTACAGAAGATTATCAAAGCTTTTCCCTATATATTACTATGTAAATTTTGGTCCCCTATTGTAGCTCCAATCTACCCCCGGGATCCATGATTTGAACAAACTTGAATTTGCACTATGTCAGGAAGCTGTCATGAAAATTTCAGCTCCTCTGGTCCAGTGGTTCTTAAGATTTTTAAATGACCCCACCCTATTTTTGCATTTTTGTGATGGGTTAGAACAGGTCCTCAGTACCCCTTGCTTGTCGTAAGAGGCGAGTAAATGGGGCGGTCATTCGGATGAGACCGCAAAAACCGAGGTCCCGTGTCACAGCAGGTGTAGCACTATAAAGATCCCTCCCTGCTCAAAGGCCATAAGCGCCGAGCATTGGCCTAAATTTTGCAGCCCTTCACCGGTAATGGTTTTTAAGGTCATCTCCGAGGACCCGTGACATTCACACCTGATGCCGAGCCTTTGGCGATGGAACTGTCACTACCTGTTTTAACGACTTAGGTGTGTCTCTATGAGTGAAATATTCTCGAGAGGGACGTTAAACAATATTCAATCAGTCAATCTCCCCTTTGAATGGGGCATGGCCTTTTATTTGAACAAACTTGAAAGCCCTTTTTCCAAGTTCGGTTATAATTGGCCCAGTGGTTCTTGAGAAGAAGATGAAAATGTGAAAAGTTTACGACGACGATGACAACAGACAACGAACAATTTTGATCATAACAAGAGGCCCATGGGCCACATCCCTCACCTGAGTCACCTTGGCCCATATCTGAAGACTTTCCGTATATATTTGCATGTAAAACCTTAGTCCATATTATGGACCAAACTACCCTTTGCAAACTTGAATCTACACTATGTCAGAAAGCTTTCATGTAAATGTCAACTTCTTTGGCCCAATGGTTCTTGAGAAGAAGATTTTTAAAGCTTTTTCCTATATTTGTATGTAAAACTTTGAACCCCCCCCCCCCACTTGTGGCTCCATCCTACCCCCAGGGGCCATGATTTGAACAAACTTGAATCTGCACTATGTCAGAAAGTTTTCTTGTAAATATCACCTTTTCTGACTTAGTGGTTATTGAGAAAAAGATTTTAACTATATATTTGTATGTAAAACTTTGATCCCCCTTGTGGCCCCATCCTACCCCCGGGGGCCATGATTTGAACAAACTTGAATCTGCACTATGTCAGAAAGTTTTCATGTAAAAATCAGCTTTTCTGGCTTAGTGGTTCTTGAGAAGATTTTTAAAGTTTTTCCCTATATATTTGTATGTAAAACTTTGATCCCCCCTTGTGTCCCCATCCTATCCCCGCGGGCCTGATTTGAACAAACTTGAATCTGCACTATGTCAGAAAGTTTTCATGTAAAAATCAGCTTTTCTGGTCAAATGGTTCTTGAGAAGAAGATTTTTAAAGATTTGTCATATATATTTGTATGTAAAACTTTGATCCCCTATTGTGGCCCCATCCGACCCCGGGGGCCCATGATTTGAACAAACTTGAATCTGCATTATGTCAGGAAGCTTTCTTGTAAATCTCAGCTTTTCTGGCTCAGTGGTTCTTGAGAAGATTTTTAAAGTTTTCCCCTATATATTTGTGTGCAAAACTTTGATTCCTGCTTGGGGCCCCATGTTATCCCCGGGGGCCATGATTTGAACAAACTGGAATCTGCACTATGTCAGAAAGTTTTCATGTAAAAATCAGCTTTTCTGTCCCAGTGGTTCTTGAGAAGAAGATTTTTAAAGATTTATCATATGTATTTGTATGTAAAACTTTGATCCCCTATTGTGGCCCCATCCAACACCCGGGGCCCATGAATTGAACAAACTTGAATCTGCACTATATCAGAAAGTTTTCATGTAAAAATCAGCTTTTCTGTCCCAGTGGTTCTTGAGAAGAAGATTTTTAAAGTTTTCCCCTATATATTTGTATGTAAAACTTTGATCCCCCCTTGTGGTCCCATCCTACCACCAGGGGCCATGACTTGAACAAACTTCAATCTGCAATATGTCAGGAAGCTTTCAGGTAAATTTCAGCTCTTCTGGCCCAGTGGTTCTTGAGAAGAAGATTTTTAAATGACCCCACCCTATTTTTGCATTTTTGTGATTATCTCCCCTTTGAAAGCGACATGGCCCTTCATTTGAACAAACTTGAAAGCCCTTCACCCAAGGATGCTTTTGGCTAAGTTTGGTTGAAATTGGCCTAGTGGTTCTGGAGAAGAAGTCAAAAATGTGAAAAGTTTACAGACAGACGGACAGACAGACAGATGGACGCCGAACAAAATGTGATCAGAATAGCTCACTTGAACCTACGGTTCAGGTGAGCTAAAAAAAAGTGTGCATTATAGTCGGCGAAATATGGTAACTGATCTTGGAAATAGTCAAAAAAAATGTTTAGGGTCGGGGGTAAAAACTAGAAACGGTTGAGTAACCGAAACCCCACATATTTTTTATTTGGCCTTATAAATATAATGGGGGGGGGGGGAGGGCGTTAGCATATATATAGCCATTTCACTTCATCCTTTTCTGCCATGGCGGCTTCAGTCTTCCAAATATCTTTCGTACTTAGATATTTTATTGAACATAGATGCTAAGGGCAAACTAACAACTCAATTTTATAACAAACAGGATTGCTTCAGCTTCCCCATCGTAAACTTCCCAAATGTATGTACGGTAGCAATATTTCATTATCACTTGTATATGATGTTAAATATCTCTCGACTAATTTAATACCCAAGTGCTCGTTCTGCGTATGATCGGGTTTTAAAATCGAGGCAGCCTACTGACAAACAAGTCAATATTATTATAGAAGTATCCGCTATCGTGTTTGAAGTAAGCATTTCGCAAATTCTATGGTCGTTATAACGGTCTAGTTTGCCAATAGAGCCTATATCAATAATATATATATATATCAATAATATATATATATATATATATACACACACATGTATATATATGTATGCAAGTCATACAGCATCATTACAAACCAAGCCTACCGCCGCGGTAGGTTAGAGCGTTCGCCACGCATGCGGAAGGCCGCGGTTGGATTCCCGGCCGCGACAGACCTAAGCCATTAAAATAGGTAGTGACAGTTCCATCGCCAAACGCTCGGCATCAGGTGTGAATGTCACGGGTCCTTGGAGATGACCTTAAAAAATGGATGTCCCGTGTCGGAGTAGGAGTGGCACGCTAAAGAACCCTCACTGCTCAATGGTCGTAAGCGCCGATCATAGGCCTAAATATTTGAAGCCCTTCATCGGTCTTGGTGACGTCTCCATATGAGTCAGGCGCGGATCTAGAATTTTTTCAAAGGGGGGTTTGAAGAGGAAATGCAGGGGCGGATCCAGGAATTGCGGTTACGGGGGGCGCCACTTTATGAGGCGGAGGGTTTGGGGACCACCTTGAGGCCCCCAGTGGGTCCAGGGGGCAAAGCCCCCGAAAGCTCCTGGATTTTACAGATTTTATAGGGCTTAAAATATGTCTCCTATTTAAGTCATTTTTACTATTTTCTATCATTCTTGATAAGGTGAAATTAGTCAAATGACGCAAATTTTAAGGGTTTTTGGAAAAAATTCAGTTCTTCCAATGAAGTAATTCAATAAATCAAAAAGATTTTCAATTTTTGTCATTCATTTCTCCGGGAGTGGAAGAAATTATTGCTCCTTTTATCGTTTACTACATTTGTCTAAACAATATACCATGATTTACCTTAAATTTGAAAATTTTAGGGGGGGGGGCGCCAGCTGCGCACCCTTAAATAAGGCACTGAAATGAGAGTTGTTATAACGTACGTTAACATAGTTAAATGACAACTTAACAGAAATGCTATCAATTTGTATTTGTAAATTCAAATTTGGATTAATGTTATTGTATAAATATCAGACGTAAATCTATCACTCTTGATTCTAAAACGAATCCTGTTTTAAAATGCATTCCGATTTACTCCCAGTAATTCATTTTTTAAAATATATAAAATGAAATATTACAGATACAAGCTATACAAGATTGCTACACATAGCCATGTCCCCCACTGCTGCAAAAAAGTTGAAGCACAAAAGTCCCATAACTCCTGTACAATTTGTCGAATCAAAATGACGGTGCAATATGATCAACTACATATGGTGACTAACAATCCTACAAAATTTGAATGAAATCCGGTGAGCGGTTTCGGAGGAGTTGCGTCCACAAAGTGTTTCTATAATGTAGCATATACAAATTCAACAAAGTCCCATAACTCCTGTAAAAATTGTCGAATCAAAAATTCCGGCATAATATGATCAACTACACATGGTGACTAACAATCCTACAAATTATGAACAAAATCCGTTATGCGGTTTCAGAGGAGTTGCGTCCACAAAGTGTTCCTATAGTGTAGCATGTACAAATTCAACAAACTGCCATAACTCCTGTCAAAATTGTCGAATCAAAATGGCAACGAAATATGATCAACTACACATTGTGACTAACAATCCTACAAAATATGAACAAAATATGTTAAGCGGTTTCTGAGGAGTTGCGTCCACAAAGTGAAGTGGGACGAACGGACACAAGGACGGACGCACGGACACCGGTATTTCTATGTCCCCTTCCGCGTTGCGGTGGGGAACAATAAAAGATAATTTGAATTATCATCACCTGATAGAAATGTTGACGCACACAATTGTATAAACAATTTCCATCGCCTAGGATTTTAATAACGCTATAGTCATTCACTCACTCTCTCTCTCTCTCTCTCTCTCTCTCTCTCTCTCTCTCTCTCTCTCTCTCTCTCTCTTTCTAGATCCGCCACTGCGAGTGAAAAATTATCGAGCGATTAGTAATTTTACTAAAATTGTTTAGCCGGAAGCTACTTTGATGACCCTCTACGTTACAGGGGTCATTAAGACCTTTTATGTCATCGTGTACACACAGGTCACGTGCTACCCACATCAAGTGTTAGCTTGATGACGCGACCTCTAATTATAGAATGCTTTTATGTGGTTAAAACGAAAGTGCTTTTTGTACAAAGTTGAAATAGAACAAATATTTCTTCGGCTTAGGTTTTAAAAAACTAGGAAATCGATAACATCACTTTACCTGCCAATCTGTCTCTCTTTATCTCCCAGCATGGCATATCTATCTAACTCTAAATATGACATATCGCCTGTACGGTTTCGTACATTGAATTGCGTAATTTGTGAAACTTTCCTCTAAAAATAGATTGAGTGGAATTCAACATTGAACCCGATCAAATAGTTGGCATAATCATGTTATTCGCTCCGCGTATCGAATTAATTTGACTGAAATAACTGTTGTAATACATTTAAAGTTAATTATAAATAAAAATATAGATATATGTAATGTAGTTTAAAATTGTATAAGTTATAAATATTCCTCAATGCAAAGTAGGGATGTACGTAATAAGTAGGTAATATGGGGATGGGGGTGCAGGAAAGAAACTTTAACAGCAAAAATACAATAAAGTATAAACGTTGCAATTAAAAATAAGTACCATAAATTGGACCCAACCTACCCCCGGGGGCCATGCACTCTGGCTCATTGGTTCTTGAGATTGATGATTTTTTAAATATTTTCTCTATTATTCTCAAGTAAAACTTTGATCCCCTATTGTGGCCTATTTTACAGCATGGGGATGCAGTTTTCTTATTGCAATTTTCACATCTGCCGTATGCCTATATCTTGATCAGGTAAACAGAATAATCATAAGTCAAAATTAAAGAACAGCCTAATTTCAATTGGTATGAAAGACATCAGACAACACTCGACCCAATGGCAGGTTGTTTTGCAAATTAATTGTTTTAATGACCATACAATTTGCGAAATACACACTTTGAACGAGACTGTTGGAGCACATATAACATGAACTTGTTTGTCTGTAGCCTGCCTCGATTTAAAAACTGATCACACGCAGAACAAGCTCTTGGGTATCGAATCAATTGTGAAACATTAACACCATATGCAGGTGATAATGGAATATTGCTACATAAATATGGGAAGGTGACGATGGAGAAGATAAAGTCATATGTTGAGAAAGTTATAACGACCATAGAATTTACAAAATGCTGACTTTGAATGAGACTGTCGAAACCCCTGTGTCATCAACATTTCTGTCAATAGCTTGCCTCGATTTTTAAAAACTGACCATACGCAGAACAAACTGTTGCAAAAATCTTAAGTAATGAAATGTTAAGATAACGAAGAGAGTGTTTGCCCAACTGTCTATTTTGTATTGCTTTTAGGAGTTATGCGATTTATCACTGTTCGTAATCATTACCATCACTATAGTTGAAAGAAAATGAAGAGGAAGAACAAGTAGGTGGATTAAGTATAAGATGGTCTATATCTATGCACTGCAAAGTGTGTTTATAATTAAAAAGTTTCGATGCAATAGTAGAAGTATATTTGTAGGAAATACTGGGTGTAGACTTAAACTTGAAATAAGTTGCAATACACGACTGGACTCTTATATGACGAAGAATGTTGCTTATGTTGACAGCAACTATTCATATAGAATATAAATTTGAGCAACTGGCGGTATGACTTGGAATTCATGACTCGTGGTGGTATAAAGAGCCTGTGATTGGCAAACTCCATAATCATAGAGTTCAGTCTATATTCAGGTGTTGAAAATCTAAGTATAGAATAGCTGTGGCTAATTGGAATAGCGTGGGTGAAACTCTCAATGGAACAGAGTAGTTGTGACCTCTCTAGAGACAAAAAATCTAGACAAACTAATTTCATAGGCCTCGATGTTCTTATGGTCACCAGTTCAGATCTAGGCTGTTCTCTGGTCTTACTCCTGATACACCTACCACACTGTTCTACCTTATCCCTGATATCAGAATCCATGCTTAACCAGTAAAATCACTGCATAACTAACCAACTGGTGTTTTCTCTGCCCTGATGCACTACACCATCTAGTAAACCTTTCATAAGCAAATACATCATACTCTCTAGTGCTGCTACGTGTTGTATCTCGGTACTATCCAACTTTGTATTTCTAAATAGTACACCTTTTCTAATCTCAAAATTCTTTTTCTCCCGCATATACTTTCTAACTTTGGCAGACTCTGTATCAGATTCATCTCTAGATAAAAGTAAAGACTTTGCCCAACTGAGAACAATGTCATCATCCTACTAGTTCCTCCATTTGACTGTTGACGATTTGGTTTCCGCTACATTGTGGTTCAGTCTCCCCGTGTCTATCATTAGCTATTTTCGGCCAATGGTTACACTGGGGGCTGCCAGTCGAACTACTCTGATCACACCTGGAAACATTTGGAGGTTGTAAGGTCTTCCTGGATAAAACATAGGCATCCTGATGTGATTTACCAGGCCTGTAATGTATCTAAAAATTGTAATTGATCAAAGCAGCCAGCCAGCGGTGACCTGTAGCATCAAGCTTGGTTGTTGGAGTGACGTAAGTCAGCGGAGTATTGTCTGTCTGTACTTCAAGACATAATTAACACACAGAATAATGTTTATCTATTATATATACAATAAAATATGATAAAACGATAAAAGATATAATTAACACACCGAAGAATGTTTATCTATTATATATACAATAAAACATGATAAAACAATAAAAGATATAATTAACACACAGAATAATGTTTATCTATTATATATACAATAAAACATGATAAAACAATAAAAAAAATATAATTAACAAACAGAATAAGTTTATCTATCATAAATACAATAAAACATGATAAATCAATAAAAGACATAATTAACACACAGAATAATGTTTATCTATTATATATACAATAAAACATGATAAAACAATAAAAGATATAATTAACAAACAAAATAATGTTCAATCAGACACAAACAAACAACCACAAATCTACTGTGTCAATACACAGTTTAGTTACACATCACAAACACTGCTGTAATTAACACATAGCTGTAATTAACACACTGCTATAATTAACACACTGCTGTAATTAACACACAGCTGTAATTAACATACTGCTGTAATTATTACACAGCTATAATTAACACACAGCTGTAATTATCACACAGCTATAATTAACACACTGTTATAATTAACACGCTGCTGTAATTAACACACTGCTGTATTTAACACACAGCTGTAATTAACACACTGCTGTAATTAACACTGTGTTTAGAGATGTAATTGACAGATTTTCAAGATGTACATCACTTATTAACACTAATCCACACAGAGCTGTAATAAACACTATGTTGGTAGATTTAATTAACAGAGTGTTGAGATGTGTAATTAACACTATGTTGAGATGTGTAATTAACACTATGTTGAGATGTGTAATTAACACTATGTTGAGATGTGTAATTAACACTGTGTTTGTAGATATTGGACTTTCTTCACTTTAGCAGTTCCTAATTCAGCCACAAAGAGGTTGTCGCTAATGTTCACACATAAACCCCATGGGCGTTCTAAATTCTGAATGTCCGTCCAGATCTAGGATGTGGATACGGTTATTGGTTGCACCACTCTATTAATTTTGCCTATATGTTCTTACCAAAATTACTCACCTTTGACCTGACCCTGCTGCCTTAAAGTAAACTTCTCAGAAGTTGTACTTTCACATCATGTAGTACAGTTCTTAATGAGCATTTTCATACCAAAAAATACATACCCATCCAGCAAGGCGTGAGAGTTTGTTTACATCGAAGTCAAGCACGTGCAAAATCAGCTGGTCAAAAGCCAAATCACCCACCTCTACAACAAAAATTCAAAAAAATATTTAAATCCTTCTTTCATGGTTTTTACTCACAAAATTTCAAACACAATACTTGAATTTACATCTCATAAAAAATTGGAGAGCCTACCTCATAAGGAAAGTCCCATAAAACATGCAAAGTTCCAGGAATTATTTTCTTTCGGCCATGATTCGACGTGAACCTCCACATAAATAGAGTGATGCAACCTGCAGTTGAGGTCTGCTGTCAGGATGTGACTCTGGCTGTCCTTAGTGATGCCGTGTGGATCAAATGATTGCTCGGTATTAGAGGGATGACCAGTGTATCTAAATCGGAGTTTTCCTGACTGATTGACCATCACTACTGCTCTAGCTGACCGGTCAGCCACACAGATATCCAGGTTCCTATTCTCACTGAGGTATTTAGTATAACCAAATGAATAGAGAGGACGACCCTGATCATCAAACTGAATGGTGTGTGTCTCTGTGGAGCCAGAGTAACGCACAACTTTGGATAGTTTTCTATCATCACTGAATCATGGTAACCAGAAAATCATCAGAGGTGGTACTGCAGACATGGAGAGGTCTCCACCCCTGTAGTGTTATCACGGTCTGTATCGGTTTATTCTTCACTAGGTTTACATTTTTATTATCAGTATAAACAAGATCTCCGTCCCGTGTCACTGCTATGTCCCGTGGTTCGTTCCCTGACTCGGTTTGTATTGATGTCAATAGTTTACCCTAGAGGTTGAGAAGCTTCATGAT
Source organism: Ostrea edulis (assembly GCF_947568905.1). NCBI lineage: Eukaryota > Metazoa > Mollusca > Bivalvia > Ostreida > Ostreidae > Ostrea > Ostrea edulis. The sequence goes on along the minus strand of NC_079170.1, from coordinate 18,826,946 downwards.
TTCGTTACTCCCGCAAGTCCTAACATTGTATAGTAATTCATACCCAGTGTCTATGGTGGCGGTGAGTCACGGTTCATCAAGCAGTGGTTTGACTGGAGGAGACGATACAGCTTCTGGTGACTTCATTGTGTAGCCTTGTTCACAGAACCAACCATTTTATTGAGCTGATCTTTATCTATTTTGGAAGGAGAGAAACTTGGTAATGTAACTCGGACTTAAGGAGGTAATTGTCGGAACTCACCATTCCTAGATTTGTAAGTAGACTTTAGAGAGACGTCCTTGGTGTTCATTATTTTCTTCAGGTCCTCAATGATCTTTCTAAGTTCCGTAATTCTCTGTGTAATTCCATCTGTGTTTTTATCTAAAGCAGCCATGTGTTTATTTTTCATCTCCTCGATGTCGGATTTTTGACAATGGCGGTGATCTCCCGGTGTAAGACTTCTCCTTGTTGATCGGCTGCTGTTGTCAATTTCCCGTAATTTGTTTGTAACTCGGATTTCTCAGTTTGGGCATCGGAAGCCATTTCTTTACATCGGGGATAAATTTTGATCTCTAGTTCCTCTAAATCTTTTTGTAAACTTTCCGTTTTAGAGCTGTTTTTGTCCAGAACATCACATAAATTATGTCCTCTATGTTTTTTAGACGCAGGTAGAACAGACAGGAACGTCATATTTCTCACAGTAAAGTTCGCTATGTTTATGACATTGTGGTTTTTCGATGAATCAGAAACGTGTTTCTTAACACAGGCCTTGCATGAATTTAGGTTACAAAATTCACTGTGACTCTGTAGGGGAACAGTTTCACAGAGGTCACACAGTAGGACGGTCTGGGCACTGCGCCGGGGATGCAGCATTTCTGGTGTCTGAGTCACATAAGTTCATTGTCAGTTATAAAAAGAGAAAACTCAAACATGTTTACAGATTAAATGATAATTATACAAGTTATGATTAGAACGTAATATTAAAACTAGTCATTATATTTAATTTTCTTGCATACAATGAAAATATGATCAGTAATAGATATACCAAAGACACAACCCCTCCTTCATCAAAACTGCATAAATTAGGATCAGTGAAACCAGATCTTTCACATTAATTATATTTTAATCATTTAAACAAGTATCTCCTCCATTTTTTTACGGCACTGACTGCAATATTTGTCACACCCGTAAATCTAATATGACCTCCCTGATATTTCGACCTTCTGTCTACAGGTTTAGTCCTGTGGTTTAATGGCCTCCCTGATATTTCGACCTTCTGTCTACAGGTTTAGTCCTGTGGTTTAATGGCCTCCCTGATATTTCGACCTTCTGTCTACAGGGTTAGTTCTGTGGTTTAATGACCTCCCTGATATTTCGACCTTCTGTCTACAGGTTTAGTCCTGTGGTTTAATGGCCTCCCTGATATTTCGACCTTCTGTCTACAGGTTTAGTCCTGTGGTTTAATGACCTCCCTGATATTTCGACCTTCTGTCTACAGGTTTAGTCCTGTGGTTTAATGGCCTCCCTGATATTTCGACCTTCTGTCTACAGGTTTAGTCCTGTGGTTTAATGGCCTCCCTGATATTTCGACCTTCTGTCTACAGGTTTAGTCCTGTGGTTTAATGGCCTCCCTGATATTTCGACCTTCTGTCTACAGGTTTAGTCCTGTGGTTTAATGGCCTCCCTGATATTTCGACCTTCTGTCTACAGGTTTAGTCCTGTGGTTTAATGGCCTCCCTGATATTTCGACCTTCTGTCTACAGGTTTAGTCCTGTGGTTTAATGGCCTCCCTGATATTTCGACCTTCTGTCTATAGGTTTAGTCCTGTGGTTTAATGGCCTCCCTGATATTTCGACCTTCTGTCTACAGGTTTAGTCCTGTGGTTTAATGGCCTCCCTGATATTTCGACCTTCTGTCTACAGGTTTAGTCCTGTGGTTTAATGGCCTCCCTGATATTTCGACCTTCTGTCGACAGGTTTAGTTCTGTGATTTAAATGTCCGGTGTCAGTTTGTAAGCTCTGTCTTAGTGTCTAGTTAACGTTCACCACATCTCCATGATAGCGGAACCGTGCGACTGTCGGACGAGCTTTCTCACTTTCAAAGCTTCCAATGCCGTGAACATTCCCTAACTCTACATTGTTCTCTATTCCTAATTCGTAATAATTAAAGTTCCGCAATTTCCCTTCTGAGTATGTGATTTCTTTCGTTTGAGGAACGAATTAGACAAATCAATTTCTACTTGGTAATTATAATGAATGGATTATTCCGGATATTTCAAGTTTTCAATTCGAGTTCCTGTATAGGTATGTTCAGTCATGTTCTGACAACACGTTTAAATCTTATACTAATACTAACTTGTATTTACATTTATGTAATTATAGTACGTTGTATTGTTACAACATTAAAGCTGTTGTGTGTCGTTGCTAGTCCATTTAGTGTGTTATGTTGTTTTTATTACTGATCTTATATCAGAAATGAATGGGTTTTAAAGGAGAACCTCATTGTTTGACTTCCCACCAAGTCCAATGAATACCAAGATATTTTTCATAGATCTGCATTTTAAATCCAACACTGACTCTTTTAAACTGGTAATGTCTCTGCTTATGTCACTATTCTCACTGTTTTCTTTCAACATGCTACTAAAAATCTTTACGGACAGCGGGTCGGTGTAATGTCTTCATAGGTGTAACGTCCTGATTGACCTGATGGGTAATAATTCTATCTACACTAAAGCATATTTTAAAAATATGATATTTTAAGATTTCTTCTGATTAAATTTATGTTTTTCTTTCTTCAAATAATTTTTAAAAATTTAAATTGTAAGTATTTGAATGCATGATAATTCACCATTTGCAAACCCGAGGGGTGTAATGTCCTGATGAGGCATTTCTACAAAAATTCACGATGTTTCATGTCACATTGGATGTGCCGCGGAAATTCAATTCTGCGTGATTCTTACGTGGAATAGCACTTACAATTATTTTTTTTTAAAAGTTCTTAAAGACGCGCATATGAACAATGACATGACGTCACAATTCGCAAAACAATTGGACGTCACAATTTGAACGTATCGTAGTTACCGTAGCTCGATATCGCATATAGCTACAAAATGCCGGGGGAGAGAGTGACTCCCTCCGAAGTGATCCGAGTCTTGAAATGTGGAATTTGCTGGGGATTTTTCAACAAGCCACACACTCTGAAATGTGGTCATAGCTTTTGTTTAAGGTATGCAATTTGTCATTGAATGTGTGTGCTAACGTATTTCGAATATTACCCTATATCCAAAATTCAAAGCCACCAACTCAGACCGTGTCACCAGAATTAGCAGTAATTCGTTAAATCCTGTTTACCTATTCTGCAAGTAAGTATACTAAGTATTTCAAAGAAATCGGTATATAAAAGAAAAAGTATCTACCCATGGGAAAGATCTACCCATGTACCCATCGATTCAAACACTAAGGGTCGGGTATGGTGGCTGATTTGTGCCACTTTACAATTTGTCGTCTTGTCGTCATTTCGAGGCGAAAAGACGACAAAACGATAATTAGCGACTTTTCGCCCCGAAATAACGAAAAGACGACAGAACAAAAATTCGAAAAGATAACAAACAAAACCCGCAAATTAGCGACCTACCTCGTAATTTGTCGTCTTTTCGCTTGGCGTTTTGTCGTCTTTTCGAGGCGAAAAAACGACAAAACGATCACTAGCGACTTTTCGCCTCGAAATAACGAAAATTCGAAAAGACGACAAAATACAGATAATAATAATTCAATTCCATCAAACATAAAGCCCCTGTTAACCTTTTAGTTATATCATATGTTATGAAATAAATCTGTTAATTCCTCTTACTAAGGTCATAAACTTCACCTTAGTTTTCATTGATAGATGTTTCAATTTTTTCCGCTGTATCTCTTCAGGTTCAACACAGGTACATGTACGAACTTTCACATTGTATTTGAATTGATTCCAAATGTGTCAAACCTTCCAGATTTACCGGACTCGTTCGCACGATACATAAATGTAAATTATACCAAGTGTAGAATCTTTGAAATATCTAGTTCGATTAAAAGCAAATTTGATTTAAAAAGGGAAAATTGTTGAAAAAAAATTATTTCTTCTTTTTCACTGTTGTTGTGGGGGAGGAGTGAAAATCTTCTATTCATTGGATAGAATCAATTTTTTTTTCTTTCTTGCTGCCACATCCGGAATAAAGTAATACAATTTGTAATGGGCTAAATTATAATTCAAGTCTTTTTAGTATATTTATTTATTCATTTTTTTTTTCTTTGAAACAACATACTGTCGCAATCGGGGGAGGGTGGGGGGTCAGAAAATGACAAAGCCGGGGAAAAGGATGTACCCACAGTCGACTGCTTAATATTTTTTATAGTAAGGTGCATTGTATAATGGTTTTAAAATACATATGCATTAGAATGAAGAATATGAAACGGTGGATTCTGAGGATAAGTTCCCGTTCTCTCTGTAATTTCTGTTTCCCTTGTTCATAATAAGCCTGTTCATTTTATAAAATACAGACTTCCTCAAAACATCACTGCATACAATATTTTCCTTTTTCTGTTCTGTTTTGTTCCGTTTTTCGTTCCGCGTTTTAGCAACACCCGTATAAAATACAGATAACCAGCTACAAGCTATTATATATAATTCTCTATCAGGTTTATTCAGATGGCGAAGAGTCATAGGCTTTGAAATTCCAACCTTCATTGTCAGTTTTCCCCAATTAATTTACCTTTGCAATGCAAAATACGAATACTTTCCAGCTGGGCGTTTCCTTTGAAAACCATACGGACTGAATTCAGACTTTCATATATTTGATATGCCATCCATTTTCAGATATCAAGGTTTTAAAAGGAAATCAGCTATTTATACATTTTGATTCGAGGTCCTATGGAATTTCAACATTTGCATGAATACCTTAAGAAACGAAGTCAGTGTTTGCATTAGATATCTGACTATACACGTGACGAGGAGTGGTGTATAGGATCTCCCATGATTTGTGGTTTGATGTGATTTATATTTAACTCGTGTGTTTTCTATCCCCGAGCCTTGGCGAGAAACCCGAGCTTTGGCGAGGGGATAGAAAACACAAAGAGTTGAATATAAATCAAATCAAACCACAAACCTTGGGAGATCCTACATGTATATACATTTCATATATACCCCTTTAACCAGTTGATATCACTCATACGATATCGTTTCCGTATTCCACACTTTGTATTTCTTCGCCGCGTAACGTAATGTACATGTATGTAACCCAAAATGTTCAAGAGCGAATTCTGACACCTCGGGTCAATGATCTTTAGCTATCTACAAATTATATTTAGCAAAGGCTCGGCGATAGAAAACACAACTCGTTGGATAATAATTATATCCAACCACAAACTATAAGAGAACTAAGGATATCCTATACATACGTATATACATGTATCCACTAATGATAATTGTTGCCTTAACAATGTGTTCGCAAATGAAAAACAAAATCAGTATCAGCTGATGCACTATCAGGTGGTTTTCAGCAAACCGGAAATTGAATCATGTGACCGATATTTTTTTTCTATAAAACTCAATTTCTAGATACATTTGTAAATCACCATTCTTGACCTTTTATGATTAATCGTTCAATAATGAAAAAATAAAAGTTTCCTTTAACAAACAATTTATCCTATTTAATGGTTAATTTATGATAATACATAATTAATGATATATAATATTGATAATAATAATATATGTCCATGCATTTCATTTTTCTTTTTCAGATGTCTTTACAGAGTCTGTAAAGTTGCTCGAAATAACCAAGCGAACATCCTGCTTTCTGCACTAAAGTTCCCGTGCCCCACGTGTAGATCACCCACACGTGTTCGATATGTCTTGCAGCGTAACGCATGCGTCAATTTCGCCATTCAGGAGTATGTCAATCACTGGAAGAAAGAACGAAGTCATGTAAATTAATCTTATTTGTTATATCAACAGTCTGATTACACCCCCCCCCCTAACACTACACTGACGAGTCATGTAAATTAATCTTATTTGTTATATCAACAGTCTGATTAAAACCACCCCCTCCTCCTTACACTACACTGACGAGTTATGTAAATTAATCTTCTTTGTTATATCAAGAACCGATGAATTCATGTAATTTTGGTTCTTTGATTGTAATTTCAAAATCATTTACTTTAAACATTATCATAAGAACCAATTTTGAAATTGGACAAATGTATCGTACATGTATATATACGTGTACGTGTATCCCTGAGAAATGTTAAGGATTGATTCTTCTTTTTAAGGTTCGAGAAATGTTTAAATTGAGAGTGAGGTCAGTTGGATGCCAGTACTCATTAAGTGAAGAACAAGACGCGCGGTTTAAATCGGATGACCCGCACTCCCCTTCAGCCACAGAATATAATCACGTGACCACGAGACTAGATGTATCCGCCTTTCTATCCGATGTGGGAACCAGTGTGTCTTCTGCTTCAGTCGCAGACATGTCGGAGGCGGACAGCGAAATGGCAGTGGATACCTCCACCGATGATTCCGACGACCTTGACATTCGTGTAGGAAACCGTGGAGGTCGAGGTCGTTCAAGAAGTCAAGGAATGGATGGCGCTTACCAGAACTTTGTTGGAGACATTGCTTACACGTTTAGGGATATGTTCCGCTCTCCGAACCGCTCCATCATGGCACTGATTTGGTGCGGCTACACGCTCTCTATGATGTTGATTGGCAGTGGGTTTTTCCCGTACATGGTTCTCTACAGTGTTTTGTTCTTACTGATATTGTACGCAGAGACTATCCAGCAAAGAGACAGATGATGAAAATTAAATCCAAAATATTTATTTTTCGGGGGGGGGGGGATTTTGTGAAAAGTTATGAATACATGTACAAGTGTGAGCCCTGTAAATCCTAGAGAAATAGATGTGCACTTTCAAAGATTTTTTTTTTTCTTTCTTTCTTTGGAAGAACTCCCTGAGCCATGTTTCCCAAACTTCCAGTTCTTTGACAGTTGGATACACAATACACACGTCAGATCCCACCAATTATATTTTGTCCTGGTGAAGTTTGATGATCGTACATTTTAACAACAGTTTCCAATCACGGATTTAATTTGATTGTAAAACAGAGTGGAGTTCCCACACTACAGATTCCCACAATTCCATTACAGTGATACGAGTTGTCTGCCCTTAATCCCCATCCCTTCCTCATCTTCCGATTAAACCACTCTGTGATTAAACCTATACCCAACCCTCATTTCTATATTACTTCCTACATGTATGTATAAGTATATTATGGGCCCTTTCTGATCGTCTCACTTCGAATTTCCTCTATAGCCTTTATTTACATCATACCCATGACTCGATCGACAAGGCAATGTATTCGCGCATATTTGCAGTGAGAAATTCCGATTGATAACGAATTGCAACTAAAGTGCACCCCCCCCCCACCCTTCTTTTAAAAATGCAGTACCATTTGTCATCGAACATTATTCGTATTTAATGAATTCAACTCTCAATGGTCTCAAACATTCATATATTTTCCAAAGAAATGGAAATTGCTACCAGAAGCACAAGTGAAGCAAGCTTTGGCCAATAAAAAATCTTTGATTACTATATGGCAACTGGCAGAAGTTTTAGCAAATATACATGATTACGAATTTAAATTCTTAATCTTTCCCATGATTACAAATACTGCCAATGGGGAATATGTATCGAAAGCCAAATCAAGATAAACTCAAATAATTGAAAATACAAATATCTGTAATTATTTTAAGATATCATCAATTCAATTATTGAGAAAATAATTGATATGATGTACACATTAATTCAATTGAAGAGAGCAATATTTGATTTGATGCGAGTAATAATTGATTTGATGAGTGCGTCAATGCGGTGGAATGATTGCTCGCAAAATTTGATTTAGAGCTCAGTATAAATGATTTGATGATATTTTTTTTTAATTTAATAAAAGAAATTCTCAATTACATGTATTTACAACAAAGTAATTAACTTGTTGACATGAAGATATCTCTAATTGGATATAGTTGCTCTCTCTAAAAGAGTTATTGCGAGCGTCAATTAAATTAATGATATGATTAATCCAATTGAAGAGATCAATAATTCAATTAATGTGTGTGTTAATTGAATTGATGCACGTATTAATGGAATTATCGCTCTCTTCGATTGAATTGTAGCGCGCATCAATTCAGTTGTTGATATCATCAATTCATTTCAAGAGAGGAACAATTCAATGATAGCGCGCATCAATGGAGCAGAGTAAGCAATGCTACCACCAATTTAATTAATGTGTGCAATTAATAATTCAAAATTAAAGATAAGTGATTATTTGCAGAGATCTGTAAATGAATTAAAGATATCATTAATTAAATTGAAGAGAGCAATAATTGAACTAATGCGCGCATTGTATCAATTATTGCTCTCTTCAATTGAAGTGTAGTGCGCATCAATTCAATTGTTGATATCATTAATTCATTTGAAGAAATCATTAATTCAGTTAAAGCGTGCGTCAATGTAGCTGAAGAATTAATGCTATCATCAATTCAATTAATGCGTGCAATAATTCAGAATTGAAGATATCATTAATAATTTGAAGAGATCTTTAATCAAATTGTTGCGCACATCAAATAAATTGATGATATCTTCAAATAATTGAAGATATCTTCAATATATTTGAGTTTATGTTAATTTGGCGCTCCATAAAAATGTAATAATGAATGAACTGATCAATTGAAGGATGAACGGAGCCCCCTCCCTCCAATTTAGGAATACGAAGTTTGGACAAAAGAGACATTTTAGGTTCCTTTTCTGCTTGTCAACAATTGTAGAAGACAATTTCTCCTCCGACTGTCCCTATACACTTTGAAAAACGTTGCTGTGTGTTTGCGTACTATTCTAAATCTTACCTGGAGGAAGGGCAGTCTCTGATACAAAGTTCAGAATGCAATGGGTCTTTTCCAAAGCCTATAGGTAATAAACCTACGTTGTTTATGTGTTGTTTCAATGTTGTTGTTTTGTTTTTAATTTCTTGATGAAAGCAATGGCCGTTAACAAAAAAAAAACAAAAACAAAAACAAAACAAAAATAAAAAAAAATTGTACATTTATATATTAATTCACTAAATCGGGGGTCTTACAGAATACAGCTATAACATTTAAGAGGTTCTGGGTCAACTCACGTATATTCTGTCTAATCACGAAGTCATTAGACAAAACATACAACCAATTAAACATTCTCGGGCCTATATACAATATAGCAGTTTTTCTGTTTGTCATTAATATAGTGCATTATGTTTTCAATTATTGTGTTTGACGAGAAGAAACTGGACAAAAAATACCATTATAAACACATTCGCACTACTGAGTTTCAAATTATGAACGACCGTTCCTTTTGCCTTTAGTCAAAGTCTATTCGGCATGATGGATTACAATTGCATTCGTAAAAATCAGTATGAAGAGAGAGCATTTATGTTACATAAGGAACATAGCTCCAAGTGACTTCCTAATAGTCAAGGTTTATTCACCGAGGCCTGTATGATATCAATAAATATGCATTCATTCTCCTCATATGCTTAATAACAAAACCGGAAAAAAAAAAAACCAAAAAAAAAAAAAAAAAAAAAAACAAACCGCCGAAGCAACTGGACGCCGCTTTTAATTTCTCAAATACAATATAAACATATATGTATATATATAATGATATCACTGATATTCAGAAAGACAGACCCAGGGGAAAACAGAGATAAAAACCATTATGGCCAAAAAAAACAAAAACAAAAACAAAAATACTCTGAAACTGGACAAGATTTAAATCTGTTTCTACAAAATCGTCTGTAAAAAAAAAACTTATAAACTTACAAAATTATATCAAAATTTTTGGTTTTCAACAGCACGAAAGGCGGCTAAAGAATGACCAATTCTCGTGCCCTTCACTGACCACTATAACTTTCCTAACATCTGATTGGCTAAAGCCAATAGAAACATTCATAAATTAACAATTATAGAACATTCGGAACATCGATACAATTTTTTTCCTGCTATTCTACGAAACGCGGGAAAATGTTATAACTAATACTCGCATTATTCAAAAAATGTTCTTAAGGTAACTCCATACTCGCAGTTTTATCTGATACAAGTTTTAAAATTGTATTTATTTCCATTCATAAGTGTTAAAACTAACAAATTATCAAATAAAATACATAGGTCATCACTTTTTAAGATGCGAAACGTACATATCAATGTCAGAAAAATGCAATTTTCCTTAAACAGCGTTATCAAAATTTCATACAAACTGGTTATGACGATATAATAGCATTCATAACAATTTCATGAAACTGTATCTTCACAAAAATATACAAAAATGTCTGTTAAAAATAAAGGAAATCTATCGCATAATAGACTTGATAGAGAAATCAATAAAAACAGAGTTATTGCCCTTGGATTCAATATTTTAAAACGTATCATTGATTATTCATCTATAACTTAGATTTTTGAAATAGTTTATTTTTAACAAGATTTTTTTTTACAATACCTATCGGAAAAGACTCCAACAAAATGTATGTTCCTATCATGCATAAATCTAAATACACTGTAAATCATTTGCAAATTCTAATGACATCAAGGGGAGGGGTGGAATTATTTTGGATTCATTTGAATTAAAGATATCGTTCATTTGATTCATGTGCGCAACATTTCAAACACATTCTATATGCAATATTATTTAATTGTGATTTCCCGCGCTTGCGTAGTATTTAAAAAATCTAAAAAAAATCGGAATTTTTATTTCTCCATATTTTCGGTTTACTATTTACTTTACTTTGTATACTTCCCAGTGATTTCTTGACGTTTGACCCGAAACTGGGTAAGTTTTCTAAAAGTATAATAGTCAGATAGAGAGTTTGTTTTAGTTTACTGATCATTCAACTACATATCTTTCCCTCTCTGTCTCTTAGATAAAGTATTAGCAAGTCGACTAGCTGTGACAGTTTAAGAAGTAGAAATGGAAATTAAAAAAAAGAAGTTTTGCGTTGTATGTGAAACTGCATGAAAAGGTACACTAAAATAGCTAAGTAAACCCATTTAAAATAGCTTGATTTTAGGCTAGACATGTATGTGTTGGACTTGTAGTATAACCGTCGCAAGAATTATGTTTTTGGCCATATACATGTACGCAGCAGTCTGATTAAAACTCTTTTATTTTGATTGTCGCGTGACAGTCAAAACAAACACATTCAGGGAGAGTCTCAGGAAGTAATTCAATTAATTAAAACAAACTAGAACATTTGAACTTGCATATAAACAACCGTGTTTCATAAAATGAAAACTAAAGAATGACTACTGCTGTGGAACTATTATTGTATAATTTTCAAGAGCTATTCTGGAATATTACAATAACATTGATTGAGGTTAAGAGGATATGTGTGAACTTTGATCAAGAGGAGTAAATGCTATATGACACTGAGTGTTTGAAACTCAATGTACATACATGTATAACTAAATAATGATGTTAGATGACCACAGTCTGTGATGTGACAGCACTGCCTAGCTCTTTGTAAGACTTAAAAATAGTTCAATAATGGTTTTACATGAATGTTAATTTAGTACATGTATGAAAATGGATTATTTTTAGATATGGACTTTTTAAAACAAATAGTTTGATGGATAAACATTTTGTCTTGAAAATGGTTAAAAAAAATTTTTTTCCTAAATGTGATATAAAAATGAAAATGACTGCATGGTTAATTAGACTCTTTAGTCTGACAGAGAAAAACCCAAAACTGCTGAAATTCAAAACGTAAATGTGGAACTTTCTTACTTGTCAACCAATTTTGGTCTCGATCAGTACTGACCTTTTATGAGAATTCAAATACTTTATTATCAGAGACCTTTAGCTCAAAGTATTGAGAGCTATTGCGATAACCCTATCATCAGTGGCTGTCATGGGCAGCACTTAGTTCAAGTATCAAAATGGTTCATTAATACAGGTCTTCAAACTGTAATTGTGGATACACACAAGCAGTCATGATTCAGATGCAGCATCTGACTAGCATTTTGTGGATGAACAATGTGGTTATAGTCCATTCCTCAATAACTATGGTAACATCTGAAAACTTTTATGTGGTTCAAATGCTCAAGAAGGATTCTTGTAACAACTTCAGAAAGTCCATGATTATCATCAAGACAGATATGTATACTTGCCTTGTTGTGATATAGATCTACATGTAGTATGACATTTATAAGATAGTGGATTAAAATTGGTGAGAAAGACATATTGCCCTATTTTTCTCATCTTTTCTATAGCCAAGGGTTTACGATCTACTCTGCTTCTGACTCACTAAAATGTAGAGAAACAGAGTGGATCGTAAATCCTTGCCTATCGAAAATGCATTTTTCTATGGCCTTCAGGAAGTTGAGCTATATGGGCTTATCCACTTTCTTTGTGTTTATTTTTTTTTTTTTTTTTTAATAAATGGGTTGATGTTGTCTCTAGTTTGAGTCATTCTAGGAAATGAGGGAACATTTTCTGTGCTTAGATACACCTGCAAGGTAGCTAATAGAACTAGTGTATCATTTAAAGGTCAGAAGTTCAAACTTTTTGGCCAGTAGGCAGAACTTTCATTTCATCGCTACTTGTAAAACTGTGTTTATCAAGATGTATCAGAAAACTGCATATGCTGACCACGAACATGAAATATTCAAGAGATCGCAGCCTTCAATGTAAGCATGTAGTTCATATGCTTTTAAATAGCAAAATATACATGATATATATGTCAGACATGTAATGGAATAACATGCAGCACATGTATTATATTCTAATATGACGAATGTAAGTTTTATGATTTATTATGCCTTCATCTGTCCAGGTGCTCTTCCATCATAGTTCCATGACTTTTATAATCTTCATGCAGTGAAAATTTAGTTACTTCTCACATAGTGCAAAATTAACCTAGTAACATATACACTTGTTTCAGTATTTACTCAAATTCATGATGCAGCAAAGATTATACTGACTGCACAATTAACATTTTAGTATTTCGAAAGAAACTCTACTTTCACTCTCTCTACTTTTGTTTTTGTGTGTTCGTCTTATGAGATCATTGGTGTTGATAAGGCTGTGATGAATAAGGACATTTACCTTTGTGTGTTCTAGGCCCTCACTATGTCTGAGGACCCCCTTCTTGTCCACAGGGGTGAAGTCAAGAAAAAAGTGAGCAAGAGGCTGGGGCAAAAGAGGGAGAAGTACCTCCCAGAGAGCCTCCCCCTCCTCCTGCCCCCCTGCAAGATCTGTGGAAAGAAGGCCTCGGGGATTCATTATGGGGTCAACACTTGTGAAGCCTGCAAGGTAATGTAGTGTATGATATATACAGAGTTTTATCTGATTGAGGCTACACACACAGAATGGACTGCTGGTGTATCTTAGTGATTTATAGTGTAAAATTCAACTATTGATATTTATTTAGAACATTTATGAGCAATATATAAATGAATATGATAAGGAAATTTTAAAATTATTACAGTTGTGAGGTATTCCTTGATTGATTATTAGATTAATTGTCAACTTTCTTATTTAAATGACCAATTTTTGTGACATGCTCAAAATATGAGATCTTGCTATCAGTATTCTACCTGGGACTTATACCACATTTATGGTTTATAAATGATTAGATTATAAATGTCAATGAATATCTTTATAGTCCTCAGAGATGAATTTTAATACTATGATACTTGTAATTTGTATATTTGTATCACATTTTGTATAGCTTTATATATTTCCAGGCTTGATAGCTAGAAAACACTACATGTTATAAATCACCATGATCTGCTATAGGATTAAACATTCTTTTTGAAGAATTTATCGATGTGTAAACTCTGGACATTTTACTCACAAACTGAATAAAAGTGCGAATGTTTGATTCTTATAATTCCAATTCATTCACTTTATTAACAATTGCAAAAATTTGAATAGTTTCCCCACACTATGTTATTTGTTTTCAGGCGTGTATGAATACATCGCATTTTCGGATTTATTGATGTATAAACTCTTGTTCAGTTTTATTTTTGTCCAATCAAAACAATTGTAATAAATAACATTGGAATTATTAGTTAATAATTGCCAAATACTACTACTACTACTAGTAATAGTACAGACAGTAGTAGTAGTCACTGTGTATATACCTAATCATGCAAAAATAAATGAATGCACTAGTATAAAAACAGATATGACAATTGAATTCTACAATATTATATTAATCAATGAAAGCTTTGTGTTTCACATTACATATAGAATCAGTAGAATTATTCCTGGTATTTAAATTTTTGTATTTCTAGTATAATGTCATATTGTTGCACAGAAGAAAAAAATGGTGCTAAACTGCGAGTTCTAGCTGCATGACTTCATCCAAGCCTCATGGCTAAGAGTACATTGTATGAGTTTTATTTTTCACTTCCAGGGGTTCTTCAGAAGATATTTAAAAAGGAAAGATCCATACATTTGTGAGAATGGCTGGGACTGTGATGTGAACAATGTATCTAAGGCATCTCGTTGTTCAGCATGTCGGATGAAAAAATGTCTCTCTCTGGGCATGTCAAAGAAAGGTCAGATTGTTTTTGGTCAAAATCAAATATTGATCAATTTAAAGATGATTATTAGTGGTCAACTAGAAAGTAAAAACTATTTAGGGAATAAGTATCTTCTCGTTTGTTATTTGTAGCCATTAATGCAGGTTCATTGGTCACGAGCTGAGCAGAGCCTGCAAAACTGATGTTTGTAATTGTTAAATCAGCATTAATGGCTGCAAAAAACAAAGGAGTAGATATTCATATATTTCGGAAGTTTTACATTTTGTAAGATTGTAATCCCCTATCCAATAGCCCTATCTTTTACTCATATTGTTAGCCAATCAAAAGACAGAGTGAACACAAGTTGCATTAGAACGCCCTTTTGTGCAATATGTGGGTCCTGAATTTATGTATGCTAAATGGTAAAGAAATGTAATATTAGTTGCATATATTTTTAAACAGCTAAACTAAAATAAATTAAGCAAAATTACTTATTATGAGAATTCATTTTTTTTTTTAATAAGATATGGTATAAAGTACGAAGGTTGGGATATAAATACTGTATTACAACGAGCTGTTGTGATGATATTTTTAATCTGAAAGGTACAAGCAAAAAATATGTGTACAAATGTATATATATTTGACACTGTGTTACACCTGTACATCACACATGTTAGGAGTTACATCTGTACATCACATGTGTTAGGAGTTACACCTGTTATTACATATTTTAGGAGTTACATCTATATATTACATATTTTAGAAGTTACATCTGTATATTATGTATATTAGGAGTTACATCTGTATATTACATATTTTAGGAGTTACATCTATATATTACATATTTTAGGAGTTACATGTGTATATTACATATTTTAGGAGTTACATCTGTATATTACATGTATATATTTTAGGAGTTACACCTGTTATTACATATTTTAGAAGTTACATCTATATATTACATATTTTAGGAGTAAGACAGGGACGTTACACCTTAACAGAAAGAACAAACAGAATTCTGGAATTTAAAAGACAACAGCAGACAGGAACTAATGAATCAGACAGGTATAGCTCCGAATGTAATCCAAACAGACCCATTAAAAGTGAAAGTATTGGTAGTCCAAGTGACGTCAGCTGTGGTACCACTAGTGGGAGGGACTTTCTGTGTGAGCATCTCAACAGCTCATTTGATGACAGTTGTTCCAAACAATCAATTTCCTTAGAACTGTCGAGTTTGACGACACACAGTGTAGACACGCCATGGGACTACAGCAGTGCAGAGTCCACAGGTTCACCCCAGGGAAAATGTATGCCCACAAATCCGTGTTCCCCCAGGGATTCGGAGAGGTCCGTGGATGTTCAGGAAGTGGTAGATACCCTGAGGAAAGCCTATACACATCTACAGCATTGTACGCAGACGATGAGTGATGAGGAAATACGAAAGAGACTGGATGTTGGACACGTGAGTAGCATAAGTACTGGGAGGTCACTGCAGCATCATTGTTTGAATTGTATTAGTGTGTTTGCCATTCGATTCATTCTTTGGTCTCATTATTTTTAATTCTATTGATAAATTGCTTTATGTATACATGTGTATAGTAACCACTTCTATCGCTTTATGTAAAATGAAATATGAGTGGAGGGATATACCGTATAAGCAGAATTTTTAGTGAGGATTTAAAGGCATTATTAGCGAGAGTTATGAGGTTGCTAAAATTGAATATTGCTAACAATTTATGCCATATCTGAGGTAATAGTTACCTTTCCTAGAATCATAAAGTTGCTAAAATTAGCTTTCGCTAAATATATATAGATCTACTCATTTTTATGGTAATGTCGCTAAATTTGTGTCTTGCTAAAAATTCCACTTATACAGTATATTATTTGATAAAATTAAAGATAAATTTTTACTGGAATTGCTATTTGAAGCAGCCAAAATTCCCTGCGATGAATCTTCGTTGTAGGGAATACATCTGTTCAGAATCTTCGTTGTAGGGAATACATCTGTTCAGAATCTTTGTTGTAGGGAATACAACTGTTCAGGGCTCGAAATTAACATATGCCCGTCAGTCTGTGACTGGTTAAAAGTCTGGCGGACTGACTGACATTTGTTTTAGTCAGTCCGATGGGAATGGTTAATTTTCTAAAGCATCATTTTGGAAAATATACTTATGAAATTTTATCCACAGATTTGGCATGCTTCAATCTGTAGATATCAGACGAATCTGATTCGTAGATATAAATCCCACATTTCAGTGTTACAATATTGTCTGAGGCATATTGAGTTAAATTTAATTTTGATAACATTAACGAAATATGTTTAATAATTTCCGGAAAACTCTGTTGGACTGGTAAATTTTTCTACGGACTGGTTGAAATTATACCCCATCAGTCTGGCTGGACTGGTGACAAAAAAAGTTAGCTTCAAGCCCTGCTGTTCAGAATCTTCGTTGTAGGGAATACAACTGTTCAGAATCTTCGTTGTAGGGAATACATCTGTTCAGAATCTTTGTTGTAGGGAATACAACTGTTCAGAACATATCTGTACCGGAAGCAATTTCAATTTCTAGGCACAGCATCGAGACAAAGTTAATCTCTTTGGGAAAATGGACCCCATTCCAACAAAAGTTTACAACGAGATCTACGAAAAAACAAAGCTAGATGTGGATGGTCGAATTCAGAATTCCAGCACGAGGCGGGAAGAGTTCGGACTAGCTATGACTGACTTTGTGAACTTCAGTAATGAAATCCCAGGATTTATTGAGCTCTCAGCAAAAGATAAAGCCAATCTGGTCAAAGGTGACATTTTGTACGCTAGATATATGTACATTTTATACATATTCTGTGTTAAAGAAACATTGCACATTGGTGAGGTCATAAATACTGTAAGCGTATGTTTTAATATGCAGTACTTATTTCTGCTAAGTTCGCGGTTATATAAACTTAGTTTCATACCCGCAGACTTAAGTATGTAATCTAATTTTATGTAAGCTACATGCCACTCAGGGAAATTTCTTACCGGTGAACTAAACCGAAAATGATAATCCACGAAATAATGACTGAAACTAAATACGCCTACAGTAAGTGGATTTAATCATTATGGTATATATATGTGTGCATGTGGATTTTTTTAAGAGAAGATCTGTTTTCCTTTGATGTCTTTATTTAAGTTTCTTATTCATAGTGTCAACTACGCAAACCACAGAAATACTCGTATATACCTTACATTTTGTGATTGCATTCATTTTAATGGGCATCAGATGTCATGTTTGTGCATTTGAAATAAAATTTTAAATTTATAATGGGCTTGTTCATGGACAACTTACACTTTAGCTTGTTAAAACAGTGCATCATTGATTAACCAAGAAAACTGTAAATACAGTTGAACTTCGGTGTCTCAAACACTGATATCTCAAACACCGATATCTCAAACACCGATATCTCAAACACCGACATCTCAAACACCGACATCTCAAACACCGACATCTCAAACACCGACATCTCAAACACCGACATCTCAAACACCGACATCTCAAACACCGACATCTCAAACACCGACATCTCAAACACCGACATCTCAAACACCGATATCTCAAACACCGATATCTCAAACACCGATATCTCAAACACCGATATCTCACATACCATGGATATGTCAAAGTGATTCGGAAGTCCCAACCACTAATTCTTTAAATATTTTACCCTCAATATCTCAAATCCTAGTATATCTCGAAGTCTCTTCTCGGTCCCATCGAGTTCGAGATAAGGAGGTTTGACTGTATTTGTGTTCCTCCAAGTGATGATGAAGTCACAGTGTTGTTGAAGAAGTGTAAAACTTTACACAAAACATTTAATGAATCGATCTGTTAACACTGCAGTAATTTATTCAGATTATAGATTTAAGATAACAATTTTAATCCTTTATTTTAGCATCTCGTCTGGACTTCTTTCTTATATTGGAATACCGAGCCAAGGATCCCGAGACAGAGATGATGATTTCGTACTCGGGCCGAGCCGCACATCTCTCAGATGCCTGTGCTTATCTCTCGCGAGATATGTTAAAATCCTGGTGGAATCTTACATATGATCTCAGAAAACTACAGCTTACGAAGGAAGAACATGCTACTCTGCTAGCTCTGTGTCTAATGTCAACAGGTATGACTACAGTAAGGAAGGGCATGTAACTCTGCTAGCTCTGTGTCTAATGTCTACAGGTATGACTGCAGTAAGGAAGGGCATGTAACTCTGCTAGCTCTGTGTCTAATGTCTACAGGTATGACTGCAGTAAGGAAGGGCATGTAACTCTGCTAACTCTGTGTCTAATGTCTACAGGTATGACTGCAGTAAGGAAGGGCATGTAACTCTGCTAGCTCTTTGTCTAATGTCAACAGGTAT